>NC_086450.1:30806594-31125712 GCF_028390025.1 Pseudophryne corroboree
TTATTAACCCATGGAGGTCTGGATTTGGAGTCACCCTCAAAATTAAAGTGGAAAAACACACTACATGCTGATCCAACTTTGATGTAATGTCCTTAAAACAAGTCAAAATGAGGCTCAGTAGTGTGTGTGGCCTCCACGTGCCTATTGTAGATTTATGGAATCTTATATAACATATATTTATTATATCATATATTGATATAATGGTTTATGTATTTTATATCTGCAAATATATTATAATAGGCTTACAAATAGGTGGGCTCATAACAAAAGGGGTGATGTTTAGTACTGGTCCAATCACACAATATGTTATGCGTGGACGTTCCTATTTAATACCTGTGATTGGCTCAGATTAAAGGAGCTATATCTCTACTGTCCAGGAAATATTTCCAGGCAAAGCCTAAATATACTTTACAGAGATATATAATCCTGGCTCATTGAACATATAAGTACTATACTTTGACTACAAGTCAATTGTCCCAACTTGCAGAGCCTTATATAATATATGCAGATTTCATGTATAACTTTAGTGATTCCGAAAATGAGTTCAAGACTTGGAATACCAGCTCTATTTTGTCTAGTACATTTATTATAGGTGATACAAATTACAAGATAAGATAACACAATGATAATAAATCTTATAATTTATCTGTACTTCCTTAACCATGGTACATACATAAAACACAAACAGTTATACAAATTTAAACAATTAATACACATACTATACACTTGCAAGAATATGTGAGGGCATAATTCATAGCTACCGTCTTAGGATCCTGACTCCCTCTGGACTTTGTTCCTTCCTCCTCTCCTTCTAACTCTCTAGCTATCAGACTGCCCCTTTTATCCTATATTCTACCAATTCAAAACTAGTATATTCCCACAGTTTCCAATGAAGTACATAATTATAGGTTTTGACAGATTCCAAAGTGTAATAAAACGTTCTCTGCAGAACTCCGTCCCACGGTGGTGAGCATGTAGGGAATTTGGGATCATAAAATGTGGTATTTCTTTATCCATCAGAGATCTACCTTTGTATGGATGTGTAAACGATCTATTTCGCCTAGGCCCTAGGGTGTTAGCATAAATGATGGGGACCTGTTTATAGTGCGTTTGATCCTATATTATCATTGCCTCTGGCCAGCAGTATAACTGGACAATAGGCCAGCTAGTTGATAGACTTTCTAAAGGTATGAAGATCTTTGATTGTGAATTCCAATGTACCCTGTTCATACCAGTAACTGTTTGCATATTATGAGACCTGAGCTAGGTGACCTATTGACTTTATCCACCAAGTTATGATTATTTATTTGCAGTGTGTGAATAAAGTATACATTATACATATATCTACATATCATGTAAACTTTGATTTAATTGTACTTGGTATAGCGCAGATCAGACGTTAATCCTTTCATTAATTCAGATATGAATAATGGCATGGAAGGGATGAATTTGTGTAATGCTTAATGTATTGTGTATTCTGGCTATATGGCTTACACAGGGAAAACCTGTTTCTTACATAATGACCCATAATCTTGCAGTAAAACACACAGAAATACATGCTACTAAATTCTCAAAACATAAGACTAATACATTCAAACCTATTTAAGTTATACCTTACAATAATATATATATACACACACTCTTAACTGGTTAAAATCACATTGGGTAATAAATCATATTATTTAATTTACATAATTTGTTCTAACTTTGGTACCTACTAAATTATATTGTTATGTAATGGTCTATATGGCAACAGTCGCCCCCTTGTGGCCGTGAGAATTGATGATGATGGCCACACATACATTAACATAATAATTGCTTATATCTTGCATCTACCAGTTTTTCTAGCTTACTGCGTTCCTGCCTTATAAGGCGCTTAAGCCACAATATCAGTGAAATTAAAATGATTAGCAAGATTGTTTGACCGATCAGCAAGCCCTTTAAACCAATCTCCAGCCAGGTGTTTGTCATGGTTATTTCAAAATCTCCATCATGCAGTAATTTATTTAGTGTGGCATCTGCCTTCTCAACCATGTTATTAATTTGAACTATGTGTGTGTCTTTCCTATCCAGGAGTTTCTGTAAATCTAAGGTTAAACTATCTATGTGTATGTTGAACACAGGTATATATTCTCCAAGGTTTGAGATTTCTGGTTCACTATCTATATTTATGTCCTCTTCATAAACGGGGATTGGGGTGATAACCGTCTGACCAATGGTGGTATACTCATGTGGGCTAAAGCAGAAATTTGGGTTTGGCACTGGACATGACTTTTCCCCATACAAGAACTCTCCGTGATTTGTGACTATGCAGTACTGTCCATTCATGTTGTATGTAACCTTCACCGCTGGAGTTCTCCATTTTGTTAGCTGCACTGGACAAGCAATGTCTCTGGCTGTATAGCTGGTTGATGTATTTGGCTTTGCACTGTGTTCAGGTCCTCCCATATCCATATCTTTGCTGGGAATGGTGGCAAGTTCATTTATATCTGTGATTAGGGTACTTGGTTTACTTGATTCTAGGCCGCAGATTGGCGTCTCAATTTCGAAAACATTGCAGCGACACAAGTATTGGTTTCCCTTGACTGCACAGCAAGCAGTATGTGGAACTTTCCAGATGTCGTCGACTCGGACCAGTAGTTCTGGTAGGTCCAGCCGCTCTTTGTAAATGTCCTTTTCCAAATATCCAATGGAGTGAACTGTAGACAGTTTGTCAAATAAAGACTTGCTTGGGTCGAACACAGGTAGAGAAATGGTAAAGGAGACATATAGGATATCGCTGACTGCACAAGGTTGCTGCTTGTTGTAACAACGGGGTGAACCTCTATTTGGGTGGGGGGTCACAGTGCCTAAATTCCTAATTGTGGAGATGGGCAGAGGTCTGCAACCATCTCTTGGGGTATTTTCCCCATGCCCAATGTCAGATTGCGAGCAATACCAATTGGTCAGGTCATTATCTCTTAAAATGTCAGGTATTCTACCAGATTGTAGGTCTCTAATTACATGTGTGATTGCGTTGAGGACATAATTACCATATGCAGTGCATATTATTTCTTTCCCCACCTGATTTTGTCTGGCTTCTCTATTGTTCAGTTCAATGATTTCGTTTATCTTGGCTTGGGTCTCTGAAAACAATCTTGCTATATCATGCATGTTATAAACAGTAAATTTTTCTTCACTGGCCAGACCCTCAATGCCCTGCAGGACAGGCTTCAAAACATATTGCCCCTCTTTCTGCTCAAAATTGCCTATGTGTCTGCGGATGACTTCCAAATCCGCCCTATTCCAAATTGACATCCCGGAACCAAACAGTCCAGGGATGGATCCAATGATCCCATCTAAGCTTTGTAATTTCCTGGATCTAAAAATACCTTTTTGGTTAGGGGTTGCCTGTCCTGTGTATGGGTCTTGAGTTCTGCTCTGGTGAGAAGCAACAATATCTACTAGTAATGAAGCATAGAATAAAGAAACATTACTATTTACACAATAACCAAATTCTGCCATATTCCATTTTGATAGATTTAGGACTACTGGTACATGTATATATTGTACATTGTTTATCAAGGAACCAGGAATGGAGGTGGCAGTAAGGCCACTTGTGGGTCCTTCACTTGTTGGTGGGCACTCAGCTGTTTTAGTAGATGGCAGTGATTTAGCCTTTGTTGTGGTACTTGGGGGAGTAGGGTCTCTTTTCTGGGACACATTCAGTGTGATGCTCCCAGGAACATAAGTCCTCTTTACTGTGGGTGGATTCCCATACATGGGAATGGGGATGATAAAACCATATATCCAGGTTCCTGTGTCTGTAGGGTTTGCATGGCTAAGCAATAGTGATCCATTTGGAAAAACATGTATTCTACCCATGTAATGTGGTGAGTTTCCTGCGTTTCCATTATCCCAGGCTTTAATTTCTTTGTCTGCTGGGCCCCACCAGGATACCTGTTTCCCTGTTGTGCCTTGTACTGACACTGGAAGGAGGATGGATTCTCCCTCTTTACAGTGAATCGGATTGGCTTCCACTCTAATTGAAATGTTGACCTCACTGGTACACTGGATCTGGAGGCTCACCACGAAGGACAGGACCAAAGTCGGGATTCTCATTTTTCTGTAAAACCAAAACAAAACAAAATAAAATTATAAGAAAGAAAGAGAGATGCGCTACTCAGTTGACCCTTCTCCTTTGTACCGTTTAATCTGATTGGCATGTACCCATTTGTCCTGCACTTTCTTTGCATCGTTGATTCTTAATTTGTATACTGAGGGACTCAGTCTGTCCACTATTGAAAATGGTCCTCTCCATTTCTTGCCCAGACCATGGTCTGTGGGTCGGAGTTCTAGAAACATGACCCTTTCTCCAACTTCCCAACAATTTTCTCTTACACCTTTGTCAAAATAAGCCTTTGCTTTTCTCTGTGCTTTCCCTAACTGCTGTGCTGCAAACAGATGAACCTCTGTGAGTGCTTTTTGCAGTTTTGTAAGGTACTGATCCATTGATAGTCTATCAATAGTAGGGGTGTGTAGATCTATCCAAAGGTGCTCTGGCAATCTCATTTGCCTGCCTGTCATTAATTCAAAGGGGGTCAATCGGGTCGCTGATGAAGGTGTGGCCCTTATTGCCATTGCCACTAGGGGTAGCAAATTATCCCAGTTCTTACCATTTATGCCAACAAACTTTCTCAACATAGTTTTGATCTGTCTGTTGGCACGTTCCACCTGTCCAGAAGATTCAGGATGAAAAGGGACATGGAAGCTTTGTTTTATTCCCAGCATTTCCAGGCATGTTTGCATCACATTACCTGTGAAATGTGAACCTTGGTCTGATTCAACCGATGTTGGAAGGCCCCACCGTGTGAATATCTGATCAACCAGAATTTTTGCTGTGCTCAGGGCTGTGTTACTTTTAGAGGGAAAAATTTCTACCCATTTTGAAAATAGGTCAGTCACAACCAACACGTATTTGTTATTTTTAGCTGTGGCAGGCAGAGGGCCCATGTAATCAATTTGTAAGGCATTCCAGGGACCTTCCCTTCTCTGGATTCTCAGTGGAGCATTTATCTTTCTAGGTGCTGGGTTAACTTGGGCACATACCACACAGTTGTCACAGTATTGCTGTACATCTTTTACCATATCTGGCCACCAACCTATTGTTTTTAGTCTCTGCTGTGTCTTTTCTACACCCTGGTGTCCACCTGTGGGGAGGTCGTGTACAAGATATATCATTTCATTCCTGTACTCTTTTGGGACTACCCATGTTGTATCTTCCCCATTGTGGATAAGCATTTCCTTGTCCTCTGTTAGTGTTAGATTTGGTGTGTGTTTTGCCAATGTATTTCCCTCTGTTAAGTCCAACTCCTCATTCCTCAACTTTTGTATGATTTCTTTAATTTCAGGGTCCTGCATTTGGATCTCTGAAATGTCTGGTGCATTTATCATCTCTGGCCTTTTTGCCACTGCACATACAAGAGGGCACACTTTTGGCTCTGGGCTTGCTTTCGGTATCTGCCACAGCTCCCCCTCTTGTGCCCCTTGTTTGGCTAAAAGGTCAGACATTTCATTCTGTTCATGGTGTGGTGATGTAGTTGAATGCCCTTTGACTTTACAGACCCAGGGGACATGTGTTAGACTCTGTGCCAGGGAAACTATGTACTGGAGAAGGTCTGCATATTTAAGAGGGCTTCCATCAGATGAGGTATACTGATGAGTTTGCCAAAAGGGCAAAAATTCAGTAAGGGCATTACACACCCATGCTGAGTCCGAGTACAATGCGATTTCATGTTTGTGGTCTTGGAATAATTCAAGGGCATGTGCTACTGCTGCCAGCTCAGCGTACTGTGCAGACTTTACATCACAAGATCGAAAAACAGATTGTGGTGTGGTTTGGGGATGCATTATGTACAGACCAAAACCTGCATGGGGTGACCCATGTACATAAAAACATGAACCATCTGTAAAGATCTGGGTGGTTTGTTCAGGGGCTGTAGCCTCCTGTGGCATTGCTCTAAACAAATGTTTTGAATGGTCAGCTGGGAGTAAGTCACATGTGTGTGTCAGTCCCTGGTATATTAGTCCATATGCACAGGTGGATGGACTGTTAGTTGCCTTCACTGTTATATCTCGATCCTGCAACAAAAGGGCCCAATGTGCTAACCTGGCATTAGAGACATTCCCATCTTTGATTCTGTCTGTGAGGAGGAACCTTGTTGGTGTGTGCGTGGAATGTAAGATGATAGGGTTCAGACCTATCATGTATGTGAACTGTTTTACTGCCCAAAATGTGGCAAGAAGGTGTTTTTCACACACGGAGTATTTTAATTCCACTGGTGTCAGTAACTTTGATGCATAAGCTATGGGCCTTTGCTGTGCATGTATTTCCTGTGACAGGACTGCAGACATGGCTGTTTCTGTTGCTGCTGTCTCTAAGTGAAAGGGTAACTGTGGGTCTGGATTTGCAAGGGCAGGGGCACTAGCTAGTGCTTCTTTTAATGTTTCTACTGCCTTTGTGTGACTGGGGGTCCATTCCCATTTTATATCCTTTTTGAGGAGAGAATAGAGAGGTGCAGATATTTGTGAAAAATCAGAAATGAAGGACCTAGAGTAATTTACCAACCCCAGGAAGGATCTCAGTGTAGGTATGCTGACAGGAAGGGGTAAACGAAGGATGGTTTTTACCTTATCTGCCGATATTGTTCTCCCATCAGCCGTAACACTGATCCCCAGGAAGGAAACAGATTCCCGTAAAATCTGAGCTTTAGATGGGTTACACTTCAAACCTGCGTCTTTGAGGATGCCAAGGAGTTCTCCCAGTAGCTGAAGATGCTCTTCCTTTGTCTCTGTTGCTAGTAAGAGATCATCTACATACTGCAATAAATTCTTGTGGGAAGAAAAATCAGTTAAAATTTCTCTCATCGTAGTATGGAAAAATGATGGAGAATTATGGAAGCCCTGTGGAAGACATGTAAACGTGTATTGCTTTCCCAGAAATGTGAAGGCAAATTTGTATTGACACTCTTCAGATAGAGGCAGAGACCAAAACCCATTTGAAATATCTAAAACTGAACCATTTATGCTCTGGGCTTAACATTTTTAGAATGTCTGGCATTGACGCAACAGTGGGTGCGCAGCTAAGCGTAAGGCCATTAAGTTTGCGGTAGTCAATTGTGAGCCGCCAGGAACCATCCGGTTTCCGTACTGGCCATATTGGCGCATTGTTAGTGGATACACATGGTCTGATTACACGCTGCTCTAACAGAGAGTCAATTGTTTCTTGAATGAAGCTTATGGCCTCCTGTGGGAAATTGTACTGCTTCTGTGGGGGAGGGTCAAGACCACTGACTTCAATCACCTTGTTTACCTTCCCACAGTCATGTTTGTGTTTAGCAAAAGCATCCTGAAACTGTTCAAGTAATGGTAATACCAACTCTTTGTAAGGATGATCAACATTAGCCTTAAGCACATCATATTTCGCATTATTGGGTTTTACAGCAGCAATTACATGGGAATCTGGTATAATTACAACCTCAGGTGTTACATTAGGAGAACTCTGCAGAAGTAAAAGGTTAGTCAGATCCAATATACACCCATTAGGGATCATAAAGTCAGACCCTAATAAATTAGTTTCACTTGGCAGTGAGGCTAATGCAAATGTGTGAATTGCAGATACATCTCCTATTTGTATTTGGAGAGGGTTTGACAGCACTGTATCTACCTTATTCCCTGCAAAGCTTTGGAGATGTATTGTTTTTCCTGCTGACAGAGGAGAGTGATGTGGCTGATCATCATGTAGGATTGATATGGCTGCTCCGGTGTCTAGTAACATTGTGTGCTGGTGGCCCCTGACCAGAACCGAGACTTGAGGGCGCCCGCACCTATCTAAAGTGATTGGTGCAACTATCCTTGGGGCCACTGACTGTCAATTTTTCTCCTTTTGTGTGTCAGATTGCTGCACTTTGTTTGCTTTTTCTAAATTCTCATACTTCTCTTTTATGGCCTGTAGCTGGTGTCTTAGCTCTGTGTAAGTGGGACCCTGGTGTTTAAACTCTGTGTCCTTTCCTCTGTTCCCAAAATGTTGTGAGTAACCCATGTGTCTATTCCAAGCTCCATCATTTGAATGTCCTTGGTATCCTCTACCTCCACCTCTAAAAATGGATCTCTCTTTAAAAAGTCCCCCTCTCCTTTGTGACCCTGTGTTCCATTGTGGGTTAAATGGTGTGTTTACCTCCCCTGGAATGTGGGGCCCTTCAACCACCATTGGTTTACCTTCTGACTGTAATGCTGCAACCCTCTTTATAACACATTTCTCATTCCTTTCTGCCATCTTACGTTGCTTACTGGCCTGTACTGCTTGAAAGGACCGCTGCATTAATCCCATTATTTTATCATAGCTATGCTTTACGGTATCTATCAAGTGTTCACACTTAGCTTTAATTGTGGGGTGCGAGTTATGCACCAACAAGTTTTTGAAATCTTTGCTGTTTTTCTGACTGTTGTCATTTTTGCTGTTTCCTGCACTGTATGCTGCCCACAATCTATTTGCATATATTAATGGGTTCTCCTCACTTTGCTGTTTGATTTCATATGCAACCATTGTGCCTGCTACTGAAGGGTTAATTATCTTTTGTAGCTCCTCTACAGTTTCTTCATATGTACCTTTACCTTCTTTAATCAAATCTGTCAAAGCACTCCAAGCAGCTAATGGAATTGTTAATTGCAGTACCTTAACCTGATCAGTGAGATTTCTAATTCCTAGAAGTTCACACCTCTGCTGAACATTAGCTGCATGGGAGGTGATGTGTTCTCCTGAACTCATTTTTCCAATCATATCTGCCACTCCCATAAGTGTTTTTATGGGTTGTGGGGGATGATTGGCACTAGGGGCCCTTGAGTGAATGGCCTCTCCTTCACTATTGAATCCCAATAGGGTGTTCCTACTCTCAGTGAGGAATGCTGGCTGTTTATGAGCCCTGTGTGCCTCAATTTCTGTCTGTACTTCTTCATCACTACTATCTGTGCCTATTAATATAGAGCACTCCCTATTCGCTGCTGATTCTGCAAACTCTCCCATTGCTATGGGTACCCTGAGGGTAGATTCAGTAGAATTCCCCTCTCCCCAGCAGTCCTCTCTGTCCTCATGATTTGTGTCCCATTGTTCTCTTTCATATGCATAGATAGGATATGGGGCAGTGGCTGCAGTTCCTATCCTAATGTTTGCAGCAATATGTCCTTTCAGAACAGATATCTCTTGCATAAGCTGCATCTCCCTGTCCACACAAGGGGTATGGTCAATTGCTTTCCCTTTCATACATTCTGTGAGCTGTCCCTGCATAACTTTATATGCACTTATTATCTCATCTCTCTCTGTTGTAACCTCTGTTAGAGCTCTCCTACATTCTGTGGATTCCCTCTGAGCATTTTTATGTTTCTGTAACACTTCATCCTGGGAGATTTTACCCATGTCATTAAGTGTTGTTAAAGTTTTAATTTGGATATTTAGCTGATCTATTTTTTCCTTGCTTTCTGTTTCTTTTAAATTAGATTCTTCTCTACATTTTTGTAGGGTTTTAGCTAAACTGCTTAATTTAGCATCCATAGCCAAACAGGCTGCATACAAGCCTGCAATGGCTATTCCTTTCTGTTTCCTTTTCTTTGATGATTTAATTTCATCATCAAACAAACCCTGGACATAGCTCCATGGGTTTTCTTTTAATTTGGCATCACAAGCAAAGTCTGTACACTTTTGCTTTGTGATGTATTTCACTACAATGCTGTCTATATTTGACATTGTAGCCATTTTACAGATTTATTCCCTTTCGTTATATGTATTCTATCACTGAGAATTACAAACTTTTAGTATTTGGGAACAATATTTCCTATATTTTGCACGTGGTATCCTCCCTTATCTGTTCGCTAGCCTGATAAGTTAAACTCTAACACCCGTGTTTTTTAATTTCTTACTTTAGGCCTTTTTTAGAAAATAAAATTCTCTAGTCATTTGCAACTTATTCCACTGTGATCTTGTATTTTGCCCAGCGGGCTTATAGCCCTTGCGCTGCCCCTAAATATTGTATTTAGTCAAAATTGATACTGAATAATTCCAAGTCCCTTCCGTGGTCGCCAATGTTGATTTATGGAATCTTATATAACATATATTTATTATATCATATATTGATATAATGGTTTATGTATTTTATATCTGCAAATATATTATAATAGGCTTACAAATAGGTGGGCTCATAACAAAAGGGGTGATGTTTAGTACTGGTCCAATCACACAATATGTTATGCGTGGACGTTCCTATTTAATACCTGTGATTGGCTCAGATTAAAGGAGCTATATCTCTACTGTCCAGGAAATATTTCCAGGCAAAGCCTAAATATACTTTACAGAGATATATAATCCTGGCTCATTGAACATATAAGTACTATACTTTGACTACAAGTCAATTGTCCCAACTTGCAGAGCCTTATATAATATATGCAGATTTCATGTATAACTTTAGTGATTCCGAAAATGAGTTCAAGACTTGGAATACCAGCTCTATTTTGTCTAGTACATTTATTATAGGTGATACAAATTACAAGATAAGATAACACAATGATAATAAATCTTATAATTTATCTGTACTTCCTTAACCATGGTACATACATAAAACACAAACAGTTATACAAATTTAAACAATTAATACACATACTATACACTTGCAAGAATATGTGAGGGCATAATTCATAGCTACCGTCTTAGGATCCTGACTCCCTCTGGACTTTGTTCCTTCCTCCTCTCCTTCTAACTCTCTAGCTATCAGACTGCCCCTTTTATCCTATATTCTACCAATTCAAAACTAGTATATTCCCACAGTTTCCAATGAAGTACATAATTATAGGTTTTGACAGATTCCAAAGTGTAATAAAACGTTCTCTGCAGAACTCCGTCCCACGGTGGTGAGCATGTAGGGAATTTGGGATCATAAAATGTGGTATTTCTTTATCCATCAGAGATCTACCTTTGTATGGATGTGTAAACGATCTATTTCGCCTAGGCCCTAGGGTGTTAGCATAAATGATGGGGACCTGTTTATAGTGCGTTTGATCCTATATTATCATTGCCTCTGGCCAGCAGTATAACTGGACAATAGGCCAGCTAGTTGATAGACTTTCTAAAGGTATGAAGATCTTTGATTGTGAATTCCAATGTACCCTGTTCATACCAGTAACTGTTTGCATATTATGAGACCTGAGCTAGGTGACCTATTGACTTTATCCACCAAGTTATGATTATTTATTTGCAGTGTGTGAATAAAGTATACATTATACATATATCTACATATCATGTAAACTTTGATTTAATTGTACTTGGTATAGCGCAGATCAGACGTTAATCCTTTCATTAATTCAGATATGAATAATGGCATGGAAGGGATGAATTTGTGTAATGCTTAATGTATTGTGTATTCTGGCTATATGGCTTACACAGGGAAAACCTGTTTCTTACATAATGACCCATAATCTTGCAGTAAAACACACAGAAATACATGCTACTAAATTCTCAAAACATAAGACTAATACATTCAAACCTATTTAAGTTATACCTTACAATAATATATATATACACACACTCTTAACTGGTTAAAATCACATTGGGTAATAAATCATATTATTTAATTTACATAATTTGTTCTAACTTTGGTACCTACTAAATTATATTGTTATGTAATGGTCTATATGGCAACAGTATCCACACTTCCCATCCACCCCCAGGACCCTGTGTGTAGCTTACAGGTGGCAAAGTACCTCTCCTGCCACAATATATATATTTTAATTGCATTTCATTTTTGTGTCACTTTCTCTATAGCTTCGGCTTCCTAAATACTAATTTATTAACACTATAGTTTTTTCACTGGTATGCTACGCTGGGCTTTCTGGCTTATGCTGGTGTTTTGCGGTGCCACACCCTGCACCTAGATATAGCACTAGGGACCCCAAATATACAGAGACGCCTTGATGCGGCTTTGGGGCTTATTCACACATTTGTTCAAATATGTGTAACGAAGATCTCTGAATTCTATTATTATGTGGAATTTATATCTGGTTACGGTTATCATTCAGGGTGCTGGGGGAAACAAATGCCTTTTTTTCTTGCTTAGAAATACCTCTCCCTTTTGAGCACCTGAATGATATCACTAAGCTAATTGAGCATCTACCAATATATATATATATATATATATATATATATACTGTACATATAATAAAACTGTAGGGGTTGTGCCTGTACATAGCGATTTTTTCTTGTTTGTCTATCTGTAAGTTTCGGCATCACGCAAAAACTGCTGGATGAATTTGGATGGCGTTTTCACAATTGTAGAGCTAAGTGACCTAAGGGGTAATTCAGACCTGATTGCTGCTGTGCGTTTTCGCACAGTGGGCGATCAGGTCTCTGCTGCGCATGCGTATGCACCGCAATGCTCCGGCGTGTCGGACGACGGCACCGGGCATCGGTGCATAGCGACGGGATGGTACAAAAAAAGCGATCACACAGGCGATCACAAGGTGACTGACAGGAAGAGGCCGTATGAGGGTGGCAAATGACCGTTTTGTACGAGTGTCCAGGAAAACGCAGGAGGGACCAGGCGTTTGGAGTAGAGATGAGCGGGTTCGGTTTCTCTGAATCCGAACCCGCCCGAACTTCATGTTTTTTTACACGGGTCCGAGCGACTCGGATCTTCCCGCCTTGCTCGGTTAACCCGAGCGCGCCCGAACGTCATCATCACGCTGTCGGATTCTCGCGAGGCTCGGAATCTATCGCGAGACTCGGATTCTATATAAGGAGCCGCGCGTCGCGGCCATTTTCACACGTGCATTGAGATTGATAGGGAGAGGACGTGGCTGGCGTCCTCTCCGTTTAGAAATTAAAATAGATAGGAGAGTGAGAGTGAGACACTTCATTTACTTACTGGAGCTTAGGAGGAGTTATACTAGTGACTGATGACCAGTGACCTGACCACCAGTGCAGTTTTATAATTTATTATTATTTAATAATCCGTTCTGTTCTTGTTCTCTGCCTGAAAAAAACGATACACAGTGACTCAGTCACACTCACATACCATATCTGTGCTCAGCCCAGTGTGCTGCATCATCTATGTATAATATCTGACTGTGCTCACACAGCTTAATTGTGGGGGAGACTGGGGAGCAGTTATAGGTTATAGCAGGAGCCAGGAGTACATATTAAACAGTGCACACTTTTGCTGCCAGAGTGCCACTGCCAGTGTGACTGACCACTGACCACTGTGACCAGTGACCTGACCACACTGACCACCAGTATAGTATATTGTGATTGAATGTCTGCCTGAAAAAGTACACTCGTCGTGTGACTTGTGTGGTGTTTTTTTATTCTATAAAAATTAAAAAACTCATTCTGCTGACAGACAGTGTCCAGCAGGTCCGTCATTATATAATATATACCTGTCCGGCTGCAGTAGTGATATATATATATTTTTTATATCATTATTTATCATCCAGTCTATACTAGCAGCAGACACAGTACGGTAGTTCACGGCTGTAGCTACCTCTGTGTCGGCACTCGGCAGTCCATCCATAATTGTATACCACCTACCCGTGGTTTTTTTTTTCTTTCTTCTTTATACATACTACATCTCATTATCATCCAGTCTATATTAGCAGCAGACACAGTACAGTACGGTAGTCCACGGCTGTAGCTACCTCTGTGTCGGCACTCGGCAGTCCATCCATAATTGTATACCACCTACCCGTGGGTTTTTTTTTCTTTCTTCTTTATACATACTACATCTCATTATCATCCAGTCTATATTAGCAGCAGACACAGTACAGTACGGTAGTCCACGGCTGTAGCTACCTCTGTGTCGGCACTCGGCAGTCCATCCATAATTGTATACCACCTACCCGTGGTTTTTTTTTTCTTTCTTCTTTATACATACTACATCTCATTATCAACCAGTCTATATTAGCAGCAGACACAGTACGGTAGTTCACGGCTGTAGCTACCTCTGTGTCGGCACTCGGCAGTCCATCCATAATTGTATACCACCTACCCGTGGTTTTTATTTTTCTTTCTTCTTTATACATACTACATCTCATTATCATCCAGTCTATATTAGCAGCAGACACAGTACAGTACGGTAGTCCACGGCTGTAGCTACCTCTGTGTCGGCACTCGGCAGTCCATCCATAATTGTATACCACCTACCCGTGGTTTTTTTTTTCTTTCTTCTTTATACATACTACATCTCATTATCAACCAGTCTATATTAGCAGCAGACACAGTACGGTAGTTCACGGCTGTAGCTACCTCTGTGTCGGCACTCGGCAGTCCATCCATAATTGTATACCACCTACCCGTGGTTTTTCTTTCTTTCTTCTTTATACATACTACATCTCATTATCATCCAGTCTATATTAGCAGCAGACACAGTACAGTACGGTAGTCCACGGCTGTAGCTATCTCTGTGTCGGCACTCGGCAGTCCATCCATAATTGTATACCACCTACCCGTGGTTTTTTTTTCTTTCTTCTTTATACATACTACATCTCATTATCAACCAGTCTATATTAGCAGCAGACACAGTACAGTACGGTAGTCCACGGCTGTAGCTACCTCTGTGTCGGCACTCGGCAGTCCATCCATAATTGTATACCACCTACCCGTGGTTTTTTTTTCTTTCTTCTTTATACATACTACATCTCATTATCAACCAGTCTATATTAGCAGCAGACACAGTACGGTAGTTCACGGCTGTAGCTACCTCTGTGTCGGCACTCGGCAGTCCATCCATAATTGTATACCACCTACCCGTGGTTTTTATTTTTCTTTCTTCTTTATACATACTACATCTCATTATCATCCAGTCTATATTAGCAGCAGACACAGTACAGTACGGTAGTCCACGGCTGTAGCTACCTCTGTGTCGGCACTCGGCAGTCCATCCATAATTGTATACCACCTACCCGTGGTTTTTTTTTCTTTCTTCTTTATACATACTACATCTCATTATCAACCAGTCTATATTAGCAGCAGACACAGTACAGTACGGTAGTCCACGGCTGTAGCTACCTCTGTGTCGGCACTCGGCAGTCCATCCATAATTGTATACCACCTACCCGTGTTTTTTTTTTCTTTCTTCTTTATACATACTACATCTCATTATCAACCAGTCTATATTAGCAGCAGACACAGTACAGTACGGTAGTCCACGGCTGTAGCTACCTCTGTGTCGGCACTCGGCAGTCCATCCATAATTGTATACTAGTATCCATCGATCTCCATTGTTTACCTGAGGTGCCTTTTAGTTGTGCCTATTAAAATATGGAGAACAAAAATGTTGAGGTTCCAAAATTAGGGAAAGATCAAGATCCACTTCCACCTCGTGCTGAAGCTGCTGCCACTAGTCATGGCCGAGACGATGAAATGCCAGCAACGTCGTCTGCCATGGCCGATGCCCAATGTCATAGTACAGAGCATGTCAAATCCAAAACACCAAATATCAGTAAAAAAAGGACTCCAAAACCTAAAATAAAATTGTCGGAGGAGAAGCGTAAACTTGCCAATATGCCATTTACCACACGGAGTGGCAAGGAACGGCTGAGGCCCTGGCCTATGTTCATGGCTAGTGGTTCAGCTTCACATGAGGATGGAAGCACTCAGCCTCTCGCTAGAAAACTGAAAAGACTCAAGCTGGCAAAAGCACCGCAAAGAACTGTGCGTTCTTCGAAATCCCAAATCCACAAGGAGAGTCCAATTGTGTCGGTTGCGATGCCTGACCTTCCCAACACTGGACGTGAAGAGCATGCGCCTTCCACCATTTGCACGCCCCCTGCAAGTGCTGGAAGGAGCACCCGCAGTCCAGTTCCTGATAGTCAGATTGAAGATGTCAGTGTTGAAGTACACCAGGATGAGGAGGATATGGGTGTTGCTGGCGCTGGGGAGGAAATTGACCAGGAGGATTCTGATGGTGAGGTGGTTTGTTTAAGTCAGGCACCCGGGGAGACACCTGTTGTCCGTGGGAGGAATATGGCCACTGACATGCCTGGTGAAAATACCAAAAAAATCAGCTCTTCGGTGTTGAAGTATTTCAACAGAAATGCGGACAACAGGTGTCAAGCCGTGTGTTGCCTTTGTCAAGCTGTAATAAGTAGGGGTAAGGACGTTAACCACCTCGGAACATCCTCCCTTATACGTCACCTGCAGCGCATTCATAATAAGTCAGTGACAAGTTCAAAAACTTTGGGCGACAGCGGAAGCAGTCCACTGACCAGTAAATCCCTTCCTCTTGTAACCAAGCTCACGCAAACCACCCCACCAACTCCCTCAGTGTCAATTTCCTCCTTCCCCAGGAATGCCAATAGTCCTGCAGGCCATGTCACTGGCAATTCTGACGAGTCCTCTCCTGCCTGGGATTCCTCCGATGCATCCTTGCGTGTAACGCCTACTGCTGCTGGCGCTGCTGTTGTTGCTGCTGGGAGTCGATGGTCATCCCAGAGGGGAAGTCGTAAGCCCACTTGTACTACTTCCAGTAAGCAATTGACTGTTCAACAGTCCTTTGCGAGGAAGATGAAATATCACAGCAGTCATCCTGCTGCAAAGCGGATAACTGAGGCCTTGACAACTATGTTGGTGTTAGACGTGCGTCCGGTATCCGCCGTTAGTTCACAGGGAACTAGACAATTTATTGAGGCAGTGTGCCCCCGTTACCAAATACCATCTAGGTTCCACTTCTCTAGGCAGGCGATACCGAGAATGTACACGGATGTCAGAAAAAGACTCACCAGTGTCCTAAAAAATGCAGTTGTACCCAATGTCCACTTAACCACGGACATGTGGACAAGTGGAGCAGGGCAGGGTCAGGACTATATGACTGTGACAGCCCACTGGGTAGATGTATGGACTCCCGCCGCAAGAACAGCAGCGGCGGCACCAGTAGCAGCATCTCGCAAACGCCAACTCTTTCCTAGGCAGGCTACGCTTTGTATCACCGGTTTCCAGAATACGCACACAGCTGAAAACCTCTTACGGCAACTGAGGAAGATCATCGCGGAATGGCTTACCCCAATAGGACTCTCCTGTGGATTTGTGGCATCGGATAACGCCAGCAATATTGTGTGTGCATTAAATATGGGCAAATTCCAGCACGTCCCATGTTTTGCACATACCTTGAATTTGGTGGTGAAGAATTTTTTAAAAAACGACAGGGGCGTGCAAGAGATGCTGTCGGTGGCCAGAAGAATTGCGGGACACTTTCGGCGTACAGGCACCATGTACAGAAGACTGGAGCACCACCAAAAACTACTGAACCTGCCCTGCCATCATCTGAAGCAAGAAGTGGTAACGAGGTGGAATTCAACCCTCTATATGCTTCAGAGGTTGGAGGAGCAGCAAAAGGCCATTCAAGCCTATACAATTGAGCACAATATAGGAGGTGGAATGCACCTGTCTCAAGCGCAGTGGAGAATGATTTCAACGTTGTGCAAGGTTCTGATGCCCTTTGAACTTGCCACACGTGAAGTCAGTTCAGACACTGCCAGCCTGAGTCAGGTCATTCCCCTCATCAGGCTTTTGCAGAAGAAGCTGGAGACATTGAAGGAGGAGCTAACACGGAGCGATTCCGCTTGTGGATGGAGCCCTTAATTCGCTTAACAAGGATTCACGGGTGGTCAATCTGTTGAAATCAGAGCACTACATTTTGGCCACCGTGCTCGATCCTAGATTTAAAGCCTACCTTGGATCTCTCTTTCTGGGGTTGAAAGACCTGCTGGTGAGAAAATTGTCAAGTCAAGCGGAACGCGACCTGTCAACATCTCCTCCTTCACATTCTCCCGCAACTGGGGGTGCGAGGAAAAGGCTCAGAATTCCGAGCCCACCCGCTGGCGGTGATGCAGGGCAGTCTGGAGCGACTGCTGATGCTGACATCTGGTCCGGACTGAAGGACCTGACAACGATTACGGACATGTCGTCTACTGTCACTGCATATGATTCTCTCAACATTGAAAGAATGGTGGAGGATTATATGAGTGACCGCATCCAAGTAGGCACGTCACACAGTCCGTACTTATACTGGCAGGAAAAAGACTCAATTTGGAGGCCCTTGCACAAACTGGCTTTATTCTACCTAAGTTGCCCTCCCACAAGTGTGTACTCCGAAAGAGTGTTTAGTGCCGCCGCTCACCTTGTCAGCAATCGGCGTACGAGGTTACATCCAGAAAATGTGGAGAAGATGATGTTCATTAAAATGAATTATAATCAATTCCTCCGCGGAGACATTGACCAGCAGCAATTGCCTCCACAAAGTACACAGGGAGCTGAGATGGTGGATTCCAGTGGGGACGAATTGATAATCTGTGAGGAGGGGGATGTACACGGTGATATATCGGAGGATGATGATGAGGTGGACATCTTGCCTCTGTAGAGCCAGTTTGTGCAAGGAGAGATTAATTGCTTCTTTTTTGGGGGGGTCCAAACCAACCCGTCATATCAGTCACAGTCGTGTGGCAGACCCTGTCACTGAAATGATGGGTTGGTTAAAGTGTGCATGTCCTGTTTATACAACATAAGGGTGGGTGGGAGGGCCCAAGGACAATTCCATCTTGCACCTCTTTTTTCTTTAATTTTTCTTTGCGTCATGTGCTGTTTGGGGAGGGTTTTTTGGAAGGGCCATCCTGCGTGACACTGCAGTGCCACTCCTAGATGGGCCCGGTGTTTGTGTCGGCCACTAGGGTCGCTTATCTTACTCACACAGCTACCTCATTGCGCCTCTTTTTTTCTTTGCGTCATGTGCTGTTTGGGGAGGGTTTTTTGGAAGGGACATCCTGCGTGACACTGCAGTGACACTCCTAGATGGGCCCGGTGTTTGTGTCGGCCACTAGGGTCGCTTATCTTACTCACACAGCTACCTCATTGCGCCTCTTTTTTTCTTTGCGTCATGTGCTGTTTGGGGAGGGTTTTTTGGAAGGGACATCCTGCGTGACACTGCAGTGACACTCCTAGATGGGCCCGGTGTTTGTGTCGGCCACTAGGGTCGCTTATCTTACTCACACAGCTACCTCATTGCGCCTCTTTTTTTCTTTGCGTCATGTGCTGTTTGGGGAGGGTTTTTTGGAAGGGACATCCTGCGTGACACTGCAGTGACACTCCTAGATGGGCCCGGTGTTTGTGTCGGCCACTAGGGTCGCTTAGCTTAGTCATCCAGCGACCTAGGTGCAAATTTTAGGACTAAAAATAATATTGTGAGGTGTGAGGTAATCAGAATAGACTGAAAATGAGTGTAAATTATGGTTTTTGAGGTTAATAATACTTTGGGATCAAAATGACCCCCAAATTCTATGATTTAAGCTGTTTTTTAGTGTTTTTTTTAAAAAACACCCGAATCCAAAACACACCCGAATCCGACAAAAAAAATTCGGTGAGGTTTTGCCAAAACGCGGTCGAACCCAAAACACGGCCGCGGAACCGAACCCAAAACCAAAACACAAAACCCGAAAAATTTCCGGCGCTCATCTCTAGTTTGGAGGGAGGGTTTCTGACGTCAGCTCCGGCCCCGATCATCGCAGCAGCAGAGTAAGTCCTGGGCTGAGCAGAGACTGCACAAAGTCATGTTGGTGCTGCTCTCCAACAAATGCCATTGCACACCTGCACACAGCAAATACCCTCCCTCTGGAGGCGGCAACTACCTGATCGCGGGGATGCAAATAACGCACCCTAGTGATCAGGTCTGAATTACCCCCCTAGATAGAAACTGTGGTATGTATGATCTCCAGGGCTTAAAGTGGTCCTGGATAGGCGGTGGAACTCATTTACCCTGCAACCAATCCTCCCCCCCCCCCCTTCACATTAAGCAGAGCCAGGGCAAGTGCTAGTGTTTTCGACACCCCCTGCAAACTATAAATTAGTGCCCTACTTCCCATACTTTATAAAGGGACATTGATCTCACAAAGAAGCAGCGTGGTCAAATAATAGTACCCACAATTAAAATTGCACAACACAGTAGCAAAAGCTTTTTCACATTGCACTGTATGTAGTGCCCCTGATTCATATTACACCACATAGTAATGCCCCTTATTCAGGTTACATCACTCAGTAGTGCCCTTTATTCACATTGCGCTACACAATGGTACCCTCGATACATGTTTTGCCACACAGTAGTGCCCCTTATATACAGTACCCACAGTAGTGCCCCTTACACACAATTCCCACAGTATTAGTGACCCTTACACATAATGTCCACAGTTGTAATGCCCACATTTGTAGTGCCCTTTACACATAATGGCCACAGTAGTGCCACTTATACACATAATTCCACCAGAAGTATTGCTTATACACAAAATGCCCACAGTAGTAGTGCCGCTTATATACAGGAGGCCTACAGTACTAGTGCCCCTTACACACAATAGTAGTGGCCCTTACGCATAATGACCACAGTAGTACCCCTTATACAAACCTCTGCCTCTGTCACTCTAACAGTTCTCCGCCTGTGTCCCTCATGCAGGTCAATGCACTGTAATCCGCCAGCAGCTTCCCCACCTCTCTTGCCCCTCCAGCACCCTCTCATCTTGTTTTCAAGATGCACAGAGCCTTCTCCTCTTCATGGCTCCTCTTCACTTCAGCAGCGGGGACAGCATGACATCACATACTCCGTGACAGAAAAGGAAGCCAATGGGCCCTGAGGAGGGCGTGAATGCTGTCCACAGCATATATGAGTACCAGGAAGGATAGGCTGTAAATGGAGGAGGACCACCAGGACCTGAGGAATGGGGAGGTGGCTGCAGCTCATCGGTAACACTAGCGCCGCCTGAATCCTCTATTGATGTAGGTGATGGAGCAGGTTTTTCTGTTGTAATTACTGTGCAGAGAAATGGAGGTGGTGGAACTAGTTTTCCCTACCATTACAAGTGGTGGAACCTTGTTTCCCCCCCACTTTAACCCCTGATGATCTCTATGTGACATCAGACACTTGGCGTCTGCAAAAAAAGACTATGGGGCCAATTTATCAACGGTGGTAAAACTCGCTGTACATTATAAAACTTGTTGTGTATGATTATTTATTACCAGTTATTTATATAGCGCACACATATTCCGCAGCGCTTAACAGAGAATATTTGCCCATTCACATCAGTCCCTGCCCCAGTGGAGCTTACTTCTATATTCCCTACCACATGTACACGCACACACATTCAGAATAGTGGCCCTCATTCCGAGTTGTTCGCTCGCAAGCTGCTTTTAGCAGCATTGCACACGCTAAGCCGCCGCCTACTGGGAGTGAATCTTAGCTTATCAAAATTGCGAACGAAAGATTCGCAATATTGCGAAAAGACTTCTCTGTGCAGTTTCTGAGTAGCTCGAGACTTACTCTTCCAGTGCGATCAGTTCAGTGCTTGTCGTTCCTGGTTTGACGTCACAAACACACCCAGCGTTCGCCCAGACACTCCTCCGTTTCTCCAGCCACTCCCGCGTTTTTACCAGAAACGGTAGCGTTTTTTCACACACTCCCATAAAACGGCCAGTTTCCGCCCAGAAACACCCACTTCCTGTCAATCACACTCCGATCTCCAGTACGAAGAAAAAACCTCGTAATGCCGTGAGTAAAATACCAATCTTCATAGCAAATTTAATTGGCGCAGTCGCAGTGCGAACATTGCGCATGCGCAGTTAGCGGAAAATCGCTGCGATGCGAAGAAAATTACCGAGCGAACAACTCGGAATGACCACCTGTGTTAATATTGTTGGGAGCCAATTAACCTACCAGTATATTTTGGATTGTGGAAGGAAACCGGAGTACCCGGAGGAAACCCACGCAAGTATGGGGAGACTATACAAACTCCACACAGTTAGGGCCATGGTGGGAATTGAACCCATGACCTCAGTGCTGTGAGGCAGTAATGCTAACCATTACACCATCTGTACTGCTAAACAGTGCTCCAGCCAATCAGCTCCCAGGTATCATTTTTCAAACACATGATGGTTAGGAGCTGGATACATGACAGCTACAACTGATTGGCTGGAGAAACATTTATCATATGCAACACGTTTTATCATTCACAACGAGATGTGGCACTTGTTGATAAATAAGCCCCTATATGTATATAAATATAGAAAGTTGGTGTTTGGATCATGCTTCTGCAGAATTTGACGCCAACCAAGCTATGCAATGGAACCCGACTTAAAGTGAATGCTCTGCAGAGGAACCTAACTGAGGCAGAGATTGAATGGGATGTGGTGCAGGTGAGACTGTGTGTATATACCATGTATGTCCCTTATCCCCAACAATTTACCTTTTCAAATCAAGCACCTGCAGTCTCCTGTAAGTGTGTGCTCCGCTATGACGATAAACAAGTTGCAGGGGCAAACCCTCAAGGCTGCAGGCGTAGATCTCAGGACCAGCTGATTCTCCCATGGGCAGCTTTACGTGGCTTGCTCACGAGTTAGTATTCACAAACGGAGCAAAACCTTGAGAAAGACCCAGGCAGGGTCGGAACGCGTGGGTGCCCCAGTGGACTTCACCAACCGGAGAGGGACGTGGTATCATCGATGCCAGACCAAGAGGGCTGAACTGACACCAGAAAGACAACTCCTGCTGCAGCTGGACGAGCCTTGATGTCAGCACACCTAAGGAACTATACATGCTAGTTTCCACCTTGTTCTGGTAATTACCCACTACCTGTATCCGTGTCGGATTTTCCACTACTTTGAATGCCTATACAGCGCAAGCTGTCATTTTACTCATAGTATCGCTATCCAGGATATTTTATGTTCATGTGTATTGTATGTCATTAAATTTTTAACCAGAGATACTGCACTATGTTCTATGTTTCTCTTTTCTTTTCCGGTCTAATGGACTGAAGAAAAAGAGATTATATGAATGTGATTTGATTCCTGATCTTCGCACAGCGCTTAATCAGTGGTATCCTAAATGTTTGTCAATGTCTATGTAATTTGAGGGTGGAGAAACCTCGTTAGGAATACCCGTATTAGCAGCTGTAGACAGCGCACAGATATCCAACCAATTTGTGGTTTTTCTAGTAGCCACAAGCTACTACCTGAAGGAAAAACTGCAAATTGTGTTTACAATGACATTTTGTGACCAATGTGTACAATCTCCTCTATATTAGCCCAGAATAATTGTGTGTATAACGCCGGGCGGAGTCATACAGTCACAGATCTGGGTGGCTGAATGCAGGGCAAGAAGTCCCCTCCCTCCTCCATCCCCGCCCAGTCCCCTCGCCGTCTCTGCCCAGTCCACTCTGTCCCTCCTCCCCACACAGTCCCCGCACCCTGGTGACACTAGAGCCGGTGACTGGCCAGCATGGAGGGGAATGGCAATGTGCCAGGGACGGGCACTGACAGCCTCACCCACCTGCAGCACCCCCGCATCAGCACCTGCCCCTCCCCCACCCACGACCCCCCCCCCCCCGCGGCACCCCCGCACCAGCCCCCCCCCCACCCATGGCACCCCTGAAGCCACCCCCCTCCCCCCCAACCGCGGCACGAGCGCAAGTGCACCCTCCCCCACCTGCAGCACCCCCACCCACGGCATCCCCTCACCCCCACCCAGGGCAACCCCACACCCGGCTCTCCCAAACCGCTGTAACTCTGCACCCCACCCACCCACAGTGCCCACGGACACCCTCCTCCATCTGTGACATGCGCAGCCGCCCCTCCCCCACCCGCGGCACCCCCACTCCCGCACACCCCAACCACAGCACCACCACCCTACCCCATCGGCAGCACCCCCACACCCGTGCCCCCCTACCCGCGGCACCCCGACCCCCAACTGGAAAAACCCCGCCCCTCACCTACGACACCACCCACGGCACCCCTGCCTGCACCCCTCCCCCACTGGGGGCACCCCCACACCCGGCCCTCACTAACCGGTAACCGCGCACCCGTGCCTCAGCCACCCACAGCGCCCACGGACCCCCTCATCGGTGGCATCCCCCACAGCCGCCCCCCACCCGTGGCACCCCCAACACCCACCCCCCCAACTGCGGTACCCCACCCCCACCCGTGGCACCCCCACACCCACCCCTTCCCCACCCGTGGCACCCTGCCCCTCCCCCACTCGCGGCACCCACGCACCTGCCCCTCCCCCATCCACTGTGTCACCACACCCTGCCCTCCCCAAGCGCGGTAACCCCACACCCGCCCCTCACCCTCCCACAGCGCCCGCAGACAGCCTCCCCCATCTGCTGCATCCCCGCACCCTCCACTCCCCCAACCACAACACCTCTGGCCACCTCTCCCACTCGCGGCACCCCCACACCTGCCCCTCCCCCACCCACCGCACCACCACACCTGGCCCTCCCCAACTGCGGTAACCCCACACCCGCGCCTCACCCACCCACAGCATCCACGGACCCCCTCCCCCATCCGCCGCACTACCACACCCTGCCCTCCCCAACCACAGAACCTCCGGCCCCCTCCCCCACCCGCATCATCTACAGACACCCTCCCCCATCCGCGGACCTTCCACACCTGCCCCTCCCCCACCCGCAGCATCTCTGGATCACCACACACATCACCTCCGGACCCCCTCCCCCCATCCACGACTCCCCCGCAGCCACCCCTCCCACACCCGAAGCATGTACATACCCCATCCGTGCCATCCCGCACCCATTCCTCCCCATCTGCAGCACTTCTGGAACCCATCACCCAACCTCACCCCCCCTGCAACCCCCTCTCCTCCAAACGCACTCCCCTACATCGCCCCTCCCCCTATGCACAGCACCTCCAGACCCCCTCCTTCATTCACGGGGACCCAGCACCCACCCCTCCCTCACCAGCATCTACAGACCCCATCCAAACACCTCCACCCCCGCCTCTCCACCAGCGGCACACCCCCAGCCGCCCCACACCACCCTACTGCGGCACCCCGCAGCCACCCGCAACCATCCCTCCTCCTCCCACGGCATCACCGCACCTGCCCCTCTCCCACCCACTGCACCACCACTCCCGAACCTCCCCAACCGCAGTAACCCCACTCCGCACCCACCCACAGCGCCCACGGACCGCCTCCCCCATCCGCGGCATCCCCGCACCTGCCCCTCCCCTGGACGCAGTGCATCCGGACACCCAACCCCACCCGCGACACCTCCGCACCTGTCACTCCCCCAACCACAGCACCTCCGGCCCCCACCCCCATCAGCATCATTTACAGACACCCTCCCCCATCTGCGGACCTCCCACACCTGCACCTCCCCCTCTTGCTGCACCTCTGGACCACCACCCACAGCACCTCTGGACCCCTCCCCCATCCACGGCTCCCCCGCAGCCACCCCTCCCCCACCCGCAGCATCTACATACCCCATCCGCGCCATCCCGCACCCACACCTCCCCCACCTGCAGCACTTCTGGAACCCATCACCCAACCTCCCCCCGCACCCCCCTCTCCCAAACGCACCCCCCCAACATCGCCTCTCCCCCATGCACAACACCTCCAGACCCCCTCCTTTATCCATGGCCCCCCACACCCACCTCTCTCCCACCTGCAGCATCTACAGACCCCATCCGCACTACCCCGCACCCGCCCCTTCCCCACCCGCAGCACCTCTAGACCCCCTCCCCCATCCACACCCCCTCCGCACCTAACCCTCCTCCACCCACAGCACCTCTGCACCCCCTCCGCCATCTGTGCCCCGGCACCCACCCCTTCCCCACCCGCAACACTACCGCACCCACCCCTCCACCACACGTAGCACCATGGACAGTATCCACAGCCGGTACCAGTGATTCCCTGAATCAGGGGGTGATCAGCGGCAGGGAGAGGCACCTCCACCTCAATTCATCCACCCCCTTTCCAAACCCCCCATACACACTGAACTTCTGTGAGTATAGGTGCTACCAATGGACATTGGGTTAATAAGAAACACTAATACTGTGGCCATTATGTGTATAAGTGACACTGCTACCTGTGGGCATTATGTATAAGTGGCACTGCTACCTGTGGCCACTGTGTGTATAAATGCAGCTTCTGTGTATAAGCGGCTCTGCTACTTGTGGCCATTGTGTGTATAAGCGCCACTGCTACCTGTGGACATTGTGTGTATAAGCGACACTGATACCAGTGGCCATTGTGTGTATAAGCGGTGCTGCTACCAGTGGGCATTGTGTGTATAAGTGGTGCTGCTACCTGTGCCCATTGTGTGTATAGGTGGCACTGCTATCTGTGGCCTCTCTGTGTATAAGCGGTTCAGCTACCTGTGGCCACTGTGTGTATAAGTGCCTCTGTTTCCTATGGGTACTGTGTGTAGAAGTGGCGCTGCTACCTGGGTCCACTGTGTGTATAGGCACCACTGCTACTTGTGGGCACTGTGTGTATAAGCTGCGCTGCTACCTTTGGGTATTGTGTGTATAATAAGCTGTGCTACTACCTGTGGGCACTGTGTGTATAAGCAGCTCTGCTACCTGTGGGCGCTGTGTGTATAAGCTGGACTGCTACCTGTGCCCATTGTGTGTATAAGCGGCTCTGCTACCTGTGGGCACTGTGTGTATAAGCGGCTCTGCTACCTGTGGGCACTGTGTGTATAAGCATCTCTGCTACCTGTGGGTATTGTGTGTATAAGCGGATTTGTTACCTGTGCCCACTGTGTGTATCAACGGTATGTTCTCTCTAACGCCTTGCCTCTCTTTATCCTCTCCCTACCACCCTGCCTCTCCCTATCCTTTACCGATCGCACAGCGTTTCTGTACATTCCCTTTCTCCCCCCCCCCCACGCCTCTCTGTCTTTTCTCAACCGGACACCATTTCTGTATGCCCTCTATACTGCCCTGCATTTCTGAATCTGTTATCTACCGGCCTGCGTCTGTTCAAAGGCGTGAAGGGTTAACAGGGCGTAGCCCCTTTCGATGGTGTGAAGAGTGCCCATAGGGCGTGATGAATCACCTAGTATAAAATATACATCACAATATTAGATGCATAGCCAGAGTAAGTGGGGGATGTAGGGCATACTGTACCCCGGGCCCCCCTCTGTCAGGGGGTCCCCAGGCCAGAGCACACTGACATCACCAGCTTTCCCTCTTATGCAGCAGCAGAACCAGACAGCCAGAATGCGAGCAGGACAGAATGCAGTGCAGACTATCAACGCAGCTTCACAACCAGAGGAGAGATAGGAGGGTGGAGAGAGCTGTAAGTGACACAGGGTGGGATCCCTGTGTCACTTACAGCTCTCTACACACCTGTGTGGGAGCCCTGTGTAACTTGTTATCTAATGAGGGTCTAGAGCAGGGGTGGGGAATCTCAGGCCCACGGGCCATATAAGGCCCACAAAGCCACTTGATATGGCCCAGCCATGCTCACCTAACCGAGGGAGATGCTGGGTGCCCGATGAGATTTTGTTACCAGCGGGTGCCTGGCTCGTTCTCCTTAGCAGCAGCCGGAGGCAGGAGCTCATTCCTGAGTTCCGGCTTCCGGCTCAGGCAATGTACATGTGCGGCGCTATGGAAGAGCGGGCGGCCATGCGGAGGGCAGCAGTCCGTAAGCAGGAACGGGGCTGGTGAGTATTGTGTTTTTTTTTTCTTTTAATGTGTGTGTGTAAGTGGCGCTACTAGGGGGCATATCTAATGCGGCATAACAAGTGACTGGGGGCATATCTAATGGGGCATAACAAGTGACTGGGGCATATCTAATGGGGCATAATAAGTGACTGGGGCATATCTAATGGGGCATAACAAGTGACTGGGGGCATATCTAATGGGGCATAACAAGTGACTGGGAGCATAACTACTGACTTGGGGCACTACTAGGGGCATACCTACTGACTGGGGGCATAACTACTGGGGGGCAAGATCATTTTTAAGTTGATCATTTTTATATGGCCCCCGAAGGATTTCATAAATATCCAAATGGCCCTTGGTAGAAAAAAAGGTTCCCCACTCCTGGTCTAGAGAGAAAGATAGAGACACAGTCCTCCTGAGTCCTGTCCCAGTGTCTAAGTAGTACAGAGGCTGCTGCTATTTTTGCATGTGACAAGATAAATTATAGCTTTTATTTTTCTATGTGTATTTTAAGGTTGTTTAAATTGTCTTTGTTCCGCTACAAGAACATTTTATAAAATAGTTGTCTTTCAATTAGGCGGAGCTATAAACAGTACCCAGGCAGTATTAAATTACTTAATTTATACACCATTGAGCTAAATTTAATATGCACAATCCATACATCCCAACATGACCCATTCCAGGTGGAACAAAATGCTCTCTACCTGGACATCCTTCTTAATTTATGATTGCAATCACCTGTGATGAAACACCTTTCTTATCAATTAAATAGTTTAACACAGGTGTCTACAATCATATATTAAGAAGGAAGTTCATGTAAAGAGCATGTTGTCCTTCCTGGAATGGGACATGTTGGGAGGTATGCACAATCTTAAGGCCATTACTGACGGGAGAGATGTGTGCTGAGCGATCTTAACACAGACCACTCAGCACACATCTCTTCCCCCGCTCAGCACAGCACAATGGGTGCTGAGCAAGAAGGAGTGACGGGGGGGCGCTCACTTCACCCAGCGGTGAAATGAGCGATGTGCTAGATTGAGCCAGCATGCAGGCCAAACTAGCACCGGCGATAGCGACGTGCAGGGCCGGTTAACTTCTAAGCAATCTAGTCACACTTATCCCTATTGTGCAAGATGCCTTGTCCATCTTAGACACTCTGCCATGGGGGAGCGATTTCTGGACTTACCTACTTTTTTCCTAAATTTATTCGCTATGTAGCCACATACACAGTTACCTCTAGTGTCCTAGGCATTGGCTCCCTCGTGAGCCTGATCGCTAAATCCTCTCCTTGGTGCTGGGCAGGCACAGCAGGAAGCAGGAAACAATATCGCTGTGTAGACTGGTCCTGCGAGCAGGAGTTATCTGTGCAGTGGCTTCCTATTGGAAGCTCTGCGGGAGGAAACTCCTCCCCCTGTGGGACTGCCAGTCCAGAGTGTAAGTAAAAGCTTCCAGTAGGAAGCCCACACTGTGCTAAACTGCTGCACATAACAGGCCGGCAAACCTCAAAAAATTCAGTTTCCGAAGGTTTGCCTGATTTTCTCATATGCAGCAAGTTTCGGAATGCATCGCATTCCAGAACTTAGACTCGGCGTGTTAAAAACCTATGGGGTTCTCTTCGCAATTCCCCCAGAGAGGGATCCATATGGATCTCTCCCAGCACTCCCCACAGCCCATGCGCCATTCAACGCATGCACAGAAGGACTCCCGAGTCTTTAACCTGGAAGTCCTTCTATCGCAAAGGACAGCTCTTACCGTTATGCTTGTGATGAGCATAGCCAGATTAAAAGGGGGATGCAGGGCATACTGTACCCCGGGCCCCCCTTGGTCACGGGGCCCCCCGGGCAGATCACACTGACATCACTAGCATTCCCTATTATGCAGCAGCAGAACCAGGCAGCCAGAATGTGAGCAGGACAGTATGCAGTGCAGACAGAGACACAGGAGTATCAGGTTTCATGAGCTACTGATGGAACTTTCTGACCAGTAGAGAGATAGGAGGGTGGAGAGGGATGTAAGTGACACAGGGATCCCAGCTTCTGTTCTTCCCCACCTGGGTGACTGAGTCCTGTGTAATCTGTTATCTAATGAGAGTCTAGGGAGAGACACACACGAACAGTGCACCTGAGTCCTGTCCCAGTGTGTAAGCAGTACAGAGGCTGCTGCTGCCTGGAAGTCCAGGTAGAGAGCATTTTGTCCCTCCTGGAATGGGTCATGTTGGGAGGTATGCACAATCTAATATACACTCCCCCTCCCACAGGGGCCCCCCTGTCTTAAGTGCCCCAGACACCACCAAGGCTTAATCCAGCCTTGGTGATGAGTGATGGCAGCAACAGACTGGGGCTCGTTTTCGGCATTGTCATATGTGCACGTGCTGCACGCGGCCTTCCCGGATCTCTGTGTGACCAGAACGGCCCACCAGCCCATCGGACCTTCTTTGCTAGAAGTGCCAGATGGGCAGTCCTGCCCTGAGTGGAGGGATGCATGGCATGCAAAATGTGATTCTTGATGCATCCCGCTCAGTGTGCTTTTATTGGCTGCAGACTGTGCAGCCCTAGAAGCTGTTGTCCTGCAGCTGACCCTGTGAGCTATAGAGATTTGTGTGCATGTGCGTTTTTTTCTCTCATTAGATTTACTCTGGGTCGGCCCTGGTGATGTGAGCTGCAGTGCGGGCAGCCCCCTGGACTGGTAATGGGAGGCACTACCACAGGTCCTAGGCACTTAGGGTTAATGTGTTTGTTGCGATGGCATTAAGTTGCAGATTAAGCACACTGATACGTGGTGCCAGCACGAGCGGTCACTTGTATCGGTCTTCCGTCTTTCGCCTTTTTACCATCTGAATGGCACACAGCGTCAGTGTGCAGTTTACCCGTGCGCTGTAATATGGTCTTATTAGTGATACAAGTAAGACAAATATTTTGTGATTTAGGGGGACATTTACTAAGTAGTGATAAGAGCAGAGAAGTGAGCCAGTGGAGAAGTTGCCCATGGCAACCAATCAGCACTGAAGTATCATCTATAATTTGCATACTATAAAATGATACAGAGCTGCTGATTGGTTGATGGGGAAATTTCTCCACTGGCTCACTTCTCCCCTCTTATCACTGCTTAGTAAATGTACCCCAAAGTGTTCGGTGTGACTCATGGGGCAGGTTACAGTGGTGCGCCAAACGGAGCTATTTGAATACAGGCGTATGAGGACACATCTGCATATTGTCACTTGATTCTTTTTTATTACAACATCGAGTGAACTGATATTTGTGTCACAATAGGCGGATTAAATAATACACTGAAAAAAGTCATATTATAGTGCTTTCATTATAATCGGCATAATACTCTGCCCCGTTTTGCCTCTTGGATTTTCATTATGTTATAAAATGTACAAACCTTTCAATAGTTGTTCCAGCACGGTAAATATATTTGTGTGATGGCTGCGCATCTAGAAAATCGCATAGCGCATAATACCAAAGAAACTTTGCAAATGAACTAGACATAGCATCACATTGGCAGTCAAGTCTTTAGCAACAAAGGCACATTAATGGAGACCAGCAATCTATTCATACACACATACACAAAGGACACATAACGAGGCATTATGGGTAGGGGAACACTAATAGATGTCTCTGTATCCTCTGTGTTACCTGCACTCACAAAGGAAGAATAAAAAAAAAAGGAAGTTGGGCAAAAATAGCGATTAAGTGTCTATGGGGCATATGTACTATGCCTTGGGGACTGATAAAGTTGAGAGAAATAAACTACTGTACCAACCAGAGCTGGATTAAGGGGGGGCGGCACGGGGGTTCATTCCCCCGGGCCCCCCTACAAGGGGGGCCCCCGGCCAAAGCACACATATGGCTCCCAAATTGAGTTTATTTCTTATTTTTACAGGCGTCCCCCGATGGGTCCCGCAGTGCTAGAGGAGACTGTGCGGCCCCTCCCCCCTTTGTTGGTACCTGTGGCATCGTCACTGCCCCTGGATTGTGCAGCCGCCAAATCAGGGGGATTGTGTGTGTGCCGCGTGGGAGCCGGGAGGAGGAGATCCACCGAGGCAGCGGTACTGAAGAGGTACTGAGTGAAGACGGGAGGAGGGGAGGTAAAAAAGTTAAAGTGATTGTTGCGGGTGGGGTGGACGCAGGCGGCACTGGATAGCGGCGGCTCTATATCTTCTCACCCTGCACTCTATAGCCTATGTGAGGATTGCAGTGAGCAGCGAGGGGGCCAGTCTGGTGACTGGTCTGTACTTGTGTGAGGAAGGAGCAAGCACTGGCTGCCCGGGACCCTGACTGGTCACTCACCTCTGCTGTATAACGAATTATATATATATATATATATATATATATATATATATATATATATATATATAATGCTTCTTCACAATTATGTGCTCCTCCCCTGCTTGCCTGAGGCCCCCAGCTTTCACATCCTTTTCTGCTTTTTATTTATTTCATGGATTATGTTTCCTGTTAATTTATTTAATGTAGTGCAGTTAGATAACAGACAGTATACATTTAAATTGATTAAATTGGCTGTTACGTACCCCCCTCCCCCCAATATAATTTATTTTGTTTGCAATTGCGGGCTTGCTGAATGACGAGGGGAAAGTCCGAAGGAGTAGGGAAGGGCCCCACTGTGTTAAATTCCCTGCGCCCCCCCCCCCCAAGGCTTAATCCGGCCCTGGTACCAACCAATCAGCTCCCGTCATTTGTCTAACACAGCATGTAACTAGAGATGTGCGCTGACCCCCATGTTTTGATTTTGGATCTGGATTCGCCTTCACAATTTGGTTTTTGTTTTGCAAAACCAACCTCTTGTGTTTTGATTTTGGATCTTTTTTTTTTTTTTTAATTGCTAAAATTATGTAATTTGGGCCATACTTGGCTACCTGACCCTCTCCATGAGGGAGAAAATGGTAGGCAAGTATGATTTGGGCCTGTTTTTGCCACTACATTGTTATTAACATCAATAACATTAACTTCCAGTCATTTACAGTCAGTTTTGACCACCCCACTGAATCTTGTTCACAAATTGCCCAAAGACTGGCTGGCTAAACTAAGCAACAGAGCAGCGGCACAAACACCCGGCAGTTTAAAAGACTAGAGCACAGGTTCTCAAACTCGGTCCTCAGGACCCCACACGGTTCATGTTTTGCAGGTCACCTATAGATTTTCAAAATGTGGCAGTTGGTGATACACGGTGCAGCTGCTGGTTGACATGGAAAACGTGAACCGTGTGGGTCCTGAGGACCGAGTTTGAGAACCACTGGACTAGAGCACATCTAAGAAACATTGGCGCACAGCAGTGGAAGACAGGATGGCAGTTTAATAATACCCCTTTCACATCGCCAATGCCGGATCCCACCCAGGAATTGGAAAAAGGTGGGATCCGGCATTGGACGCTGTTGCTGGCTTCCCCGACACGGCAATATGCCGGGCAGGTTGCCAAAGCAGTGGGGGGCAGAGCTGGCAGCGGGGGCGGAGGCGGCGCAGCCTCTCCCACTTGTAGTGAACGGGTCCAAGGTCGCATCGACCCAGGAGCCCGCTTACGATGCCATTGACTCGGTATTCAACTCGGGAATAATACTGCTTTTGAATTGCCGGGTCAAGCGACCTGGGATTTCAGCTATGGCGCTTTCAAACCACACGCTGACCTGTGTCGACTCGGCAATATGCCGGGTCGATACTGTGTTATTTTTGCCGTGTGAAAGGGGTATTAACGATTAGAGATGAGCGCCTGAAATTTTTCGGGTTTTGTGTTTTGGTTTTGGGTTCGGTTCCGCGGCCGTGTTTTGGGTTCGAATGCGTTTTGGCAAAACCTCACCGAATTTTTTTTGTCGGATTCGGGTGTGTTTTGGATTCGGGTGTTTTTTTCAAAAAACACTAAAAAACAGCTTAAATCATAGAATTTGGGGGTCATTTTGATCCCAAAGTATTATTAACCTCAAAAACCATAATTTACACTCATTTTCAGTCTATTCTGAATACCTCACACCTCACAATATTATTTTTAGTCCTAAAATTTGCACCGAGGTCGCTGTGTGAGTAAGATAAGCGACCCTAGTGGCCGACACAAACACCGGGCCCATCTAGGAGTGGCACTGCAGTGTCACGCAGGATGTCCCTTCCAAAAAACCCTCCCCAAACAGCACATGACGCAAAGAAAAAAAGAGGCGCAATGAGGTAGCTGTGTGAGTAAGATTAGCGACCCTAGTGGCCGACACAAACACCGGGCCCATCTAGGAGTGGCACTGCAGTGTCACGCAGGATGGCCCTTCCAAAAAACCCTCCCCAAACAGCACATGACGCAAAGAAAAAAAGAGGCGCAATGAGGTAGCTGTGTGAGTAAGATTAGCGACCCTAGTGGCCGACACAAACACCGGGCCCATCTAGGAGTGGCACTGCAGTGTCACGCAGGATGTCCCTTCCAAAAAACCCTCCCCAAACAGCACATGACGCAAAGAAAAAAAGAGGCGCAATGAGGTAGCTGTGTGAGTAAGATTAGCGACCCTAGTGGCCGACACAAACACCGGGCCCATCTAGGAGTGGCACTGCAGTGTCACGCAGGATGTCCCTTCCAAAAAACCCTCCCCAAACAGCACATGACGCAAAGAAAAAAAGAGGCGCAATGAGGTAGCTGACTGTGTGAGTAAGATTAGCGACCCTAGTGGCCGACACAAACACCTGGCCCATTTAGGAGTGGCACTGCAGTGTCACGCAGGATGTCCCTTCCAAAAAACCCTCCCCAATCAGCACATGATGCAAAGAAAAAGAAAAGAAAAAAGAGGTGCAAGATGGAATTGTCCTTGGGCCCTCCCACCCACCCTTATGTTGTATAAACAAAACAGGACATGCACACTTTAACCAACCCATCATTTCAGTGACAGGGTCTGCCACACGACTGTGACTGATATGACGGGTTGGTTTGGACCCCCCCAAAAAAGAAGCAATTAATCTCTCCTTGCACAAACTGGCTCTACAGAGGCAAGATGTCCACCTCATCATCACCCTCCGATATATCACCGTGTACATCCCCCTCCTCACAGATTATCAATTCGTCCCCACTGGAATCCACCATCTCAGCTCCCTGTGTACTTTGTGGAGGCAATTGCTGCTGGTCAATGTCTCCGCGGAGGAATTGATTATAATTCATTTTAATGAACATCATCTTCTCCACATTTTCTGGATGTAACCTCGTACGCCGATTGCTGACAAGGTGAGCGGCGGCACTAAACACTCTTTCGGAGTACACACTTGTGGGAGGGCAACTTAGGTAGAATAAAGCCAGTTTGTGCAAGGGCCTCCAAATTGCCTCTTTTTCCTGCCAGTATAAGTACGGACTGTGTGACGTGCCTACTTGGATGCGGTCACTCATATAATCCTCCACCATTCTATCAATGTTGAGAGAATCATATGCAGTGACAGTAGACGACATGTCCGTAATCGTTGTCAGGTCCTTCAGTCCGGACCAGATGTCAGCATCAGCAGTCGCTCCAGACTGCCCTGCATCACCGCCAGCGGGTGGGCTCGGAATTCTGAGCCTTTTCCTCGCACCCCCAGTTGCGGGAGAATGTGAAGGAGGAGATGTTGACAGGTCGCGTTCCGCTTGACTTGACAATTTTGTCACCAGCAGGTCTTTCAACCCCAGCAGACTTGTGTCTGCCGGAAAGAGAGATCCAAGGTAGGCTTTAAATCTAGGATCGAGCACGGTGGCCAAAATGTAGTGCTCTGATTTCAACAGATTGACCACCCGTGAATCCTTGTTAAGCGAATTAAGGGCTCCATCCACAAGTCCCACATGCCTAGCGGAATCGCTCCGTGTTAGCTCCTCCTTCAATGTCTCCAGCTTCTTCTGCAAAAGCCTGATGAGGGGAATGACCTGACTCAGGCTGGCAGTGTCTGAACTGACTTCACGTGTGGCAAGTTCAAAGGGCATCAGAACCTTGCACAACGTTGAAATCATTCTCCACTGCGCTTGAGACAGGTGCATTCCACCTACTATATCGTGCTCAATTGTATAGGCTTGAATGGCCTTTTGCTGCTCCTCCAACCTCTGAAGCATATAGAGGGTTGAATTCCACCTCGTTACCACTTCTTGCTTCAGATGATGGCAGGGCAGGTTCAGTAGTTTTTGGTGGTGCTCCAGTCTTCTGTACGTGGTGCCTGTACGCCGAAAGTGTCCCGCAATTCTTCTGGCCACCGACAGCATCTCTTGCACGCCCCTGTCGTTTTTTAAAAAATTCTGCACCACCAAATTCAAGGTATGTGCAAAACATGGGACGTGCTGGAATTTGCCCATATTTAATGCACACACAATATTGCTGGCGTTGTCCGATGCCACAAATCCACAGGAGAGTCCAATTGGGGTAAGCCATTCCGCGATGATCTTCCTCAGTTGCCGTAAGAGGTTTTCAGCTGTGTGCGTATTCTGGAAAGCGGTGATACAAAGCGTAGCCTGCCTAGGAAAGAGTTGGCGTTTGCGAGATGCTGCTACTGGTGCCGCCGCTGCTGTTCTTGCGGCGGGAGTCCATACATCTACCCAGTGGGCTGTCACAGTCATATAGTCCTGACCCTGCCCTGCTCCACTTGTCCACATGTCCGTGGTTAAGTGGACATTGGGTACAACTGCATTTTTTAGGACACTGGTGAGTCTTTTTCTGACGTCCGTGTACATTCTCGGTATCGCCTGCCTAGAGAAGTGGAACCTAGATGGTATTTGGTAACGGGGGCACACTGCCTCAATAAATTGTCTAGTTCCCTGTGAACTAACGGCGGATACCGGACGCACGTCTAACACCAACATAGTTGTCAAGGCCTCAGTTATCCACTTTGCAGTAGGATGACTGCTGTGATATTTCATCTTCCTCGCAAAGGACTGTTGAACAGTCAATTGCTTACTGGAAGTAGTACAAGTGGGCTTACGACTTCCCCTCTGGGATGACCATCGACTCCCAGCGGCAACAACAGCAGCGCCAGCAGCAGTAGGCGTTACACGCAAGGATGCATCGGAGGAATCCCAGGCAGGAGAGGACTCGTCAGAATTGCCAGTGACATGGCCTGCAGGACTATTGGCATTCCTGGGGAAGGAGGAAATTGACACTGAGGGAGTTGGTGGGGTGGTTTGCGTGAGCTTGGTTACAAGAGGAAGGGATTTACTGGTCAGTGGACTGCTTCCGCTGTCACCCAAAGTTTTTGAACTTGTCACTGACTTATTATGAATGCGCTGCAGGTGACGTATAAGGGAGGATGTTCCGAGGTGGTTAACGTCCTTACCCCTACTTATTACAGCTTGACAAAGGGAACACACGGCTTGACACCTGTTGTCCGCATTTCTGGTGAAATACCTCCACACCGAAGAGCTGATTTTTTTGGTATTTTCACCTGGCATGTCAACGGCCATATTCCTCCCACGGACAACAGGTGTCTCCTCGGGTGCCTGACTTAAACAAACCACCTCACCATCAGAATCCTCCTGGTCAATTTCCTCCCCAGCGCCAGCAACACCCATATCCTCCTCATCCTGGTGTACTTCAACACTGACATCTTCAATCTGACTATCAGGAACTGGACTGCGGGTGCTCCTTCCAGCACTTGCAGGGGGCGTGCAAATGGTGGAAGGCGCATGCTCTTCACGTCCAGTGTTGAGAAGGTCAGGCATCGCAACCGACACAATTGGACTCTCCTTGTGGATTTGGGATTTCGAAGAATGCACAGTTCTTTGCTGTGCTGCTTTTGCCAGCTTGAGTCTTTTCATTTTTCTAGCGAGAGGCTGAGTGCTTCCATCCTCATGTGAAGCTGAACCACTAGCCATGAACATAGGCCAGGGCCTCAGCCGTTCCTTGCCACTCCGTGTCGTAAATGGCATATTGGCAAGTTTACGCTTCTCCTCCGACAATTTTATTTTAGGTTTTGGAGTCCTTTTTTTTCTGATATTTGGTGTTTTGGATTTGACATGCTCTGTACTATGACATTGGGCATCGGCCTTGGCAGACGACGTTGCTGGCATTTCATCGTCTCGGCCATGACTAGTGGCAGCAGCTTCAGCACGAGGTGGAAGTGGATCTTGATCTTTCCCTAATTTTGGAACCTCAACATTTTTGTTCTCCATATTTTAATAGGCACAACTAAAAGGCACCTCAGGTAAACAATGGAGATGGACACTAGTATACAATTATGGACTGCCTGCCGAGTGCAGACACAGAGGTAGCCACAGCCGTGAACTACCGTACTGTACTGTGTCTGCTGCTAATATAGACTGGTTGATAAAGAGATAGTATACTCGTAACTAGTATGTATGTATAAAGAAAGAAAGAAAAACCACGGTTAGGTGGTATATACAATTATGGACGGGCTGCCGAGTGCCGACACAGAGGTAGCCACAGCCGTGAACTACCGCACTGTACTGTGTCTGCTGCTAATATATAGACTGGTTGATAAAGAGATAGTATACTCGTAACTAGTATGTATGTATAAAGAAAGAAAGAAAAACCACGGTTAGGTGGTATATACAATTATGGACGGGCTGCCGAGTGCCGACACAGAGGTAGCCACAGCCGTGAACTACCGCACTGTACTGTGTCTGCTGCTAATATATAGACTGGTTGATAAAGAGATAGTATACTCGTAACTAGTATGTATGTATAAAGAAAGAAAAAAAAAACACGGTTAGGTGGTATATACAATTATGGACGGGCTGCCGAGTGCCGACACAGAGGTAGCCACAGCCGTGAACTACCGCACTGTACTGTGTCTGCTGCTAATATAGACTGGTTGATAAAGAGATAGTATACTCGTAACTAGTATGTATGTATAAAGAAAGAAAAAAAAAACACGGTTAGGTGGTATATACAATTATGGACGGGCTGCCGAGTGCCGACACAGAGGTAGCCACAGCCGTGAACTACCGCACTGTACTGTGTCTGCTGCTAATATATAGACTGGTTGATAAAGAGATAGTATACTCGTAACTAGTATGTATGTATAAAGAAAGAAAAAAAAACCACGGTTAGGTGGTATATACAATTATGGACGGGCTGCCGAGTGCCGACACAGAGGTAGCCACAGCCGTGAACTACCGCACTGTACTGTGTCTGCTGCTAATATATAGACTGGTTGATAAAGAGATAGTATACTCGTAACTAGTATGTATGTATAAAGAAAGAAAAAAAAACCACGGTTAGGTGGTATATACAATTATGGACGGGCTGCCGAGTGCCGACACAGAGGTAGCCACAGCCGTGAACTACCGCACTGTACTGTGTCTGCTGCTAATATAGACTGGTTGATAAAGAGATAGTATACTCGTAACTAGTACGTATGTATGTATAAAGAAAGAAAAAAAAACCACGGTTAGGTGGTATATACAATTATGGACGGGCTGCCGAGTGCCGACACAGAGGTAGCCACAGCCGTGAACTACCGCACTGTACTGTGTCTGCTGCTAATATAGACTGGTTGATAAAGAGATAGTATACTCGTAACTAGTATGACTATAAAGAAAGAAAAAAAAACCACGGTTAGGTGGTATATACAATTATGGACGGGCTGCCGAGTGCCGACACAGAGGTAGCCACAGCCGTGAACTACCGCACTGTACTGTGTCTGCTGCTAATATATAGACTGGTTGATAAAGAGATAGTATACTCGTAACTAGTATGTATGTATAAAGAAAGAAAAAAAAACCACGGTTAGGTGGTATATACAATTATGGACGGGCTGCCGAGTGCCGACACAGAGGTAGCCACAGCCTTGAACTACCGCACTGTACTGTGTCTGCTGCTAATATAGACTGGTTGATAAAGAGATAGTATACTCGTAACTAGTATGTATGTATAAAGAAAGAAAAAAAAACCACGGTTAGGTGGTATATACAATTATGGACGGGCTGCCGAGTGCCGACACAGAGGTAGCCACAGCCGTGAACTACCGCACTGTACTGTGTCTGCTGCTAATATATAGACTGGTTGATAAAGAGATAGTATACTCGTAACTAGTATGTATGTATAAAGAAAGAAAAAAAAACCACGGTTAGGTGGTATATACAATTATGGACGGGCTGCCGAGTGCCGACACAGAGGTAGCCACAGCCGTGAACTACCGCACTGTACTGTGTCTGCTGCTAATATATAGACTGGTTGATAAAGAGATAGTATACTCGTAACTAGTATGTATGTATAAAGAAAGAAAGAAAAACCACGGTTAGGTGGTATATACAATTATGGACGGGCTGCCGAGTGCCGACACAGAGGTAGCCACAGCCGTGAACTACCGCACTGTACTGTGTCTGCTGCTAATATAGACTGGTTGATAAAGAGATAGTATACTCGTAACTAGTATGTATGTATAAAGAAAGAAAATAAAACCACGGTTAGGTGGTATATACAATTATGGACGGGCTGCCGAGTGCCGACACAGAGGTAGCCACAGCCGTGAACTACCGCACTGTACTGTGTCTGCTGCTAATATAGACTGGTTGATAAAGAGATAGTATACTCGTAACTAGTATGTATGTATAAAGAAAGAAAAAAAAACCACGGTTAGGTGGTATATACAATTATGGACGGGCTGCCGAGTGCCGACACAGAGGTAGCCACAGCCGTGAACTACCGCACTGTACTGTGTCTGCTGCTAATATAGACTGGTTGATAAAGAGATAGTATACTCGTAACTAGTATGACTATAAAGAAAGAAAAAAAAAACACGGTTAGGTGGTATATACAATTATGGACGGGCTGCCGAGTGCCGACACAGAGGTAGCCACAGCCGTGAACTACCGCACTGTACTGTGTCTGCTGCTAATATAGACTGGTTGATAAAGAGATAGTATACTACTAATATTATATATACTGGTGGTCAGGTCACTGGTCACTAGTCACACTGGCAGTGGCACTCCTGCAGCAAAAGTGTGCACTGTTTAATTTTAATATAATATTATGTACTCCTGGCTCCTGCTATAACCTATAACTGGCACTGCAGTGCTCCCCAGTCTCCCCCACAATTATAAGCTGTGTGAGCTGAGCACAGTCAGATATATATATACATTGATGCAGCACACTGGGCTGAGCAGTGCACACAGATATGGTATGTGACTGAGTCACTGTGTGTATCGTTTTTTTCAGGCAGAGAACGGATATATTAAATAAAACAAACAACTGCACTGTCTGGTGGTCACTGTGGTCGTCAGTCACTAAACTCTGCACTCTCTTCTACAGTATCACAGCCTCAGGTCAATCTCTCTCTCTCTCTCTCAACCCTAATCTAAATGGAGAGGACGCCAGCCACGTCCTCTCCCTATCAATCTCAATGCACGTGTGAAAATGGCGGCGACGCGCGGCTCCTTATATAGAATCCGAGTCTCGCGAGAATCCGACAGCGTCATGATGACGTTCGGGCGCGCTCGGGTTAACCGAGCAAGGCGGGAGGATCCGAGTCTGCTCGGACCCGTGAAAAAAACATGAAGTTCGTGCGGGTTCGGATTCAGAGAAACCGAACCCGCTCATCTCTATTAACGATACAACCCCTTAAAAATAATGTTTTCTAAAGGAGAGGCCCCAGGGCAGTACAGGGAAATAAAGGTGGAGTTTGTATATAGTGCTTGTACTGTACCTAACATTTTATACAATACTTGATAAATGTACCCTAACTTCAGAGCCGGTCCTAGGCATAGGGAAACTAGGTAAAAGCCTAGGGCAGCTTCTGCTGATTAAAATGATATGCGGCATGCCTATATTCAGTGTATGATTGTGGCTGTATTTGCATACAAAATGCTATGCTACAGTGTATTCCTGGAAATCACTGTAACGTAGCATTTCGTATGCAGGTACAGCTGCAGTCACATGCAGAATATAGGCATGCTGCATATCATTGTAATCAGCTTGTGCATCCTAGCCACATAGCAATGCAAATAAGATGCATTTTCATCACAAAAGGCGCCCAACGTTAGCAGAGCTGCCTGCTGTATGGCGTATTGAGGCAAGATGTATGAGGACACATCTGTATCCAAGCAGAGGCAGAGGACACAGTGTTAGCGGCCGTGTGGGTGTTGTGTGCGGGTGGGTTGGTTTTGCAGTAGTGTGCATCATATGTGTAATGGGCATTATGTGTGTCATGTGTAGTAATGTATTAATAATGTGCGGCAAATGTGTAAGGGGCATTATTTGTGTTATTATGTGCATAAGAGCATTAATAAAGGTTGGTATAATGTGTAAGGTGCATTATGTTTATAAGGACATTAATAATGTGTGTCATATGTGTAAGGGGCATTACTGTGTGGTATTATGTGTATGAAGGTATTGCTAATGTGTGGCATTATGTGTATAAGGTGCTCCACTGTGTGGCATAACGTATAGTATGGGCACTACTGTGTGGTCTAATGTGATTAAAGAGCAATATGGGGTGGTGTAATGTGAATAAGGGGCAATTCAGTGTGATGTAACGTGAATAAGGGGCACTACTGTGAGGAGTAACGTACATAAGGTAAAGGGCCTAATGCAGAGTAGATCGCAGCAGCAAATTTATTAGCAGATGGGTAAAACCATGTGCACTGCAGGGGGAGATAGATGTAACATGTGCAGAGAGAGTTAGATTTGCGTGGGTTATTTTGTTTCTGTGCAGGGTAAATACTGGCTGCTTTATTTTTACTCTGCACTTTAGATTTTAGTTTGAACACACCCCACCCAAATATAACTCTCTCTGCACATGTTACATCTGCCCCCCTCCCCCCCTGCAGTGCACATGGTTTTGCCCATCTGCTAACAAATTTGCTGCTACGATCAGGTCTGAATTAGGCCCTATATGCAGTGCAGGTGGGGCAGATGTAACGTGTGCTGAGAGCGTTAGATTTGGGTGGGGTGTGTTCAAACTGAAATCTAAACTGCAGTGTAAAAAGAAAGCTGCCAGGATTTACCCTGCACAGAAACAAAATAACCCACCCAAATTTAACTCTCTCTGCACATGTTACATCTGCCCTCCCCCCCTCCTGTAGTGCACATGGTTTTGTCCAACTGCTAACAAATATGCTGCTGCAATCAACTCTGAATTACCCCCTCCTATGAGAAGTAATGTATATAAGGTAAAGTGGTACTACTGTGTGATGTAACGTGAATAAGGGACACTATTGCATGATAAAATGTGAATAATTTTGCAGTACTGTGTGGCATAATGTGAATCGGGGTACTATTGTGTGGCCATGCCCCTTCCCAGCAAGAAAACGATCATTTTTGGTCTGCGCGTCGAATGTGCGCACTGTTACCGTTTAAAATATAGGAGGTAGAACACCAAAATGAGGACTGCTATGGGTGAGGGGTGATGGTGCTGGGAAAGGGGGGCAGGGTCAGAGGTGGAACTAGTGGCGGTGATAGGAGGCACCAGCCAAAATCTTGCCTAGGGCATCATATTAGTTAGGGCCGGCTCTGCCTAACTTTCCTCCTTAGTGTCTAAACCTAACCTCCCCTTCCCGCAGCCTAACCCTTACCGTCTTCCCTTAGTGCCTAATCGTAACCCCCCTCTGGGGTACCTAACCCCCCTCCCTGCAGCTTAACCCTAACCCCCTTGTGTGGTGCCTAAACCTAACTCCCCCCTTCCCCCACAGCCAAACCCTAACTCTCCCAGCTATACTTACCTTCGGGATCCCGGTGTCGGGAGGATGACCTGGTTGGGATTCCAGCATTTGTGTTCTGAATGGTATCGGGATTCCGGCTTCTGTATTTCATCTGCCAGGATCCCAACAGCCGGGATATTTGCCGTACTATTAGCTAATAGAAAATGTATGGTTAGGTTTAGGCAGCGGGGCAGGGGGAGGGGGTTAGGTTGCGGGAAGGGGGGGGTGTTAGGTTGCGGGAAGGGGGGGGGGGTTAGGGTTAGGAGGTAGGGGAGGCTGGTTAGCATAACATACTCACCACTGTCGGTCTTTCTCATTTCAGGATTTCTGTGTTTTGACCGCTGGCATCCTGTCCGGCTGCCATCCATACTGATCCCCCCCCCCTCCCATCCCATGCCTGCTCCTGCCTGATGCCTGAATGCTATGTTAGTAACGGAACCCTACCACCGTCCTTACTGCTAGGTTCCACGCAGTACCACGTTGCTGAATGTCACATATTAGGAAAAATGATGCGGATTCACGTTAAAAAAACAAAACAGCAATATTTCAATAACTTACGGTAAATCAAAAAGCATTTTGCTTATAATGTCAGTTTCCCATGTAAAAGGATCTTTGCATTAGGGGAGAAAGACAACTGCTGTGCGGCAGAGCGAGGCCATGTGCCTCTTGTGCTAGGAAGACGCACAACGGAAAAGTACAAAATAAAATGTTACTTAAAGGTGATGGAAAAGTGGAAAGTGGAGGATTCTTTATGTTGAGATGAAGCTTTTTCTGTCTGCAGCATTAATGGGGCATAGTCAAATTGAGCGCTTCTGATAACAGACTCTGCGTTTGCTATCTCAATTCTAGATCAGTTGGATTGAATTTCCTGCATATTGCACATTTCCAAGCTCCCATTCTCTCTTCTTTCATTGACACTACAAGGTCAGACGTAGATATACTTATAATTCAAGGTTTTATAATGCAAGAGGCATCAGCAGTCTGAAAAGATGAAATAAAATAAAGGCAAACGCAACATTTCTTCATCTGTCGTTCGTTTTAAATTGTAGCAGAAACAGAAAATTATTTGGATCGTTTTGTTCAAATAATTAAAAGAAAAATTCAGAAAAGACAGACCGTGCTCTTCCAGATATCCTACTTATATATTTCACATAGAATTGCAATTAAAAAGGAAAAACTATTACAATCGTTACATAAGAAGAGCAGAAGTCATTAACGTGTTTTTCTGTATATATGAGTTAATAAATAACGGAGGATGGATTTCTACGTAATTTGATAAGATTTTAGAAATGAACCACAAACCACGAACGTGTTTCTCATGTTTTTCATCCGATATGTATTTTCAGGGAATTGTATGATTAGTGATTAATATTGCAGAAGCTTTCACCACTTAACGGACTATTTTTCCTTTCAAAACTGTTCATATAATTTTTTTTTATATTTAATATTATAGTTTAAAAAGTATTTTTTTTTATATATTGAAATCTTATATTATGCACATCTGCAGAACAGATCTCCTTGTCAAAAACTGGGGGACGCAGTGGTTAGTGGTAAGTTGTCTTTATAATGCTTCTGCCCTGATGCCTACAAAGTTAATAGACAGTATACACGGTAGGGTGACACGGGGGGGTCATTCTGAGTTGATCGTAGCTGTGCTAAACTTAGCACAGCTACGATCATTCACACTGACATGCGGGGGGACGCCCAGCACAGGGCTAGTCCGCCCCGTATGTCAGTGCCGTCCCACCACTCGCAGAAGTGCAAAGGCGTGGCACAGCGGCGATGCCTTTGCACTTCAAGAGTAGCTCCCAACCAGCGCAGCTTTAGCGTTCTGGCCGGGAGCTACTCGTCGATCCCAGACCCGCAGCGGCTGCGTGTGACATCACGCAGCCGCCGCGGCCCGCCCCCCCCTAACGTTCTGGCCACGCCTACGTTGGCCGGACCGCGTCCCATAAACGGCGGCTTAACGCCGCCATCCAGCCCCCTCCCGCCCAGCGACCGCCTCTGCCTCAGAGGCGATTGCTAGGCAATGACGGCTGGCATGCGCTGGCGCACTGCGGTGCCAGAACATGCGCAGTTCCGACCCGATCCCTGCGCTGCGAGAAACTGCAGCGAGCGATCGGGTCGGAATGACCCCCACTATCCAGACTTCAAAGAAGACACTGTACAATTTCCTTCACATCAATATTTCTGGTTCATTACAACCAGTCATCAAAATGAACGGGTTGAAACAAACACAAAACATTGATGTGAAGGAAATTGTACTGTGTTTTCTTTTAAGCCTGGAGAGTGGCAGCCTACTGTGTGTGAGACTGTAAGCTTGTGGGCAGGGCCTTCCTACCTCTATGTCTGTCTGTTTTTACCCAGTTTTGTTCTATTACTGTTGTTCTAATTGTAAAGCGCAACGGAATATGCTGCGCTATATAAGAAACTGTTAATAAATAAATATATATATATAATTTTATACATATATATATATATATCAGTAACATTGAAACCATTTGTGTTATCATTTTAGATTTCCCTAGTATATATTGTTTTATTAATTATGTTCTTTTTCATGCGTTAACAAGAGCAGGATCATTTTGTTCCCTGTATCTTTTGTTGTCAATTGCGTACTTATGTGCCCTTTGCCCTTGTTTCCAGCTTCCACTAATGATCTGGCTCCAAAACGATGGCTTTTAAATGGAAGTATATCACAAACCTCTAGCGCACATTCTTGAACTTAAGAGACCTCTCAATAACATACAGTTGTCCTTCTGCCGATGTCCTCTATGAAATACAGTATTAGGAAATAATGCTATGGTGCACACAGAGAAGAAGCTTACCGTTCAGAAATCAGACGACCTTTGAAATTACTTTTTTTGTTTCTAACAAAAAAATAATTTGTTCCAAAATGCTAAAATATTAAGAAGAAAAAAAAAACCCAGTAGAATTTGTGGTCTAATTTATGTGATGCCCCCTTGGGATCTGTTAGGTTTGAGGACCATGTTCCAGGCGGTCCATATCAGAAGGGACATACATTTACTATTTTTTTATTTGTCTGTGAAGAGTTGCTTGTATTTGGTGTCCACCACTTCCACTTCCACCCCGCCCCCATGCTACATCCTAACACTGCCCCTCCCCCACCACCTGTTGCTGCTCCTTCCCTGTGACCATGGCATCCCACCCCATATTTCTCCCAATCCAATACTTACTGTGGAACCCGGGTCTCCTTTCTCGCAGTGGGAGCTACTGGGGATGTGGGACAACCTTACGCAATTATTCCATAGATCTTATCACCTGACCTGAATATTTATTTATTTATTAACAGTTTCTTATATAGCGCAGCATATTCCGTTGCGCTTTACAATTAGAACAACAGTAATAGAACAAAACTGGGTAAAAACAGACAAACATAGAGGTAGGAAGGCCCTGCTCGCAAGCTTACAATCTACGGGGAAATAGGCATTGATACACAAGGATTAGTGATGTGCACCGGACATTTTTCGGGTTTTGTGTTTTGGTTTTGGATTCGGTTCCGCGGCCGTGTTTTGGATTCGGACGCGTTTTGGCAAAACCTCACCGAAATTTTTTTGTCGGATTCGGGTGTGTTTTGGATTCGGGTGTTTTTTTCAAAAAACCCTCAAAAACAGCTTAAATCATAGAATTTGGGGGTAATTTTGATCCCAAAGTATTATTAACCTCAATAACCATAATTTCCACTCAATTTCAGTCTATTCTGAACACCTCACATCTCACAATATTATTTTTAGTCCTAAAATTTGCACCGAGGTCGCTGGATGGCTAAGCTAAGCGACCCAAGTGGCCGACACAAACACCTTGCCCATCTAGGAGTGGCACTGCAGTGTCAGACAGGATGGCCCTTCAAAAAAATTGTCCCCAAACAGCACATGATGCAAAGAGAAAAAGAGGCGCAATGAGGTAGCTGTGTGACTAAGCTAAGCGACCCAAGTGGCCGACACAAACACCTGGCCCATATAGGAGTGGCACTGCAGTGTCAGACAGGATGGCACTTAAAAAAAATACTCCCTAAACAGCACATGATGCAAAGAAAAAAAGAGGCGCACCAAGGTCGCTGTGTGACTAAGCTAAGCGACACAAGTGGCCGACACAAACACCTGTCCCATCTAGGAGTGGGACTGCAGTGTCACGCAGGATGGCACTTCAAAAAAATACTCCCCAAACAGCACATGATGCAAAGAAAAAAAGAGGCGCACCAAGGTCGCTGTGTGACTAAGCTAAGCGACACAAGTGGCCGACACAAACACCTGGCCCATCTAGGAGTGGCACTGCAGTGTCACGCAGGATGGCCCTTCAAAAAAATACTCCCCAAACAGCACATGATGCAAAGAAAAAAAGAGGCGCAATGAGGTAGCTGTGTGACTAAGATAAGCGACCCAAGTGGCCGACACAAACATCTGGCCCATCTAGGAGTGGCACTGCAGTGTCACGCAGGATGGCCCTTCAAAAAAATACTCCCCAAACAGCACATGATGCAAAGAAAAATGAAAGAAAAAAGAGGTGCAAGATGGAATTGTCCTTGGGCCCTCCCACCCACCCTTATGTTGTATAAACAGGACATGCACACTTTAACGAACCCATCATTTCAGTGACAGGGTCTGCCACACGACTGTGACTGAAATGACTGGTTGGTTTGGGCCCCCACCAAAAAAGAAGCAATCAATCTCTCCTTGCACAAACTGGCTCTACAGAGGCAAGATGTCCACCTCATCATCATCCTCCGATTCCTCACCCCTTTCACTGTGTACATCCCCCTCCTCACAGATTATTAATTCGTCCCCACTGGAATCCACCATCTCAGGTCCCCGTGTACTTTCTAGAGGCAATTGCTGCTGGTGAATGTCTCCACGGAGGAATTGATTATAATTCATTTTAATGAACATCATCTTCTCCACATTTTCTGGAAGTAACCTCGTACGCCGATTGCTGACAAGGTGAGCGGCTGCACTAAACACTCTTTCGGAGTACACACTGGAGGGAGGGCAACTTAGGTAGAATAAAGCCAGTTTCTGCAAGGGCCTCCAAATTGCCTCTTTTTCCTGCCAGTATACGTACGGGACTGTCTGACGTGCCTACTTGGATGCGGTCACTCATATAATTCTCCACCATTCTTTCAATGGTGAGAGAATCATATGCAGTGACAGTAGACGACATGTCAGTAATCGTTGCCAGGTCCTTCATTTCGGACCAGATGTCAGCACTCGCTCCAGACTGCCCTGCATCACCGCCAGCGGGTGGGCTCGGAATTCTTAGCCTTTTCCTCGCACCCCCAGTTGCGGGAGAATGTGAAGGAGGAGCTGTTGACGGGTCACGTTCCGCTTGACTTGACAATTTTCTCACCAGCAGGTCTTTGAACCCCTGCAGACTTGTGTCTGCCAGAAAGAGAGATACAACGTAGGTTTTAAATCTAGGATCGAGCACGGTGGCCAAAATGTAGTGCTCTGATTTCAACAGATTGACCACCCGTGAATACTGGTTAAGCGAATGAAGGGCTCCATCCACAAGTCCCACATGCCTAGCGGAATCGCTCTGTTTTAGCTCCTCCTTCAATGTCTCCAGCTTCTTCTGCAAAAGCCCGATGAGGGGAATGACCTGACTCAGGCTGGCAGTGTCTGAACTGACTTCAAGTGTGGCAAGTTCAAAGGGTTGCAGAACCTTGCACAACGTTGAAATCATTCTCCACTGCGCTTGAGACAGGTGCATTCCACCTCCTTTGCCTATATCGTGGCCAGATGTATAGGCTTGAATGGCCTTTTGCTGCTCCTACATCCTCTGAAGCATATAGAGGGTTGAATTCCACCTCGTTACCACCTCTTGCTTCAGATGATGGCAGGGCAGGTTCAGGTATTTTTGGTGGTGCTCCAGTCTTCTGTACGCGGTGCCTGAACGCCGAAAGTGGCCCGCAATTCTTCGGGCCACCGACAGCATCTCTTGCACGCCCCTGTCGTTTTTTAAATAATTCTGCACAACCAAATTCAAGGTATGTGCAAAACATGGGACGTGCTGGAATTTGCCCAGATGTAATGCACGCACAATATTGCTGGCGTTGTCCGATGTCACAAATCCCCAGGAGAGTCCAATTGGGGTAAGCCATTCTGCGATGATCTTCCTCAGTTGCCGTAAGAGGTTTTCAGCTCTGTGCGTATTCTGGAAAGCGGTGATACAAAGCGTAGCCTGCCTAGGAACGAGTTGGCGTTTGCGAGATGCTGCTACTGGTGCCGCCGCTGCTTTTCTTGCAGCGGGAGGCAATACATCTACCCAGTGGGCTGTCACAGTCATATAGTCCTGAGTCTGCCCTGCTCCACTTGTCCACATGTCCGTGGTTAAGTGGACATTGGTTACAACTGCATTTTTTAGGACACTGGTGAGTCTTTTTCTGAGGTCTGTGTACATTTTCGGTATCGCCTGCCTAGAGAAATGGAACCTAGATGGTATTTGGTACCGGGGACACAGTACCTCAATCAAGTCTATAGTTGGCTCTGAATTAACGATGGATACCGGAACCACGTTTCTCACCGCCCAGGCTGCCAAGGCCTCAGTTATCCGCTTTGCAGCAGGATGACTGCTGTGATATTTCATCTTCCTCGCAAAGGACTGTTGTACAGTCAATTGCTTACTGGAAGTAGTACAAGTGGTCTTCCGACTTCCCCTCTGGGATGACGATCGACTCCCAGCAGCAACAACAGCAGCGCCAGCAGCAGTAGGCGTTACACTCAAGGATGCATCGGAGGAATCCCAGGCAGGAGAGGACTCGTCAGACTTGCCAGTGACATGGCCTGCAGGACTATTGGCTTTCCTGGGTAAGGAGGAAATTGACACTGAGGGAGTTGGTGGTGTGGTTTGCAGGATCTTGGTTACAAGAGGAAGGGATTTACTGGTCAGTGGACTGCTTCCGCTGTCGCCCAAAGTTTTTGAACTTGTCACTGACTTATGATGAATGCGCTGCAGGTGATGTATAAGGGAGGATGTTCCGAGGTGGTTAACGTCCTTACCCCTACTTATTACAGCTTGACAAAGGCAACACACGGCTTGACACCTGTTGTCCGCATTTGTGTTGAAATAATTCCACACCGAAGAGCTGATTTTTTTTGTATTTTGACCAGGCATGTCAATGGCCATATTCTTCCCATGGACAACAGGCGTCTCCCCAGGTGCCTGACTTAAACAAACCACCTCACTATCAGAATCCTCCTTGTCAATTTCCTCCCCAGCGCCAGCAACACCCATATCCTCATCCTGGTGTACTTCAACACTGACATCTTCAATTTGACTATCAGGAACTGGACTGCGGGTGCTCCTTCCAGCACTTGCAGGGGGCGTGCAAATGGTGGAAGGCGCAAGCTCTTCCCGTCCAGTGTTGGGAAGGTCAGGCATCGCAACCGACACAATTGGACTCTCCTTGGGGATTTGTGATTTCGAAGAACGCACAGTTCTTTGCTGTGCTTTTGCCAGCTTAAGTCTTTTCTTTTTTCTAGCGAGAGGATGAGTGCTTCCATCCTCATGTGAAGCTGAACCACTAGCCATGAACATAGGCCAGGGCCTCAGCCATTCCTTGCCACTCCGTGTCGTAAATGGCATATTGGCAAGTTTACGCTTCTCAGACGCTTTTAATTTTGATTTTTGGGTAATTTTACTGATCTTTTGTGTTTTGGATTTTACATGCTCTTTACTATGACATTGGGCATCGGCCTTGGCAGACGACGTTGATGGCATTTCATCGTCTCGGCCATGACTAGTGGCAGCAGCTTCAGCACGAGGTGGAAGTGGATCTTGATCTTTCCCTATTTTTTTAACCTCCACATTTTTGTTCTCCATATTTTAATGCGCACAACTAAAAGGCACCACAGGTATACAATGTAGATGGATGGATAGTATACTTATGGACGACGAGTGATGACACAGAGGTAGGTACAGCAGTGGCCTACCGTACTGCTATATACAGTATAATAAATGGACCTGGTGGACACTGTCAGCAAACTGCTAAACTAGTATAAAGAAAAAAAGCCACCACAGGTATACAATGTAGATGGATGGATAGTATACTTATTATTATTAATGGATGACGAGTGACTGACGACACAGAGGTAGGTACAGCAGTGGCCTACCGTACTGCTATATACAGTATAATGGACCTGGTGGACACTGTCAGCAGACTGCTAAACTAGTACTACTAGTATAAAAAAAAAAGCCACCACAGGTATACAATGTAGATGGATGGTAGTATACTTATGGACGACGAGTGACGACACAGAGGTAGGTACAGCAGTGTTCTACCGTACTGCTATATACAGTATAATGGACCTGGTGGACACTGTCAGCAGACTGCTAAACTAGTACTACTAGTATAAAGAAAAAAAGGCACCACAGGTATACAATGTAGATGGATGGATAGTATACTTATGGACGACGAGTGACGACACAGAGGTAGGTACAGCAGTGGCCTACCGTACTGCTATATACAGTATAATAAATGGACCTGGTGGACACTGTCAGCAAACTGCTAAACTAGTATAAAGAAAAAAAGGCACCACAGGTATACAATGTAGATGGATGGATAGTATACTTATGGACGACGAGTGACGACACAGAGGTAGGTACAGCAGTGGCCTACCGTACTGCTATATACAGTATAATAAATGGACCTGGTGGACACTGTCAGCAAACTGCTAAACTAGTATAAAGATAAAAAGCCACCACAGATATACAATGTAGATGGATGGATAGTATACTTATTATTATTAATGGATGACAAGTGACTGACGACACAGAGGTAGGTACAGCAGTGGCCTACCGTACTGCTATATACAGTATAATGTACCTGGTGGACACTGTCAGCAGACTGCTAAACTAGTATAAAAAAAAAGCCACCACAGGAGTGTTTTTCAGGCAGACAAACGTATACTGGTGGTCACTGTCAGCAAAACTGTGCACTGTACTCCTGCTATAGCTGCTCCCCAGTCCCCACAATTAAGCAGTGTGAGCACTCAGCACAGATATATCATGCAGCACACTGAGCACAGATATGGTATGGAGCGTTTTTTTCAGGCAGAGAACGGATAAAAAAAAACTGGTGATCACTATCAGCAAAACTCTGCACTCTACTCCGAGTCCTAACAGCTGCTCCCCAATCCTCCCCACAATTAGTAATAAAACAAGCAATCAACTGTCTCTTCTACAATTATAAACGGAGAGGACGCCAGCCACGTCCTCTCCCTATCAATCTCAATGCACGTGTGAAAATGGCGGCGACGCGCGGCTGCTTATATAGAATCCGAATCTCGCGAGAATCCGACAGCGGGATGATGAAGTTCGGGCGCGCTCGGGTTAACCGAGCCATACGGGAGAATCCGAGTATGGCTCGGACCCGTGTAAAAAGGGTGAAGTTCGGGGGGGTTCAGTTTCTCGGAAACCGAACCCGCTCATCACTAACAAGGATAGATGCTATCTATTACATAATGGTCCACCAGATTGCTAGGTTCTTAATGGTTTGTATAATATGATCACCCAGCTATTTTGGCCAAGTGTCAGGAGGGTGTGAGAGTAAAGAAAGACAAGATATGTGAGGTTATGTGGACTGTACAGAGAGGATGTAATTAGATAGGAAGCACTGAAGGTTATGTGTGTGGGTCAGGAATTTGGTAGGCTTGTCTGAAGAGGTGAGTTTTCAGGGAACATTTAAAGGTTTGGAGACTAGAGGTGAGTCTTATTGTGGGTGGGAGGGCATTCCACAGAGTGGGTGAAGCCCGGATAAAGTCCTGTAATTTTGAGTGTGAACAAGTAATGTGTGTGGATGAGAGACGCAGATCTTGTGCAGAGCGGAGAGCTCGGGTAGGGAGATATTTGAGATGAGTGAAGAGATGTATGATGGTGCAGTTTGGTTAATAGCCTTGTATGTGAGTAAAAGTATTTTATATTTAATACGGTAGAATACCGGTAACCAATGGAGGGACTGACAGAGCGGATCTGCAGACGAAAGTCTAGCAAGGAAGATTAGCCTCGCAGCTGCATTAAAAATGGATTGTAGTGGTGAGAGCTTATGTTTGGGAAGACCGGTCAGGAGACTATTACAATAATCAATGCGGGAGATAATGAGAGCATGGATTAGAGTTTTTGCTGTGTCTTGTGTAAGGTATGGTCGTATTTTGGATATGTTTCTTAGATGTATGTAACATGATCTTGAGACAGATTGAATATGGGGAACAAAGGACAGTTCAGAGTCCATAGATGCCTTGTATAGTATGTGACTGGTTCCAAGTCCCATGTAATGAAGCCGCAATTCCAGGCCCCTCCAGCAAAGGGTATTCTTATATGAATATCCACCAGTATCCATCCAACGCCATGGCTCCCTAGACCTCTGGCCATGAAACAATCTGTCTTCACTGGCAACGGCACTTACATAACACTTCATGCTTGATGCAGAAGATGCCACTGAAAATGGAATTTGTGTAACTCGGAGTAGGTCACAACTCTGACTACATGCCAACGGAACAATTTACTTACATAACGCCCAGTTGCCAGCCAGTGACTCTGTTGGTGAGAAACGATTGAAATGAGCCTTGCTCAGAAACTCTCACAGATACTCAACGCTTTATAGGACGCAACCACTGGCACATGGACAATTGGCCAACAGTCATGGAACGTACAGTATGTCTGGCTTCTATGCTCTTCCTTGATATGGGTGCTGTCTTGGGTCAAATATTTTAGACTTTGGAAGAACAACTAATTACTTCTATCCGAGTGCCTTGGGGGAAGCCAAGGAAGACAGGTCAGCAGTCATAGGACCGAGGCTTTGGAATGGATAGTTTCTATTTGTCATGTTGACCATCACTAAAGTATCAGCCAGTTTCTCTCACATTTTGCATCACAATATATAACAGCTTGGCTTATAGCCATGTATTATGGCATAACACCAGTGAAATATTAGGATTTCATCTGAGACTAGCATAACCTCCTCTCCAATGGCTGACTGAACTCTATACATAAACCTGCAGCCCAGGGATGCTCTGATTGGCCTAGGAGGTCATGCAAGCTTATAGTCTGCGCATGGTATCAAATAGTGTGCTTTAAACCTGCCACTTAGTGTTAGCGGAAAAGAAAAAACAAAAAAGAAATCAAAGGAGCACAATTTGGCAACAATAATGTTGCACTATGGGGGCGGGGCAGATTTAAATTGCGCACACAAACTTAGAGTTGGGGGATGCCAATGTTGAACTCTAAATTGTAGAGTAACAGTACGGCTGCCCAGGATTTGTTCGCTGTTATTTTACCTACATGGAAACAAAATAAATCCATTTGTACCCCTTTCACTGCATTGCTCCTAAATCTAACAGGTAGATTTATGAAACCAGTGAAGGTGTTACCCGAAGCAGCCACTTAGATTCCATCATTTTCTTGGATACATACATTAAATGATAGCAAGTATATGATTGGTTGCTAAGGGCAACATAACCACATTTGATTTTATGCACCTTAGTAAATCTACCGCTAAGTGAAGCCAATTATTTAATTATATAGTGTATAGTTATTCATTTTATTTTATATATTCTCTAGCATTCATAGCATTTATCAGTTATATGGAGACATTTATGACAAAACAGTAGACAATGCTCAAAGGCATTTACAAGGGGATGTTGTCAAACAGGAAAATAATGCTGTCAGGGCCGCCATCAGGGGGGTGCTGTGGGCACAGCTGTCCCGGGCCTGGCCTCTCTGACAGAGAGAGGAGGGCCCGGGATGTGCATGCAGCCGCCTGCCGCCTTCCCCGCCGTTCCACTGTCGTCCCCGCTGTTCTGCCGCTGTCCTCCGACCCTCCAGCAGTTCTGTATTGAAAACATTCCTCCCAAAATGGCCGCCGCCACAGAGGAGACAGTTATTCAAGATACTGTACTAGAGGAGCCCTCTAGTATCTTTAATAACTGTCTCCCCTGAGGCGGCAGCCATTTTGGGAAGGACGTTTTCAATACAGAGCTGCAGGAGGACGGAAGACAGTAGCAGAACAGCGGGGACGGAGACGGGCAGGCAGTGGCATGAGCATCCCGGGCCCTCCCGATAGCGGCAGCAATGGGCGAAGGAAGTAAGGAATCCCCTGACAATGAGCAGAACCCCTGATAACTAACAGGTACTTACATAATTATTGTGTGGCCATAATATGGTGTCAGGGGGGCTGTGTGGGGCATAAAATGGTGACGGGCATCACTGTCGGGACTTAATATGGTGCACGGGGCATAAACAGGTGTTGCTCCATGTCTGCATAGAATTTTTTTTTTTTTTTTTTTTTAATATAAATGTATTTCTATTTAACTTTTTTTTTTTTTTTGCGGGGGTAGGGGGGGGGGGGGGGCAATGGGGGTGAGGGCCTTCCTATTTTGTCAGTCCCGGGTCCCACCATTTCTGATGGCAGCCTTGAATGCTGTAAGCATGGGGGTATACGTGAGGGCTGCCTCCTCTGTCTAGCCAGCAGCGCATAGCTTAGTGGTAGTAGAGTCTGACGCCGTGACAGAGTCTACTGCGCATGTGCAGGTCTCCAGGGAATTTGTGCAGTAGCCAATTTCCTGGGGATTTTCTACCGTGCATGCACAAAATGCAGGTGAAAATGGCCGCCGTTCCATTTTCCTGGTGATCTGTGCGGTGCTGATGCTGCGACGTGGCACTCTGGAGAGTTAAGTATTAAAAAAATGAATGAAGGGTGTGCAATGTGGGCCTCCTTGGACCAGGGTGCCCATTTGCACCGCACACCCTGCAACCATTATAGATATGCCACCAATTGTTAGGGAGTTTAAAGGGAGCTTCAATACTTACCTCTCCAGAGTCCCGCATCGGCTGCGCCAGCACTGCACACAGCACTGGGAAAACGTCACAGCCGCCATTTTCCTAGTGATTTGTACAATTCTGATGCTGCCAACGCAGGACCCTGGAGAGGTAAGTATTGAAAAATGGATGCAGTGTGGCTCCCCCTGGACTCAGACACTGCACATCCATTATAGATACCAAGGAGAGTTTAAGTATGGGAGATTAAAGGGTAGATGCATACAGTATTGAAGGGAATGAGGTATGGGACAATAGACAAATAAGGATTAACGGAATTTAGCGGGGAATATTGACAAAGGGAGATTTGGATTCACAGCAGCGTGGCAGTACACAAAGAGTTCATGAGCTTAATGAGAAATTAAAGATTTTGACTGTGTAGCAGAAACTATTAAGATAAACAGCCAAAAGGGATAGGTTATCATGTCAGGCCTTTCGCTTAATTAGTCTTGAAAAGCATCTTCTACCTTGGTGTGTCTTTGAAAAAGAGCCAGGAGGACCAGCCGAGCCTAAACTTTCCGTAGCCATCTTCATCTGGCATGAAATCTATTTTTCAGGCCCATTTGGAAATGATGAGGGGATGGTGGCTGTTGAGCTCCAATAAAATGGCACCTGTCATTTTTGGCCAGTGGGACTCAAGTAATACACTGCCTAACACGCTGTTCAGGGCATCACAGAGTATGGGGAAATGTTTGAAACAGCTTCAAGCGGAATTTTGTATATTGATGGAAGGCAATCAAGACTGGGACCAACAAATGAGGAGATTACAGTTAGTCAAAAAGAGTCCAACTTTGTGTTAAGTCTATGGGGCAGATTCAGTTAGCCGCAGGACTTACCGTCATTTTATTGTATTAAAAGTAGAGTGTGCTACTGTGCAGACTCCATTTTGCTACTTCTCAAAGTAAGCTTCATTCCATGTACAAAGATGGCCACAAAGGCTACTAAGCATCTGTGGAAGACATCTTGAGACTGTGGGAGAAGTACCACAGTGGAAGACAGTAGTCTTAGGTGAGACCTGTGTTTACCTGCTATATATACAGTATGCTGTTCCAGCATTCTGCACTGCTCTCTGGTACCTACATACAATCATCGACTGGTGAACTGTATAACATCTTGCTCCGCTCCATAGCATCATTATGTTGGAACAATTAAGTTTGAGCATCTGTATGACCTTGCCAGCAGACAATGCAATGATATTTAACTATGCATGGAAGAACCTAGGCCTGTGTAGGCTCTGCAGTAACTCTGCAGTTACCTGGGTCCTCTCAGTCAGTTGGTGATGTACATACCTCAGGAAAGGGCAGAGCATACCACAGACTTCTAAAGCCATAGTACTACAGCCATATGCTTGTGTCCCTTTTTATTACAGATGTGCGGCGGGCACTTTTTGTGTTTTGGTTTTGGATCTGGATTCCCGCTCGTGTTTTGGATCTGGATTGGTTTTGCCAAAACCACCCTTGCGGGTTTGGGTTTTGGATCTGGATGATTTTTGAAAAAAACATAATAACACCTAAAATCACAGAATTTGGGGGTAAGTTTGATACTACGGTATTATTAACCTCAATAACATTAATTTCCACTCATTTCCAGTATATTCTGAATACCTCACACCTCACAATATTGTTTGTTGAAATGATTGGTTTGTTTGGGCCCTCATAAAATAAGAAGCAATCAATCTCTCCTTGCACAAACTGGCTCTACAGAGGCAAGATGTCGTCCTCATCCTCCGATTCCTCGCCCCTTTCAGTGTGTACATCCTCCTCCACACAGAGTATTAATTTGTCCCCACTGGAATCCACCATCACAGGTCCCTGTGTACTTTCTGGAGGCACTTGCTGGTACAGGTCTTCCTGGAGGAATTTATAATTAATGTTGATGAACATCACCTTCTCCACATTTTGTGAAGGTAACCTCCTACGCAAATTGCTGACGAGGTTACTGGCTGCACTAAACACTCTTTCGGAGTACACAATGGAGGGGAGGGGCAACTTAGGTAAAATAAAGCCAGTTTGTGCAAGGGCCTCCAAATTGCCTCTTTATCCTGCCAGTAAACATACAGACTGTCCGACAAGCCTACTTGGATGCTGTCACCGACATAATCCTCCACCATTCTTTCAATGGTGACAGCATCATATGCAGTGACAGTAGACATGTCAGTAATCGTTGGCAGGTCCTTCAGTCCAGACCAGATGTTAACACTTGCTTCTGACTGCCCTGCATCACCGCCAGTGGGTGGGCTAGGAAATTTTATCCTTTTCCTCGCCCCCCAATTGTGGGAGAAAATGAAAGAGGAGCTGTTGATGAGTCACTTTTCGCTTGAGTTGACAATTTTCTTACCAGCAGGTCTTTGCACCTCTGCAGATTTGTGTCTGCCAGAAAGAGAGATACAACGTAGGCTTTAAACCTAGGATCGAGCATGGTGGCCAAAATGTAGTGCTCTGATTTCAACAGATTGACCAACCTTGAATCCTGGCAAAGCGAATGAAGGGCTCCATCCACAAGTTCCACATACTTAGCGGAATTGCTCTGTCTTAGCTCCTCCTTCAGTTTCTCCAGCTGCTTCTGCAAAAGCCTGATGAGGGGAATGACCTGACTCAAGCTGGCAGTGTCTGAACTGACTTCACGTGTGGCAAGCTCGAAGGGTTGGAGAACCTTGCACAAGACGGAAATCATTTTCCACTGCGCTTGAGCCAGGTGCATTCCCCCTTCTTTGCCTATATTGTAGGTGGATGTATAGGCTTAAATGGCCTTTTGCTGCTCCTCCATCCACTGAAGCATATAGAGTGTTGAATTCCATCTTGTTACCACTTCTTGCTTCAGGTGATGGCAGGGCAGGTTTAGGAGTGTTTGCTGGTGCTCCAGTCTTCGGCACGCAGTTTCTGAATGTCGAAAGTGGCCCGCAATTTTTTGGGCCACCGACAGCATCTCCTGTACACCCCTGTCATTTTTCAACAAATTCTGCAACACCAAATTATTTGTATGTGCAAAACATGGGACGTGCTGGAATTTGCCCAGATGTAATGCACGCACAATATTGGTGGCGTTGTCCAATATCACAAATCCCCAGGAGAGTCCATTTGGGGTAAGCCATTCTGCGATGATGTTCCTCAATTTCCGTAAGAGGTTGTCAGCTGTGTGCCTCTTACGGAAACCGGTGATACAAAGCATAGCCTGCCTAGAAACGAGTTGCCATTTGTGAGATGCTGCTACTGGTGCTGCTGCTGTTGTTGCTGCGGGAGGCAATAAATCTACCCAGTGGGCTGTCACAGTCATGTAGTCCTTAGTTTGCTCTGCTCCACTTGTCCACATGTCATTAAGTGGACAGTGGGTACAACTGCATTTTTCAGGACACTTTTCTTAATGTCCCTGTACAGTCCATGAATCGCTTTCTTAGTGAAGTGGAATCTAGACGGGATTTGGTACCGGGGACACAGTACGTCCATCAACTGTCTAAATCCCACTGCACTAATGGCGGATACCAGACGCACGTCTAACACCAGCATAGTTGTTATGGCATCAGTAATACGCTTTGCAACAGGGTGACTGCTGTCATATTTCATCTTCCTCGCAAAGGACTGTTGGACAGTCAATTGCTTAGTTGAAGAAGTACAAGTGGTCTTCCGACTTCTCCTCTGGGATGCCGATCGACTCCCAGCATCAACAACAGCAGCAATAGGCGTACCACTCAAGAATCCTCCTGAGGAATACCAGTTAGGAGAGGAGTTGTCAGTCATACCAGTGACATGGCCTGCACTACTACTGACGTTCCTGACTGAGGAGGAAATTGACGTTGAGGGAGTTGGTGGTATGGCTTGCAGGAGCTTGGGCACAAGAGGAAGAAGGGATTTAGGTGTCAGTGGACTGTTTATGCTTTTACCCAAAGTTTATGATCTTGACAATGATTTCTGATAAATGCACTGCAAGTGACGTATAAGGGAGGATGTTCCTAGGTGGTTAACGTCCTTACCCCTGCTTATTACGGATTGACAAAAGCAACACACGGCTTGACACCCGTTGTCCGGATTTGTGGAGAAATAATTCCACACCGAAGAGGTGGCTTTTTGGTATTTTGCCCAGGCATGACAATGGGCATTCTCATCCCATGGACAACAACTGTCTCCACTGGTGTCTTATTCAAACAAAACACATCATCATCAGAATCCTCATTGTAAACTTCCTACTCAGCGCCAGCTACACCTATATCCTCCTCATCCAGGTATATGTCTACAGTGACATCCTCAATCTCAATATCAGCAACTGGACTGGTGGTGCTCTTTCTAGCAATTGCAGGGGGCATGCAAATGGTGGTAGGAGCTTCCTCTTTCCATACAGTCTTGGGAAGTTCAGGCCTAGACGTCGCAACCGCGGACACACTTGGACTCACCTTGGGGATTTGTGATATCTCAAAAAGCACAGTTGTTTTTTCCTGTGCTTTAAAAAGCTTATTTTCTTTTATTTTTCGCGAGTGAGGAGGGCTTCCATCCTCATGAAAAGTTGAGCCATCAGTCATGAACATAGGCCAAGACCGTAGCTTTTCCTTGCCACTTCGTGACTGGTGGCAGCAGCAGCTTCAGCACTAGTACTAGGAACTGGAAGTGGTCCCTGATCTTCCACTATTTTTTCCTCCAAATTGTTGTTCTCCATTTCATAGGACAGCACCCCTTTATTATTACAGCACACAGAACAGTGCCCCTTTATTTTCACAGGATCCCTGTATTCTTACAGCATACAGGAGCAGTGTCCTTGTAATTTTTAACATCTGCAGCTCTGAATTTTTACAACATACAGGGCTAGTGTAATGTTATTTGAACAGCAGCACCCCTATATTTTACAGCATACAGGAGAAGTGTGCTTGTAATATTTAACAACTGCACCCCTGAATTTCTACAACATACATGGCCAGTGTAATGTTATTTGAACAGCAGCACCTCTATATTTTAATGCAGGGATGGGGAACCTTTGGCCCTCCAGCTGTTGTTGAACTACACATACCAGCATGCCTTGCTACAGTTTTGTTATTTGGCCAGGCTAAAACTGTTGCAGGGCATGCTAAGATGTGTAGTTCAACAACAGCTGGAGGACCGAAGGTTCCCCATCCCTGTTTTACAGCATACAAGAGCAGTGTGCTTTTAAATTTAAACAACTGCACCCCTGAAATTTTATAGCATACAGGGCCAGTGTAATGTTATTTGAACAGCAGCACCCCAATATTTTACAGCATACAGGAGCAGTGTGCTTTTAATTTTTAACAACTGAACCCCTGAATTTTTACAACATACAGGGCCAGCAGCACCCCTATATTTTACAGCATACAGGAGCAGTGTGTTTTTAATTTTTAACAACTGCACCCCTGAATTTTTTCTAGCATACAGGGCAAGCAGCACCACTATATTTTACAGCATACAGGAGGACAGTGCCCCTGCACCCTGTACAACACAGTAACAGCCAGGACAGCAACACCCATGTACAGCTGAAGCACCCAACTGTAACAGCACATGAAACACCAGTGGCAGCCAGGACAGCACCCCTAACACAGCACAGGTACACCACAGTGACTGCAGCAGCACCCCTACAGAGCACACACTAACCCCACCCGACGCCACCACCCACAGAGAGAGACAGAGGTCTGTCTCCCTCACTCTTCAAGTTCAGAGTGAAAATGGCGGCGATGCGCGTCTGTTTATATGGAATCCAAATCCCGCGAGAATACGACAGCGGGATGATGACGTTTTGCCTCGTTCTGGTTTCCGAGTCTGGTGGGAAGTCCCGAGTCGGACTCGGATCCATGCTCGGAGCGTAAAGTTCGGTGGGTTCGGTTCTCAGGGAACAGGACCCGCTCATACCTACTTTTTATAGGCATAATAATGACGTTTTGTCCAAAGGAAGCTTGTTTAGAAGTCAAACACACGTCAATTAAAAGTCTATTGTTTGATCTTCCGTCGGTTTTTGAGTAAATCTCCAATTTGCAAATACAGTGAAAACTCGATCGAAAAACAAAATCGACCAAAATCGACCTTAGTAAATTTGTCCCTAGGTCATGGCGAACATGAAAGGGGCTGAACGGAGGCCCCTGATAACTGTGATGCCCTATAATTAAACTTAAGGTTTCAGGGTCAATAAACTGTAAAATTGACCTATTATGCAAAACAATGTTTATTCATATGTCAGTATTAGTGGTTAGATATGAGTACTGTGAGGTATGATCGGTGTTGTAAGAGATAATTTATGGTTTGGGCCATTTCCGGTGATTTGCGCGTCGCCAGAAAAGTATGAATTCAATACTGCAACGTAGTGATATCATTTTTTAATGCTCTCAGCCAATAACGTTAATCATCAGTAAAAAAAACAGTAAAACATATACAAAGTATAAATTACACACAGAAGAATTAATAGCAATAAAAAATCAGAATATGAACATACTCCTGTATAATAATATGTCATGAAAAAAGCATATTTAATCATATATTGAAAAGCAAATTGCAGTGCTCTCCATTAGTGCAACATCATTATTCTGTTTAATGGGCCCCTACCATTGATTCTCCTGGTGGACCCTTCATGCTCCTGACTGGGGCATAGATTACAGGGAGTGGGGGAGCACAAATAGCAGTAAGTAGAGGTGTAAGATACAAGGGGCTTAATTCAATTCAACGTGAAATGAACAGCGCCGGGAAGAAGCTTTTGGAGCTATTCAATTCAGAGCGCTGTCGAAAAAATGCCAGTTCTTGCGCCTTAAACATGATTTTAAGGGGGAACATTTACTAAGCAGTGATAAGAGCAGAGAAGTGAGCCAGTGGATTAGTTGCCCATGGTAACCAATCAGCACTGAAGTAACATCTATAATTTGCATACTATAAAATGATACAGGGCTGCTGATTGGTTGATGGGGCCACTTCTCCACTGGCTCACTTCTCCGCTCTTATCACTGCTTACTAAATGTCCTCCTTAGTCACAAGAACAAAAATTTTCTAACTTAGTGCCGGGAGTGATGATGTTTCTGGTGCGCCAAGGGCAGAGAATAGCATCTGGCCAGGAGTTTTGTCGGATTTCTGCTGGCACCCAAGGAGGGGTGCGAGAAGAAATCCTCAACTCCGGCATAACATTGTTCTGAATTGAATTGCTCCGGGAAGCTATTCAATCAAGCCCTGGGTATGGCAATTTAGGCATGTGCACAGGGCCGGATTATGCCTTGGATGGCCTGGGGCACTTAAAATGGGGGGGGGGGGGGGGGGGCAGGGGAAGGGGGGTTGTATATTAGATTGTGCATACCTCCCAATATGACCCATTCCAGGAGGGACATAATAATTTCTTCCTGGACTTCAATCTTAATATACATTTGGCGTTACCTGTGTTTAAACTAATTAATTGATAAGAAAGGTGTTTCACCACAGGTGATTGCAATCATAAATTAAGAGGGAAGTCTAGGTAGAGAGCATTTTGTCCCTCTTGGAATAGATGCTGGAATGTATGGATTGTGTATATTAAATTTAAACCACAGGTGTATATTAACTTGAATCTAAAAGTTTAATAATGCCTGGGTACTGTTTACAGGCTCCACATAATTGTGAGACAACTGCAGTATTGTATAAAGTTTTCTTGTAGTGGAACAAAGACAACTTAACCTTAAAATACACCCAGAAAAATAAAATCTATAATTATCTTGTCACATGCAAGAATAGCAGCAGCCTCTGTACTACTTACACACTGGGACAGGACTTAGGAGTACACTCTGTGTGTGTGTGTCTCTCTCTCTCACACACAAATGCTCTCATTAGATAACAGGTTACACAGGACCCAGACACCCAGATGGGGAGGAGGAGAAGCTGGGATCCCTGGGTCCCTTACATCTCTCTCCCCCCTCCTATCTGGCTATCTTTCCTCTGGTCGGGAAGCTCCCTTGGTAGCTCATGAAACCTGAACTGCCCTACTCGCATTCTGGCTGCCGTGTTCTGCTGCTGCATAAGAGGGAGAGCTAATAATGTCACTGTGCTCCAGCCAGAGGTACCCCTGACCAAGGGGGGGCCCGGGGTACAGTATCCCCTGTGCCCCCCAACCTCTTTAATCTGGTTATGGTGTGCACATAGGGCCTGATTCAGACATAAAAGCAAATCAAATAAAGAATCAAACAAGGAGCTCACTATTCGTGCCACTGTACTGTGTGGCATTGTATGGTCATAGGTAAATGAGGTGACGGTGTTGAGGGGATTGGTGGGTGGAGAGAGGGGGTTGAGGACATGAATACAGCACTAGATATTCCCCAGGGTGGTGCTAGTCACACCACTAAGGGGTACATTTACTAAGCAGTGATAAGAGCGGAGAAGTGAGCCAGTGGAGAAGTTGCCCATGGCAACCAATCAGCACTGAAGTAACATCTATAATTTGCATACTATAAAATGATACAGAGCTGCTGATTGGTTGATGGGGAAATATCTCCACTGGCTCACTTCTCCGCTCTTATCACTGCTTAGTAAATGTACCCCTAAATGCAGAGTACCCCACTCTACATTCCCCTGGGTGCACAACCTAATACAATGTGCTGACCATAACAATGTTGGCAATAGCAATAAATGTGACAGTACCAGGGCAGTACAGTCTCTGGGGTCTGTGACACCTGGTGCACAGCACAAACCCCTGGTTGCGCATCTGTAAATTGGTCCTGGCATTGGGAGGGGCGTGGTCTCAACAGGAGGGGTGTGGCTGCATGTGGAGGCCGATTTCCCTCACTCTGGGGCGTGCTCAGTATTCCTGGAGATGCTGGTTTGCTCTGCCTGAACTTCCGACTCCTCCTCAGTGACAGGAGTGTGTTAATATCACAGTGCAGCTCCCGCCTCCCTGCCACTGAGGACGAGCTGGCATTGTGGTGCCACCCATTGGACAGCCAGGTGCCCCCCCCCCTAGTGATGCCAGTATACCAGGAGGTTCCCAATAGTGCAAACTCTACACACTCCAATCTCTCACCAGTGTCTTTGTTGCAATCACTTTAATGCAGAATTCTGGCTGCTGGGTCATGCTCTTTAGTTCTCTACCCACATGGTATTGACTAATTAAATGTTTACATGCTTTTGGCAGAGGCATAAAGTGGCAGAGTCCATGGAGGCTGCTTACTCTTCTTGCAGCCAATCCCTGTTGTTCTACAACCAGTCCAACCGGAGCCATCACCCAGTGCACACACTGACAAGGTGACCTCCAAAAATACCTTCAGTTGTGCTGTCACTGTACTTTTTTTTCACCCAGGCTGGGCCTGCCATCTCTCTAGCCTCCACATTATAGGGGTTACCACGGGCGACCTGGCTCCTGCCTATTTACCCAAATTGGATGACTCTAGAGGGACATCCTTGGAAAGCAACTAGATTCATGCCTTCAAAAGTAAGGAACACTGCATAACATAGTTGCCAATGAATACCCTCCCGCATCCTGCAGGAGACTCCCGGTTCACTATGGAGTCTCGTATTGCCCCGCTAAGCTCCAAAACACCCCTAGATTTCCCCTGACCCGTGTGTAACCTATACCGCACATGCGTGAGTCCAGATGCAACAGGGCAGGGCCTGTTTGAGGGAGAACTGCGAGCCTGGGAGATTTCAGCCAGGATGGAGGCAGCTCCACCCTTCACCCTCAGCCACACTTCTCGGCCTAGACAGGAAGTGTGTTTACTTTGACTTCCTGCCTGGAGTCACTGAGCCCATGGAGCAGCAGCTGCAGGACCTGCCCCAGCCACACTGACAGCAACATGGTAAAGCCAGATACACAATGGAGCGATATCGGGGTGATTTGCCATTTCGCAGCGACAAATCATCTATATTGCCAAGTGTGTATGGGGGATTTGTGCGCTCCCGCAGTCATATGAAACATTGTCCAGTCGTCCATGCTGCACGGGCTATTGGTCAATTTGCCATGCGATCTGGTGTTTGTTAATGAAAGATGGAACTATATAGCGTTCTGACTTACATTTACTCGTGTAGTGTGTACCACCAATCAGGCTCAGGGGCAATCGGCCCATAAATCAGCCTGATTGCTAGTCATTCCAGTGTGTACCCGGCTTAAGGCTTAAGAGGTGGATGACCGGGGTGGGGAGCGATTAAGAGTGGGGACTCTGGGGTCTGATAACACTTCTATGGGAGGTGCAGAGAGACATGGAGAGTGGGGGCTCAGGGGGAAATTACACTGCGGGACACCGTCACATGTGGAACTAGACATGCCCTCTGGCAGAGCATGGCACGCCCCCTGAATGGCACGCCACGCTAAATTTGGTGCATTCTGTTAACTACCATAATCTTCCTGGAAAGACTGCGTAGGGAACATAATGTGACCATAGCAGCATAAACGCACCGTCTGGGCTTCCGCAGCGCCGCTCTATGCATCACCTTGGCTTGGAAGGGGTTAATGTTTTTGGTGGGAGGAACGTAGAGAGAGGGTCCGAGGGGCTGATTGGCTGGATCATGTATAGGGGCTGGCCTGTCATGCATATAGTCTGCTGACCGGGTACTTCCTGCCTCTCTTCCAGCTCTTCTCGTGAGACTGCAAGTACTGTACTCATTTATTACATTTATCCTTATACTCTCTCCTACTTCCTTAAAACTTCCTTTACACTTCTTCACTCCCTCTCCTCTGTTCTTTTCCTTTCTATATTCCTCACTTCTCCTGGCTTTCTTTCCCCCTTTCCTATTCTACCCTGTGTGCCCTGTGCCTCTTAGGTAGTTTTTCTCTTCCCTATGGCCGCCAGAATCCAGCCCAGCCGCACCGCTGGCCTCCCCGCCTGGCTCCTGGACGCCTCTTGTTATGATACCAGTACGTCTGACCAGAGGTGATCTTATGACGGAGGTCAGAGTACTGGAATGGAATGCTGGTTACGGGAGCAGGAAAGCCTAGTAACCCCTGGCGCCCTAACTCCGTTGTCTCGCCCGTGTTATCAGAAATCCCCTGCGAGACTATGGTTGCTTGAGCCCATGGCAGCCGCGTTTGAAGGGCGGATTATGTCTGCCCAACTCCGATGCCCCCTCAGGTCTTAATGGGAGACAAAGGGAAATCCGAGACAGGGTGATAACAAGGGGCCCTCTGACTAAGCAACCAGGCCAGGGGCTACAAGCTAACTAACTTAAACCAGAAGTATGTGCGGACAAACCGCCAGGGAAAAGGACAACCAAAAATCCACGAATCCGTTACTCCTATCCAGCACCGCTGGATACCAGAGTGGATTTGTGGGAGCGGAATCCTCCGCAAAAGCTCCGAAACACAAAATAACCAAATAATAAATAGTAAGCGGTCAAGCCGCAACACACGGCTACGCCGCGACTCACGAACACCACAGGATGTTTAAAGGTGCTCGGTCAGGACTCCAGGAAAAGATGACAACTTCCGAGTATTGGACCACTGAGGACAGGAACGACCGGATAGACAGGACTGGAAAACTCTCTGCAACAGACACAGCAAACAGGAAGCTATTACCGGCGTCTGTGAGAAGTCCAGAGAGTGCTTTTAACTGGGAGCTCTCCAATCAGGAGCCAGACAGGGTAATTAACAATCATGCCGTGCAGCTGCATGCTGCACGGCCAGGATACCAATGAGGTGATTAATCTAGACCCAGCAACGGGGAACGCGGTCCGACAGTGGCGTCCCCGTTGCTAGGGTCTGAGCGGCTCCGTGCGCCCGGCGTCTAGCGTTGCTAGGGAGCCGGCGGCTGTCCGCATGCGGCGTCCCTAGTTGCTAGGCGCCGGGCCGCACTGACGGGCGGACCCTCGGCGCCTAACAGTACCCCCCCCTTGAGGAGGGGTCAAGGAACCCCTAAGGCCAGGTTTCTGAGGAAATTCTCGAAAAAATGCCTTTTTGAGCCTCGGGGCATGGAGATCCTCATCCAGGACCCAAGACCTTTCTTCTGGACCATAACCTCTCCAATGTACCAAAAAATAAAGCCGACCCCGGGACAACTTGGAATCGAGAACCTTCTCCACCAAGAACTCCTGCTGACCCTGTACATCTATTGGTGATTTCCCCTGAGAGATCTTCCGAGGAAATCTACTGGAAGAAACGTATGGTTTCAACAGGGAGCAATGGAAAGTATTTCCGATCCGGAGAGTTCTTGGTAAACGTAACCGGAAAGCAACTGGATTGATTTTTTTTATAATATGAAATGGTCCAATAAATTTAGGGCCCAATCTGGCTGAGGTTTGTCGAAGTCTAATGTTGCGAGTCGACAACCACACCCTATCTCCAACTTTAAAAGTGCACGGCCGCCGGAGCCTGTCAGAAAATTTTTTCTCCCGAAATGCCGCTTTTCTGAGAGCAAGGTGCACTTTTCTCCAAATGAGTCTGAGATGAGCGGTCAAGGTCAGTGAGGAGACAGAGGAATGTTGAAAAAAGGAATTAGCTCTGGGGTGAAAACCAAAAACTGTAAAAAATGGAGACACATTGGTGGAGGAATGACAGGCATTGTTGTAAGCAAACTCCGCCAACGGAAGAAACTCGGACCAGTCATTTTGGAGTTTGGCCGAGTACAAACGCAAATATTGTTTTAATGATTGATTAACTCGCTCAGTCTGCCCGTTGGATTGGGGATGGTAGCCAGACGTTAAAGACAATTTCATCTTTAAAGAGGCACAAAAAGACTTCCAAAATTGTGCAATGAATTGTGGACCCCGATCAGAAACAATATCAGTGGGTAACCCATGGAGTCTGAAAACATGGCGGAGGAACAAAACTGCCAATCCCTGGGCAGATGGCAATCGGGGAAGAGCAATGAAATGGGCCATCTTGCTAAAACGGTCAACTACCACCCATATGACTCGGCATCCGGCTGACAGAGGGAGGTCCACCACAAAATCCATGGAAATATGAGACCATGGCCTGAGAGGAACATTCAAGGGCATAAGTTGACCGATAGGCAAGGAACGGGGAACTTTATGCTGTGCACAGACCTGACACGAAAAAACAAACTCCTTAATGTCTTTGGAAAGACCAGGCCACCATACTGAGCGGGAGACTAATTCCAAAGTCTTAGCGATCCCCGGATGCCCGGCAACTTTGCTATCATGAAACTCCGTCAAAACAGTTGCTCTCAAAAACTCAGGGACATAAAGACGACCAGCAGGAGTATTTCCAGGAGCTTGATGTTGAAGCTGCTTTAACTGGGTAAATAAATCTTGTGTGAGGCCTGCCCGAATGACTGAAGACGGAAGTATGGGAGTAACAGGACTGTTATCATGAACTGGAAGAAAACTGCGTGACAGGGCATCCGCCTTGGCATTCTTGGAACCTGGCCTGAAGGTGATAATAAACTTGAAACGAGTAAAAAATAAAGCCCAACGAGCTTGCCGGGCATTCAGCCGTTTAGCTGATTCAATGTACTGAAGATTTTTGTGATCAGTCAAAACTGAAATGGTATGTGTTGCTCCCTCAAGCCAATGCCTCCACTCCTCGAAAGCCCATTTAATAGCCAGTAATTCCCGGTTACCAACATCGTAGTTGGATTCAGCAGATGAGAATTTCCTGGACATAAAGGCACAAGGATGTAATTCTAGAGAATCCGGATCCTTCTGAGATAGGATAGCCCCTACTCCAACCTCCGAGGCATCAACCTCAACAATGAAAGGCAATTCTGGGTTGGGATGTCTGAGGACCGGGGCTGAGACAAAGGCTTGTTTCAAGGCCTGAAAAGATAACTCAGCTTCACGTGACCAGTTGGTTGGATCCGCTCCCTTCTTAGTCAGTGCCACAATGGGAGCAACTAGGTCGGAGAAAGAGTGAATAAATCTTCTATAATAATTCGCAAACCCTAAAAAGCGCTGAATTGCTTTTAAGTTGGTGGGTTGCGCCCAACTAAGGATGGCTTGGAGCTTCTTCGGTTCCATACAGAATCCCCGAGGGGAAATAATGTACCCTAAAAAGGATACCTCCGTGACATGAAATTCACACTTCTCCAGCTTGGCATATAGGTGATTTTCACGTAATTTTTTTAGAACCTGACGCACCTGGGTAACGTGTTGTTCAATAGAGTCAGAATATATCAAGATATCGTCTAAATAGACTACTACGAATCTTCCAAGAAAATCACGGAGCACATCGTTAATGAGATCCTGGAAAACTGCCGGAGCGTTAGACAGGCCGAATGGCATAACCAGATACTCATAGTGACCCGACTGAGTACTGAATGCCGTTTTCCACTCATCCCCTGACTTGATTCGGATGAGGTTATATGCTCCTCTCAGGTCAATCTTAGAAAAAATCACAGCCGAACGTAGCTGATCAAAGAGGACAGAAATCAGCGGCAAAGGGTAAGTATTTTTTACTGAGATTTTATTCAAGGCTCTAAAGTCAATGCAAGGTCTGAGTGATCCATCCTTCTTCTCCACAAAGAAGAAGCCTGCACTTAAAGGGGATTTAGACGGCCTGATAAATCCTTTCCCTAGGCTTTCTTTAACATATTCATTCATGGCCACAGTTTCTGGTCCGGACAATGCATATAACCTTCCCTTAGGCAAAGTGGCACCAGGAATTAGCTCAATAGCACAATCATAAGGCCGATGGGGAGGCAGAATGTCCGCATTGCCCTTGGAAAATACATCAACAAAATCCTGGTATTCCACAGGAATGGGTGCGGGAATGACAGCAGCTATTCTGATGGGAAGCGTAATACATTCCTTATTACAGATGGTACCCCACTGTGAGATCTCCCCCGACTGCCAATCAATGATGGGATTATGAAAGGCCAGCCAAGGGTGACCCAGAACCACTGGAACTGCTGGGCAATGGGTAAGGAAAAATTCAATTTTTTCGGAATGAAGAGCTCCTACCGAAAATAGTACAGGAGGTGTACAGAGAGAAATAACCCCATTGGACAAGGGACTCCCATCTAAACCATGCATGGTGATACACCTACCCAAGGCTAACTGAGGAATACCTAAGGCCTTGGCCCACGTTAAGTCCATAAAGTTCCCTGCAGCTCCACTGTCAACAAAAGCCGACACCGAGGAACAGAGACTGCCAAAGGAAACTTTAGCTGGGACTAACAGTGAATTATTTGAGGAGATAAGCTGCAGACCAAAGTGAACCCCCTCACAATTCACTTGGTCGAGGCGTTTCCCGACTTGTTCGGACAATTACGGGCAAAATGTCCCTTACTCCCACAGTACAAACAAAGACCAGAATTTTGCCTTCTGGTTCTTTCTTCAGGAGACAGCTTGGAGAGACCTATCTGCATGGGCTCCTCTATGTCCACAGGAATGGAAAAAACACCAGGAGTAGACCCGACAGATGCTCCTTTTTCAGCCCTCCGCTCTCTGAGACGACGATCAATCTTAATAGAAAGCTCCATGAGTTTATCAAGAGTCTCAGGAGCGGGATACTGAAGGAGACTGTCTTTTATAGACTCAGATAAGCCGAGGCGAAACTGACTGCGCAGGGCTGGGTCATTCCATCCACAGTCGTTCGACCAACGGCGAAACTCCGTACAATAAATCTCTGCGGGATTCTTACCCTGTCTGAGAGCACGCAAATGACTCTCGGCGGATGCCTCTCTATCAGGGTCATCATACAATAGCCCTAAAGACCCCAGAAAGGCGTCTACAGACAACAATGCCGGATCGTCAGTTCTTAAACCAAAAGCCCAGGTCTGGGGATCCCCCTGAAGTAAAGAAATAATAATTCCGACCCGCTGAGATTCCGTACCTGAGGAGACTGGTCTTAAACGAAAATAAAGTTTACAAGACTCTTTAAAATTAAAAAACTGCTTTCTATCCCCAGAAAAACGGTCAGGCAAATGCATTTTTGGTTCAGGAACGACCCTCGGGGAAGTCCGTAACAGATCTTCCTGTGACCTCACCCGAAGGGATAGATCCTGAACCATCTGAGTAAGTTCTTGAATCTGACTAACTAGAAGCTGGCCAGGATTTGGCCCTACACCAGTGGGATTCATGAGGCCGACAAATCTTCCAAACTGAAATAAGGGAAAAAATCAAACCCTGTTTAATTTTAAATTTTAGTCTGGCCGGTAATAATGTTATGATACCAGTACGTCTGACCAGAGGTGATCTTATGACGGAGGTCAGAGTACTGGAATGGAATGCTGGTTACGGGAGCAGGAAAGCCTAGTAACCCCTGGCGCCCTAACTCCGTTGTCTCGCCCGTGTTATCAGAAATCCCCTGCGAGACTATGGTTGCTTGAGCCCATGGCAGCCGCGTTTGAAGGGCGGATTATGTCTGCCCAACTCCGATGCCCCCTCAGGTCTTAATGGGAGACAAAGGGAAATCCGAGACAGGGTGATAACAAGGGGCCCTCTGACTAAGCAACCAGGCCAGGGGCTACAAGCTAACTAACTTAAACCAGAAGTATGTGCGGACAAACCGCCAGGGAAAAGGACAACCAAAAATCCACAAATCCGTTACTCCTATCCAGCACCGCTGGATACCAGAGTGGATTTGTGGGAGCGGAATCCTCCGCAAAAGCTCCGAAACACAAAATAACCAAATAATAAATAGTAAGCGGTCAAGCCGCAACACACGGCTACGCCGCGACTCACGAACACCACAGGATGTTTAAAGGTGCTCGGTCAGGACTCCAGGAAAAGATGACAACTTCCGAGTATTGGACCACTGAGGACAGGAACGACCGGATAGACAGGACTGGAAAACTCTCCGCAACAGACACAGCAAACAGGAAGCTATTACCGGCGTCTGTGAGAAGTCCAGAGAGTGCTTTTAACTGGGAGCTCTCCAATCAGGAGCCAGACAGGGTAATTAACAATCATGCCGTGCAGCTGCATGCTGCACGGCCAGGATACCAATGAGGTGATTAATCTAGACCCAGCAACGGGGAACGCGGTCCGACAGTGGCGTCCCCGTTGCTAGGGTCTGAGCGGCTCCGTGCGCCCGGCGTCTAGCGTTGCTAGGGAGCCGGCGGCTGTCCGCATGCGGCGTCCCTAGTTGCTAGGCGCCGGGCCGCACTGACGGGCGGACCCTCGGCGCCTAACACCTCTGATGTCCAGCCAGCACGGGGAGTGCCTGCTGCGGCTGCCAGTGAGGTCCGGGCCGCACGCGGCCGGGCTCGGCCGCCCGCTCGTGCTCCCCCGCGAGTGCGCTCTCCGTCCCCGCTGCTAGCCGCGGCGGGGGACGGAGCGCAGGGGGATAGAGGGCGCACGCGGCGGCTAGCCAGGGACGGTGCTCTGCCGTCCCTGAGCCCGTCGCTAGGTTCTACCTGCGGCAGCTCCGATCACGTGGCGCCGGCGGAGGGCGACCGTTCTTCCCCTCCCCGCATCCTGACGTCGCCTGCCGACGTCGCTGCGGACGGCGTTCATTTCGACGTCGCGCTGCCTCCTTCCAGTAGTGACAACTCTCCGGTTTCTCGTCCTGCGGCCAATGCTCAGGATAGGAGGAGGTCGCGGCGCTGGCGGTTTGCGCGAGGTTCCTCGCAGCGGGACGGCTGTACCGTGATGCCCGACAGGGAGGGATCGTCCGGGTCCTTGCTCCCAACGGGGGGTTTACGAACCTCCCATGGGGCGCACGACTCGCGTGGCGTCTCTGATTTTCCTATTCCTGCCACTGTGGCTGCACCCTTGTGGACGCCACCGTACTGTCCGCCATTTGTGCGCTGTTGTGTCGGCGGTGGTGCCCTTGTTATCCTCCGTACCCGGGGGACTAGGGCGGCCCGCTGTTTCTTTGGCGGATAGCATTGCGCAATCTCTTACCCCGCTTCTGTCCCCTGGCGCGACAGTCCCCCCCCCGCCTCGCTCCCGGCGGTTGCGGGTCCGGAGGGGGAGCTGGTGAACGATGTCTCTTTTGCCTCCCCAGCCACGAAAGTCGTTTTCGGAATGGAGTCTGCCGGTGCATCCTCGAGTCGTTCGGTGGCCGTTGGGACGGACGGCGTTCCCTCTCGTGCAGGTGAGTCTTCATCGGACCCTGACTGGTCCAGGGGGAGCGCGGTTACACCCCATAGCGGCTTGGGAGCGGGTACTCACTCCAGCTCCTCTAGCGTAGGCAGCGGTGCGCGTAGGGTTTGCAGCAGGCGCAGCCGCAGGCGTCGGGACAAGGACTCTTCTCTTGCTTCCACGTCCTCGGAGGGCCTGTCCTCCGACGGCGGCTTACACAGGGTTAAGCATCACAGACGGCACGAGCATCGGTATTCAACCTCGTCCGCCTCCCAAGTCTCGGTGGAATCGGACACCGGGCACTGCGCTAATACGGCCGTGCAACGCGGACTCAGGCCCCGGGTCCGGGACCGTATCCGTAAGGGCCAATATGTGAATATTTTCGCTCTTACTAGTGACGATCGCAAAGCCTTACTTTCAGCTAAGAAAAAAGGGCAGGCCAGCGAGGACGCTTTACGCTCCTACCCGAATTGGGTGCGATGTATGTTGATCTTTGCTGCTTGTTACCTGGAGACGCGCCCGGACGAACACATGAACGTTGTGCGGTATCAATTCCTCATACACGTGCTGTACCATAAGTACAAAGGGTCGGCCTGGCGTCGTTATGATGAGGATTTTCGGCGCAAACAACACGGGCGGCAGATCTACAACTTCGGTAAGAAGGATGTGGAATTGTGCTCGGAACTGACCCAGGGTTCGGCCGTCACTGAGGAAGTCGGCACGGCGAAGCGTTGGGCAAACCAACCTGCCTCTCGTTCGACCGGCTTTCGCGGCGGTTCAGGGCGCGCGGGGCATGGCAAATGCTTCGCTTTTAATAATGCCCAATGTGACTTAGGCGGCCGGTGTCGTTTTCGTCACTCCTGTATCAGATGTGGCGGAGGCCACGGGATTAAGGACTGTCCCAGTCCAGCAACCGGAGGGGCTTCCGGACCACAGACCCGACAGAGTCGTGCTCCCGCGGCCTCTGGCGTTGGCCACAGATCCCACCCCAATTAGACTTCGGGCGCTCATTCCATGGCTGCGACGGTACCCGCGGCCGGAGGACGCCCAATTCTTACACTCGGTTTTCGCGTCGGGTTTCCCCTTGCCGATACATGGATGGGTGGGTCCCGGGGCGGGTACGAACCTGCGCTCGGCTCGGGAGTTTCCGGACGTGCTCCGCCAGAAGGTGGAGGCGGAAGTGGAGTTGGGAAGAATGATAGGCCCTTTCCGGGAACCCCCCTTGCAAGCTTTGGTTTTGTCCCCCGTAGGCATAGTGCCCCCCCCCCCCAAAAAAAAGACCGTGGGAAAATGTAGACTGATCCAACATCTTTCCTGTCCTCTGGGGTCATCGATTAACGATGCCATCCCTTATGAGCAGTGTAGGGTTGTTTACCTATCCTTTGATTCAGCTATAGACACCATCCGGTCTTTTGGGCCTGGGGCAGTGATGTGTAAATTAGACATCCAGTCAGCGTTCCGTCTCCTTCCGCTGCACCCGTCTGCCTTTCGGTTTATGGGTTTTTGGCTACTACATCGATCGGTGCCTCCCTATGGGCTGTTCTGTTTCTTGCGCCTACTTCGAAAGATTCAGTTCTTTCCTCCACTGGTGTCTCGAGCAATCGACGGGCGAACGGGGAATTTCACACTACCTGGATGATTTTCTTTTTATCGGCCCATCAGGCTCGGATCGCTGCGTCAATTTGCTGCGGGGGGCTCTTGCCCTCTTCGCACACTTCGGGGTTCCGGTGGCACCTGAGAAGACGGAGGGTCCCTCCGCCTCCTTGGTTTACCTCGGGATTCAGATTGATACGGTCGGTGGTCTGTGTAGGCTCCCTGCGGACAAGGTGTTGCGTTTACGCGACGGTATCCTATATGCGCTTGCTGCGGGCAAGCTCACTCTCAAGCAGGCTCAATCCCTATTGGGCCTGTTTAACTTTGCTTCCAAGGTGATCCCCATGGGCAGGGTCTTCTGTAGAAAATTGGAACGGGCTACCGTGGGGGTTAGACGCCCGCATCATTTTCTTAGGTTGTCTCTCGAAATCCGTAGGGATATGCGTATTTGGGACGAATTTCTTGTTCGTTTCAACGACATCTGTATTTGGCAGGAGGCGGCTGTGTCTAGCCCAGCCCTGGAGCTTTTCACGGACGCCTCTGGCGCTTACGGGTTCGAAGCTTATTTCGCAGGTCGTTGGTGCGCGTATCCCTGGCCTCGGGCCTGGTTTAACAAGGGCCTCACGGCGAACATGCTGTTGCTGGAAATATTTCCCATTCTGGTCGCTCTGGAATTGTGGTGCGATGCCCTGCGTAACAAACAGGTTAGCTTCTGGTGCGACAATTTGGGCGTGTTTTTTGCCATAAACCACCAAAAATCCACGTCCTTGCCGGTCCTGCGGGTCCTTGCGCAGATAGTCTTGCTATGTTTGGTGAACAACATTACGTTGCGAGCCAAACATGTCCCTGGCGTGCGTAACGAAATTGCGGATGCCCTGTCTCGGGGCGATTGGCAGCGGTTTCGGCGCTTGGCACCTGCAGCGCTAATCCATGGGGAATCATGTCCTGCTTATGTGTGGCAGGTCTTCCACCTGGATTGGAGGAGTTAGCACACAGGTCTTTGGCCCCTGCTACTTTTACGGCCTATCGGGCCGCCTGGGAGCAGTGGAGTCGCTTCCTCCTGGAGCGAGGCCAGCGTGGTATGACCTCTCACGATTTACTCTTAGAATACATCTGGATGTTGTACTCCGACGGGATTTCGCGGGCGTCTGTTAGCAGGATTCTGGTGGGTATATCATACTTTCGGCAGCTGCGGGGGGAAGCGGATTTTACGAAGTCCTTTTTCCTCCGGCGGGTGTTGAAAGGTTGGGCTCGGGCATTCCCGCCCCTCCCGGATACTCGCCTGCCGATCACGGGTGCTTTGCTGAGGCTGATTTTGGGATCCCTCCGGAGTATTTGCTCCTCGGGATACGAAGTTTGCCTCTTCATGGCGGCCTTTACGATGGCCTTCCACGGTGCATTCAGGGTGGGTGAGCTGGTGTCCGTTTCTCGGACTTCTGCCTCGCCCATGCCCATGCTGGCAGCCCACGTTTGTGGTGACGTCCTGTGATCAAGCATACAATGCGAAACGTACGTCAGGAGGAAGTATTGCGATTACGTGATGCGCACACGTGACCGCACTAGCCGGAATCCCTAGGACGGTTACCAGGCAACGGCCGCACAGCTCCGTCTTCTGAACGAGGAGACTCCGGCCACACGCCGCTGCAGCCCTTGAAGCACGGGCACAGCAACAAACGGGTCTCGCAGTGACAGCAACACCGGAGCTGGTATCGTATACCCCGCACTTTGTACTTTGTGAACTGCACTTTAATTATTAAGCTTGTTAGCACAATCAATCCAATTTCCCTGAGCAACCAGCATTCATAGAGCTATATATGCATGGCAAACAACCATGCACAATTGCAACTGAAACAGTGATATTTTACTTCCAGCCACTTGGTCATCATTATATTGTGGTAAAAGCATTACTGGATAAACTGTTCCAACTAGCAACATCATAAGGAATGTATTATTATTTTTTCTCCTTCAGCAATAAGGTATACAAAGCTGGGATCATCCATACTTGCTACAAACATCAATAGCAAGCTACCACTAACTCATACGTACCAATGACTGTGTGTCTCTCCATTTGAAATTCACAAATATATCAATGGTAAACTTCAGCAAATACTATTAACCTAAAGCTCATTAGTCTCAAACAAACTAAGAAATTGTGCTAAGTATCTACAAGCATCTAGTCACAGCCTGCTTTCCTATAATCATACAAGTACTTATTATAGGTTCCAGGCATAAGGCACATTATAGCCATTATCTGGTTAAGTGCATAGGGGTGTACTATCACAAATTATTATTTTGAAAATCTACTGCCACATTTAAGATGTGCAGTACAATTATATCCTGCATTTATATAGCGGTATAATTTGGTACGGCCGGTCTGGTGCCCTCTGGGCGTTTCTAGGAGTGAAAGGCAAGTCCTAATTGTGGACATTGTGTGGTGTTCAGGAATTTTACCCACATAATAGGCCTTCACTCATATGTATATTATTGTCTGTGGTTGATATGTCACAGGGTAACTAAGCCTGGTGGCTGCACATTATCTCATTTTATGTTTCTTGACCATTGTACCATATAGACATACAAATATCAATTATGTCAGTTACATACTCATGAACCTGGATGACTCAAAGGGGTGAGTACAATATTTGCGGTCATACCTCACTGGGAATGCCCAATCTCTTCTGACCTTGGAAGCTAAGCAGTGAAAGGCCGGGTTAGTAATAGGATGGGTGACCACCTCTGAACACCCAGGTACCGCAATAAATTGATTCCCCTATAGTGTCATCTGCACCAAAAATATTGGGCAATTGAATTTTCAAAATATTGGTTTGCAACGGTGATAGGCAAGTCCTAATTGTGGATATTGCGTGTCTTGAAAAAAACTTTTTTCCACAAAATAGGCCATCACCCATGCTCATATTTCACTGTGGCTGCCATGTCACAAGGTGACTAAACCAATTGGCTGCACACACTTGGGTGACTCAATAGGGTGAGTACGACATTTGCGGTCATACCTCACTGGAGATGCCCAATCTCTTCTGACCTTGGAAGCTAAGCAGTGAAAGGCCGGGCTAGTACTAGGATGGGAGACCACCTCTGAACACCCTGGTACTGCAATAAGTTGACTCCCCTATATAGTGTCACCTATACATATACTAGTGGGTACCGGACTCTTATATGACCTATGATTTAATTCTCTGCATTTACCACAATCCACAATGGATATCTGCTGAACAAATGATGGTCATACAATACATGAGTCACAATGTGCAATGATTAATGAATTTTGTTACCACAGCCATAATTTCCGGCAATTGGTAGATTGTGATATGGATATCACGTATTACTTATAATCTTTTTTTCATATTTTCGCAAAGCTTTTAATTTTCAATGCAGATACTCCTTAATTCTTATTTTACGTGTTACCTAATAAAAATGGTTTTATCAGTAACAAATTACATTGCCATCCTCTGAATTAGAGTGCTCCCAGAAAAGAGTCTACTTACCAACACTTCTTTGTTTTGGTTCTTTCTGAATGCCCTGCGTACCAAACAGGTTATCTTCTGGTGCGACAATTTGGGCGTGGTTTTTGCCATAAACCGCCAAAAATCCACGTCCTTGCCGGTCCTGCGGGTCCTTGCGCAGATAGTCTTGCTATGTTTGGTGAACAACATTACGTTGCGAGCCAAACATGTCCCTGGCGTGCGTAACGAAATTGCGGATGCCCGGTCTCGGGGCGATTGGCAGCGGTTTCGGCGCTTGGCACCTGCAGCGCTAATCCATGGGGAATCATGTCCTGCTTATGTGTGGCAGGTCTTCCACCCGGATTGGAGGAGTTAGCACACAGGTCTTTGGCCCCTGCTACTTTTACGGCCTATCGGGCCGCCTGGGAGCGGTGGAGTCGCTTCCTCCTGGAGCGAGGCCAGCGTGGTATGACCTCTCACGATTTACTCTTAGAATACATCTGAATGTTGTACTCCGACCGGATTTCGCGGGCGTCTGTTAGCAGGATTCTGGTGGGTATATCATACTTTCTGCAGCTGCGGGGGGAAGCGGATTTTACATAGTCCTTTTTCCTCCGGCGGGTGTTGAAAGGTTGGGCTCGGGCATTCCCGCCCCTCCCGGATACTCGCCTGCCGATCACGGGTGCTTTGCTGAGGCTGATTTTGGGATCCCTCCGGAGTATTTGCTCCTCGGGATACGAAGTTTGCCTCTTCATGGCGGCCTTTACGATGGCCTTCCACGGTGCATTCAGGGTGGGTGAGCTGGTGTCCGTTTCTCGGACTTCTGCCTCGCCCATGCTGGCAGCCCACGTTTGTGGGGCAGGATTCAGCGCTCCAAGACTGACGTAGCCGGCAGGGGGCAGTGGGTTCGAGGGTCGGGCTCGTGCGTAATCTTCCTGGAACTAGTTTTTTTCAAAGTAGGCAAGTATGATACAATAGCAGTGTTGTCTAGCTTGAGGACATATGAGAAAATATCAAATATATCCAATGTTATAAAAGCCAACACTGCTCCTCACCTCTGTAAGCTGAGACAGCTGAAAGTGAAACTGCAGGGAGATGTTACAGCCTTCTGCTGGTAATATTAATAATACTGATCGGACTGTTTCATACTTGCTGCATACTAAGAGAAGGGGCTGGGGAGAGAGAGCGGGGGTAGGGTCAGACAGGGACTGGGGAGAAACAAAGAGGGCAGGAGGCTTGGGGCAGATAAGGACTGGGGAGAGATGCAGATTTTATCAATATAGTCACCTCTGTGTGACACGGGGGGACACACACGCACGTACACACACGCACATACACACACACACACACACACACACACACACACACACACACACACACACACACACTTCCTATGTACACTGCACCCCCACCGAATACTGCCCCTATATAAACTGTACTCCCATTCTCTTCCATATTCTGCACCCCCCCCCCCTCCACAATATACTGCCCAAAATACACACTGCAACCCCATACCCCTCTATATAGTGCCACCTATATACATGGCACCCCTCCTCCATATGCTGCTCCCGCCATATACAGTATACTTTGCACCCCCTCCTCCATATACTATGCTGCAACCCCAGGTTACATGCCATCCCAGGGCTCAGTGACAAGTATCAGCAGTAACCAGGAAATGGATGCAGGAACCAGCAGACGGTCCCGCAGCGCTCAGAGCGGAGGCATCGGGGACACGTGTGGCCACTTACCGCGGGGGGAGAAGGTGAATCAGTCTGACAGGACCCTGTGTCGGGTGAGCAGTGCGAGGACTGGGAGGAAGAGGCGTCGTTGCTGGGGCTGCAGATGATGCGGGTAAGGAGGAGGCAGATAAACATAGAAACATAGAATGTGACGGCAGATAAGAACCCCTCGGCCCATCTAGTCTACCCCTATTTTACCATATTTTTACTTCAAACCTTATTTGATCCTTATTTCTTTGTAAGGATATCCTTATGCCTATCCCATGCATGTTTAACTTGCTCCACTGTCTTAGTCTCTACCACCTCTGATGGGAGGCTATTCCACGTGTCTACTACCCTTTTGTGAAGTAATTTTTCCTCATATTTCCCCTGAACCTCCCCACCTCCAGTCTCAGTGCATGTCCTCATGTCCTAATGCTTCTCTTCATTTGGAGAATGTTTCCCTCCTGGACTTTGTTAAAACCCTTGATATATGTGAAAGTTTCTATCATGTCCCCCCTTTCCCTTCTCTGCTCCACACTATATATATTGAGATTTCTGAGTCTTTCTGGGTATGTTTTGTGATGTAGGCCATGCACCATTTTAGTTGCCCTTCTTGGTTAGGCTCAGCTGCTTTATATATACTGTGCACCAATGAAGGGGCAGTGTTCTGTGCTCACCCCTCTCACACCCCGCACAGGCCATGCCCAGACCTCTCTGGACAGCTGCTGCTGGCTACTGGTGTCACCTACCTCCCAGACTGGTCAGGAGCTGTGCGGGATTGGTGAGCTTACACGTGCCAGTACTGGTGTATATAGTGCAGCATCATTATAGCCTGCCCATTACAGATATACAGCATCTATATTTATAAAATGTTAACGCTACACTCACACACACACTTAGCATGACAGAGCCCTGGTTCCCAGCAGCAGGACTTCCTTAAACCTGGCAGCTCCTGTGTGAGTAACGCCCGCCCTCCTGATATACTGTAATCCGGCCCTGGTGCCTGTCATTTTGACAGACTTTTAACTAGAGATGAGCGGGTTCGGTTTGTTGAGATCCGAACCCCCCCGAACTTCACCTATTTTACACGGTTCCGAGGCAGCCTCGGATCTTCCCGCCTTGCTCGGTTAACCCGAACGAGGCCGAACGTCATCATCCCACTGTCGGATTCTCGCGAGATTCGTATTTTATATAAAGAGCCGCGCGTCGCCGCCATTTTCACTCGTGCATTGGAGATTGAACGGAGAGGACGTGTCTACGTTCTCTCCCTGAAAAGCTCCATATCTGTGCTTAGTGTGCTGAAAATATCTGTGCTCAGTGTGCTGAAAATATCTGTGCTCAGTGTGCTGCAAATATCTACGTTCTCTGCCTGAAAAGCTCCATATCTGTGCTCAGTGTGCTGCAAATATCTGATCAATGTGCTGCATTGTGGGGACCACCAGTATATAATTGTAACCCTGATTAAGGGTTTATACAACACTTATACTGAGGTAGTTCAAATATTTTAATAAAAATTAAGTATAAGCATATTGAAGTTAACTAATGTTTGTATATGCATTTTCTGAGGTAAATAATATAGTTCACATATATGTAATTGTATGTACATTGATGTAAATGTAGTGGTAAATATAATTAAAGCTTATTTTATGGTTTCACAGTTCATCTAAACAGTTAATGTCCTTGTGCTCCTAACTGTCAATCACCTAGTGGGGTGATTGCCAGTGGGCGGGGCATCACCTCAGAGTGGGTCATGTGACTACTAGAGAGGGGTGGATAGGTGCTGTCAGTGTAGCTGACAAAGAGACTGCAGATCCTCTGGTGAGAGCACACACCTCATTGCTGCTCCGGTCGTCGCCCACATTAGAGCTGAGTGGTATACATTGCGGCAGCCGGAGGGGGCTTAGTGTGTGAAGCCAGAGCAGAGCTTCCTGGCAGTAAAGGTGGCGTCAACGGCATTGAGGCTCAGCACTGTTCACAGAACCCGGCATCAGTGCTAGTCAAATCAACCAGCAGTATTAGAAGGGTGCGTCTGTGACAGGGAGGCGGAGAGGGTTCCTTCCTGTACCCCGAGTTATGGCAGCTCTACCTACTACAGACACAGACTCTGACAGTCACAACACAGAAGCAGCAGAGGCTCCATTCTGTGTGGCTGTAAGTGTAAGGGAGAAGTTGGGGGAGTGTCGGCAGGAGGCGGAGACTGAGCAGCAGTGAGGCATTTGTAAGTGTAATACTATACTCACCCCAGCTACACCAAGGCAAAGTGACAGCCCCTGCACTGCAGCTAATATTGCATGCACTTGTAACTTCAAAGGAGTAAATATCTTAGACTAATACTTTGTAGCTATTATAGCAGCTAAGTGACAGTTAATCCAAGAAGATAAAGTACAGTATAGCTGCATAAAATATAACTGATCTCATCTACGGAGGTTCATGAACATTGTAGAGGTAGCTACATTACTCAGCTCACATAATAAGCAGAACCATCTGTGACATTGCTACCTATTGCGCCAACTCCATAACAGTTGCAGAGGGAAGAGTAGCTAACAGAACTACACACAAGTTAGTAGAAGAGTGGCAGGACCGTAGAGTGGCTGCATGTGTGACTCCATATAGTAAATGAGAGGCTCGTAACTAAGATCTAATGGAGGCAGATGAAGAGACATATGCTGCCTTTCTGGATTTTAAACAAATGTAGCTACTAATATATAAAGCAAAGTTAAAAACTGGAAAGGACATTTTTATTTGATGGTTACAGTTGAGTTTTACGGAGGAGTGAATTAAATATAAAAGGACTGAACTCTTTCCTGAAGGGGATTAAAGTAAACGCAGCTATATTGAGTACGTGAATTGTAATTTTCTGCGTGAATCATAAACATTTCTACATTCGACTAAAGAGTTTGTTAAACAGAGAAATATAACTTCAAACTCAGTTTAGGCTTACAAGGAGAAGCGACAACATACAGTACAGCACATATAGTGCTGACTAATCCTTCACAGTGGAACTAGTGAAATACTTTCTCACCGTTAACGAAACTTAAGATCTTCCTTAAAGGGCCCCAACGTAAGTGCACCGACGTTACTGCAGTACACAGTGAGACAAATTTGAACCCGGGTTTATAGTTATGATTTTTGTTTTGTTTTGTTATTTGTATTTAATAGGGCATATCTATGTGTTCTACAACTACATACGGTGCAACTATTAGATAAATGTTAATGTTGGCAATGTTATTATACCTATGTGCTTACATTAAAACCTATGTACTTGTCTGTTGCATAACATTCTAGAGTAATATTCTTTGTGAAAGCAGATAAAGAATACAGGTATTCTTATACAGCAACAATTTCAGGTGTAAATGTCATGTTATTGTTTAAACTAGTACAATTGTAATCTCACATGCCTATACATAGGACACAGATTGCCTACCTATCAGGCTTACCCAAGCAAGCCAAATAGAATATAGCTTGGGTGGAGGCACATATGTATTAAGTACCCCTGGGTGGTGAGAGAGGGGTTACATTTGGAGGCACCGCTTGAGATAGAAATTACACCCAGGCCCTGTTACACCACAGGTGTCAGCTGCCATTAGTTGTTATTGACAAAGTCCCTCACATCTCTAAAAATAAAATACAAATATGGGAAAGAAGCAAAGGAACAGAGAGAAGGTTGGACAAAAAGCCATTGCTGTATCAGTCGGGAGAGTTGGAGCCCATAGAGAATGTATAAGTATGGACAAACTAGAGTACCATCAGCGGCCAGACTTAAAGGAAGAGGTGACATGCAAGTTTGCTGGAACTATTGGAAATAACCTAGGTGTGAAAGATGAAAAAATATTAGATGTCCCTGTAGAGTTGGAGAAGAGAAAGAAAAAATCCAAGGACAAGAAAGTCAGACTGGATCCTAACCTGAAGGATACTGAGGGAGGTATTAGTGACAACCTTGCTCAGACTTTGGTCACTAATATGGATTATGGAATGATAGGAGATAAGAATGTTGTACCACTGAAAGAGAGAGTTTCAGGGGGAGTGAAAATAGATATAGGTTTACAGAAATTAGAAACCGTGCTAAAGCAAATAGCTGAGGATTTTAAGAAACATGGACAATTCGTATTAGCTCTTCCAAAAGATCAACAGAAGGACCTGCTTTCCCTGTTTCCAACTTCCATTGCGGAACAAACAAGGAGAGAAAGTCCAGTGAATGTACAGACCCCGATAGAGGTGATAAGACATATAGCACTGGACCGGTCTAAACATATTTATCAGTTGTTGGAGGTTCTAGATGAAACCCGATGGAAGCTAAAAGAAGAACAAATGTTTAACACCAAAATTGATGAAAGGAATAAAGAGCTTGAAAGAGAACTTTGGTTTATACAGAGAGAGATGGAAACCATGGCATCTGATGAAAGACAAACCAGAGTAGATCAGGAGCAACAAAAGTTGATAATGTACCAGCAGCAGGAAGACAATATTCATTCTCTGGAATCAAAAATAACTGAGCTGTCTGAATTATTGGAAGTGGGTAAAGAAACTGAAGAGGAGGATCGTATTCGTCTGAATGAAATGAAAGAAAGACTGTCTCAGCTAGAATCTGAGAATAAAATACTCAAGGATGCCAACATACTAAACAACTGTCCTGAAGACTGTATCTATGAAGTTTCTATGCGACCGGATACTAAGGACATAGGATTACAGACTGAGGTAGTGGATGATATATTGCTGAGACAATCTTCTATGAATAAAGTTAATAGTCAAGGGACACAGTATATGTCTCTTAAAATGACTGGCACAGTAATATGGTTCCATGTGAAGAAAGGCTATGGCTTCATTAAAAGGCATGACACCGGAGAAGACATATTTGTACATTGGACATCCATAAGGAATAATAACCCCCTAAAACTGTTGTACAGTGTAGGAGATGGAGAGAAAGTAGAATTTGAAGTGTTGGAAGGGGAAAAGGGTGTACATGCAGCAAATGTGACTGGCATAGGTGGAGTGCCAGTGAAAGGGAGTCGATTTGCTCCAAAGCGAAAAGGATCATGCAGTTATTGTTACCAGTCACGAGATAAAGCAGTTGATGAAGGAAGTGCATATTCAGAACAAAGGCAAGGGAGAGATCCAGCTCCATGTCATCCTTCTGCAAACTTACATTACCAACGTTTCTCGAAATTCAAAGGTAGAGTAAATCAGTCCCAGGATCAAGAAACAGCAAATTCAGATGCTAAAGACTTGATAACTTTAGAAGCTTCGTCAGAGGAAGAACATAGTCTCAGTGACAATCGTAGTGAAGTACATGATCCCTTTACCCTAGCCAAATATCTTAAATTTTCCATCCAAAGTCCAGTACTAAATGAAGTCAATAGGTCAGGTGTAGAAGAACAAGGGAAACCAGCACGATCAGAGAACACTATCCCAGGGAGGCATGAAGGCTATGTAGTTCCATCTCTCCCTAGTTGGCCAACAGTCAAAATGATTGAGATGAGGTGGCTTGCTAATGGATGTGAATGAATATAAACTATTTTAGCATAGTGAGTAAGGTAGATGGTGCATTGGCCCCTATAAATGGAAAACGGTGACAATGCACCAGGGGGAGAAATGTAACCCTGATTAAGGGTTTATACAACACTTATACTGAGGTAGTTCAAATATTTTAATAAAAATTAAGTATAAGCATATTGAAGTTAACTAATGTTTGTATATGCATTTTCTGAGGTAAATAATATAGTTCACATATATGTAATTGTATGTACATTGATGTAAATGTAGTGGTAAATATAATTAAAGCTTATTTTATGGTTTCACAGTTCATCTAAACAGTTAATGTCCTTGTGCTCCTAACTGTCAATCACCTAGTGGGGTGATTGCCAGTGGGCGGGGCATCACCTCAGAGTGGGTCATGTGACTACTAGAGAGGGGTGGATAGGTGCTGTCAGTGTAGCTGACAAAGAGACTGCAGATCCTCTGGTGAGAGCACACACCTCATTGCTGCTCCGGCCGTCGCCCACATTAGAGCTGAGTGGTATACATTGCGGCGGCCGGAGGGGGCTTAGTGTGTGAAGCCAGAGCAGAGCTTCCTGGCAGTAAAGGTGGCGTCAACGGCATTGAGGCTCAGCACTGTTCACAGAACCCGGCATCAGTGCTAGTCAAATCAACCAGCAGTATTAGAAGGGTGCGTCTGTGACAGGGAGGCGGAGAGGGTTCCTTCCTGTACCCCGAGTTATGGCAGCTCTACCTACTACAGACACAGACTCTGACAGTCACAACACAGAAGCAGCAGAGGCTCCATTCTGTGTGGCTGTAAGTGTAAGGGAGAAGTTGGGGGAGTGTCGGCAGGAGGCGGAGACTGAGCAGCAGTGAGGCATTTGTAAGTGTAATACTATACTCACCCCAGCTACACCAAGGCAAAGTGACAGCCCCTGCACTGCAGCTAATATTGCATGCACTTGTAACTTCAAAGGAGTAAATATCTTAGACTAATACTTTGTAGCTATTATAGCAGCTAAGTGACAGTTAATCCAAGAAGATAAAGTACAGTATAGCTGCATAAAATATAACTGATCTCATCTACGGAGGTTCATGAACATTGTAGAGGTAGCTACATTACTCAGCTCACATAATAAGCAGAACCATCTGTGACATTGCTACCTATTGCGCCAACTCCATAACAGTTGCAGAGGGAAGAGTAGCTAACAGAACTACACACAAGTTAGTAGAAGAGTGGCAGGACCGTAGAGTGGCTGCATGTGTGACTCCATATAGTAAATGAGAGGCTCGTAACTAAGATCTAATGGAGGCAGATGAAGAGACATATGCTGCCTTTCTGGATTTTAAACAAATGTAGCTACTAATATATAAAGCAAAGTTAAAAACTGGAAAGGACATTTTTATTTGATGGTTACAGTTGAGTTTTACGGAGGAGTGAATTAAATATAAAAGGACTGAACTCTTTCCTGAAGGGGATTAAAGTAAACGCAGCTATATTGAGTACGTGAATTGTAATTTTCTGCGTGAATCATAAACATTTCTACATTCGACTAAAGAGTTTGTTAAACAGAGAAATATAACTTCAAACTCAGTTTAGGCTTACAAGGAGAAGCGACAACATACAGTACAGCACATATAGTGCTGACTAATCCTTCACAGTGGAACTAGTGAAATACTTTCTCACCGTTAACGAAACTTAAGATCTTCCTTAAAGGGCCCCAACGTAAGTGCACCGACGTTACTGCAGTACACAGTGAGACAAATTTGAACCCGGGTTTATAGTTATGATTTTTGTTTTGTTTTGTTATTTGTATTTAATAGGGCATATCTATGTGTTCTACAACTACATACGGTGCAACTATTAGATAAATGTTAATGTTGGCAATGTTATTATACCTATGTGCTTACATTAAAACCTATGTACTTGTCTGTTGCATAACATTCTAGTGTAATATTCTTTGTGAAAGCAGATAAAGAATACAGGTATTCTTATACAGCAACAATTTCAGGTGTAAATGTCATGTTATTGTTTAAACTAGTACAATTGTAATCTCACATGCCTATACATAGGACACAGATTGCCTACCTATCAGGCTTACCCAAGCAAGCCAAATAGAATATAGCTTGGGTGGAGGCACATATGTATTAAGTACCCCTGGGTGGTGAGAGAGGGGTTACATAATTATAGTACAGTACAGTAGGCCATTGCTGTATCTTGCAGCTCCGTGTCAGACTCAGTTCTAGACAGTATCCTAATCATCAGTGCTCAATATCTGCTGCATTGTTGTGTGACCAGTATATATATATTATATATAGTAGTACAGTGCAGCATTTTGGTGACCACCAGTATAGTAGTACAGTACAGTAGTCCATTGCTGTATCTTGCAGCTCCGTGTCACTGCAAGTATCCATCCATATCTGTGCTGCATTGTTGTGAGCAGTATATAAAGTAGTACAGTGCAGCATTTTGGTGACCAACAGTATATAGTTGTACAGTACAGTAGTCCATTGCTGTATCTTGCAGCTCCGTGTCACTTCAAGTATCCATATCTGTGCTGCATTGTTGTGAGCAGCATATATATAGTAGTACAGTGCAGCATTGTGGTGACCAGTATACTACAGTACAATAGTCCAGTGCTGTTCTCGCTGCTCAGTGTCAGTTCTCCGTAGTATCATCAGTGCTCAGTAAAATCAGTGCTCAGTATAATCAGTGATTGAACAGTATAATCAGTTATCAGTATAATCAGTGCGCTGTTAGACGTGCGCCCGTTTTCCGCCATTAGTGCATTGGGATTTAGACAATTGATTAAGTTATTGTGTCCCCGGTACAAAATCCCATCTAGATTCCACTTCACTAGGCAGGCGATAGCGAGATTTTACCAATTAATATCAGTGATTTATAATTAATTATTAATTACAGTGATCTTGCCAAATGATTCCAGTGATTTTGTCATTTTCTTCCAGTGATTTGGACCAATAATACCATTGATTAGAACGAATAATTCCTGTGATTTTGTCATTTTCTTCCAGTGATTTGGACCAATAATACCTTTAATTAGAACGAATAATTCCTGTGATATTGAAGTGTTTGTGTCGCTTAGCTTAGCCGTCCAGCGACCACAGTGCACCTCTTTTTCTCTTTTCTTTGCATCATGTGCTGTTTGGGGACTATTTTTTTAAGTGCCATCCTTTCTGCCACTGCAGTGCCACTCCTAGATGGGCCAGGTGTTTGTGCCGCCCTCTTGGGTCGCTTAGCTTAGTCATCCAGCGACCTCGGTGCAAATTTTAGGACTAAAAATAATATTGTGAGGTGTGAGGTGTTCAGAATAGACTGGAAATGAGTGGAAGTTATGGTTATTGAGGTTAATAATACTATAGGATCAAAATTACCCCCAAATTCTATGATTTAAGCTGTTTTTGAGGGGTTTTTGAAAAAAAGACCCAAATCCAAAACACACCCGAATCCGACAAAAAATTTTCAGGGAGGTTTTGCCAAAACGTGTCCGAATCCAAAACACGGGCGCGAAACCGAATCCAAAACCAAAACACAAAACCCGAAAAATTTCCGGTGCACATCTCTACTTTTAACTAGTTGCAGTATATAAACAACTAGCTGAAGTACACAGCGTTGTCTGAGTTTAAATCTTCAAGTTATATCAATGAGTTGAATGTAACTGTCCACATTTTCCAAATAATTAGCAGCACTTCCAACACACTCATGAGGCGGATGCCCGGTGTATTTTTTTTCTTCTTTGTGGAGGTGTCTCCAGTAGCCCTTATCCGCAGCTTTCCTTTATGTTCAGTTTTATAATCACTTTTATATTGCGAGATGGGTTTAAAGTTTTCCTTGTGTTCTCAATGTTGCTGTTCCAAGGCTTTTGGGAGCACAATATTTTTTTGTCTTCCCACCTCCATTTCTGTCATCTTTTTAAGTTAATTGATTTGTGGTTATTTCAGGTAATTGAATTATGATTATGTCTGTCAGTACTTACAGTTCATTAAAGTTTTCATTTAAATCCATCTAGTGGAGGGCTCCCTGTGGCAAAGTTCTGCCCAGCGTACACCAACGGGATGTCCAACCAGGACCTCAAACATTTAGTATGTCTTCTTGGACCCAATGTTATCCCTCTGTGAAGTTTTCATCCGAATTCATCCAGTAGAAGGCTCAGAACAGGCTCCCCTGGTCACATTTCTGCCCAGCGTACACCAACAGGAGGTCCAACCAGGACCTCAACCATTTAGTATGTCTTCTTGGACTCTGTGAAGTTTTCATCCAAATCCATCCAGTGGAAGGCTCAAAACATGTCCCCAGGTCAAAGTTCTGCCCAGCATAGACCAATGGGAGGTCCGACTGGGATTCTAACCCCCCTAAAACCTAGGCAGGATCCAACAGGACATTGCATTGGTTTCATCCCAATCAGTGCAGGGGTGTCCGAATGTATAACCGGACACACAGACAAACAAACAGACCAATTAATTTGATATATAAGATGTCCCCATATGGTCCCTTGAAGTTGTGAGCTACTACTAGTATCTTACCTGACAGACAGTGAATGCGATTGCTTTATTAATCCATTTATTCCATCTTGGATATATTACAAGAGCATTTGTGGATGACGACTTTTCTGGAGTTATTGCATTTGAATGTATATTAGTATTTCTTTACAACAGGCTGTTCCAGCCATCTAGCTGTGGACACACCGACACTTTGATTTATCGTTTAGGAGCGTATAGTTGCAACTATTTTTAGATGTGTTTATACAATTATGTGGTTGCTTTATTGTGATATTAGAATTTTATTGATATATACTGAATAATTAATTAAAATGTGTATTATTTTTATGTGCCCGCATCTAACATTGATTTCTGCCATATCTAAAATATTCTCTGCTTTACCTTTTCAATTCATTTTATTTGCCTGGGTGTTATGTTTTTTTATAGCACAGATCTTATTTTATTATTTTATTGTTGATTTAAAATAGATTGGGAGGCAATACACGTGCCCCCCTTGAATCTTGCAGCTTTTATTATACATAAATTAGAATATTTTGTATATATTCTTTCCAATCAGGAAAATTATTTACTATTATTAGAACCTAAAATATATATATTTTTTCAGTTTATAGATTAAAGCCAAATTTTTATAAGGAAATATACTTAAGTAAATATAATGAGGATATTATTACACAATACCTGATGAATCATTAAATCTTAGAGGAACCAGTTTTATGTGATTTACATATAAATGATCAGCCTTTTATCACAATCTGTTTTTTTCTTAGACCTATACGACTTAATGTTATAGCCTCTGTATTCCGGAGGTGCGGGACTTTACTGAGAGTCTGCCCGTTTTTTTTTTTAAAGCAGCAATTATTTACAAAGCAAAATCAACACGGTGTTGCCTCATAAATGATTGTTGCTTTAAAAAAACGGTGATAAAATGAAGAGAGATAATGGGGTCTGTTCATGAAGCAGTGAAACGAGTGGAGAAGTGAGCCAATAGAGAAGTTGTCCATGACAACCAATCACCATTGAAGTAACATTTATCAAGTGCATTCTATAAAAATGATACGTAGCAGCTGATTGGTTGCCATGGGCAACTTCTCAATTGGCTCACTTCTTCACTCTTTTCACTGCTTCATGAATAGGACCCACTGTATCAACCAACCAGCCCTTGTCATTTTTCAAACCCAGCCTGTAACATGGCAGTTAGGAGCTGATTGGCTGGTACTTTATCTCTCTTCACTTTTTCTCTCTCCCTAAGGCTTAGTACATATGGCCCTATAATGTCCCAACATCAGTTGTAAGATGGCAGTGCTGGCGGAAACATGGTCAATCATTGAGGAGCGTAGTGTGATCAGATTTCTGTGTCTAAAGGGCACAGCAGCAGCTGATATTCATCGCCAACTTGTTGAGGTGTACGGTGGTGTCATGCCACGGACACATGTTTGGGTTTGGTGCACTGCTTTTGATAACGCATGCATGTGTTGTTATAGCGCTACCATTGGGAGATACTGGACCATCTTCCTTGCAACCTGACCTAGCACTGCGTGATTTCTATCTCTGTGGACCACTGAAGAAGCACCTGGGTGGAAGGCAATTAGCAACCGAAGGTGAAATTTAGCATGTACTATCTGTCTGGCCGCAGAGACTTGCGTCCTGTTCCTTACTGGTGCACAACTCAGTCTATAAAGTCAGTTCCATTCTGACTCGTATCCTAGTTTCTTTCAACCAGTTCCAATCCGGCCAGTGCACAGTCAGTTCTAGTCTGACTCTTATTACTGTTTCGATCAGTTTCAATCCGGCCCAGTTCAGCTACAGTTCCACTCTGCTCTCTTGAGAACTTCCTTGCTGTTAATAAACTGAAACTCTTCCTAGCTGTAATCTACTACCAACAGTATCAGTATCCTATCTGCTACTACTCTGTGTCAAGTATACCTCATACGCAAACGTTACTTACACCCACCTAGATTCCTGCATAAAGTGCCTCCTACTGAACCATCGCCAGTGTCAATCTCAAGTCATCAAGAATCTATGGACGTGACACTGGCTTTAGACACTTGACACTAATTTCTTCTATGCTTGTATAGATGGCTTGATGTACCATTGGAAAAAAATGCTTAGACATGGTGGAACAATAATCTGTACCAAGGCCATACTATTGATCATAGGTACATATATGGGTTGAATAAATTTAATAATGAGATATTACCTAATTATTGAACCACCCTCGTATGAAACCTTCAAGAGCGATAACATGGAAAAGTTGGTTAGAGCAACCAATCACTTCTCCAATGATACCATTTTCGGAAATTTATTTTTATAGTTCTTGAAGGTCGCCAGGTGAGTTCTTTAGGCAACACTAGATTTGTTGACTGTCACCACCATCTGAGGGGAACTGTTCGACAAGTGTCCACCCCAAAACCACCAGATCCAACTAGTTATCTTCTTTGGTAAATGTTGATTCAGTTTTCAATTTCATCTATTCTGCTTTGCCACCAGTGTCTAGCAGCATGGTTGGGTTAGTGGTTAACATCATGGCTTCAAAGACCTGAGTTCTTTCAATTCCCGACCACAAAACTATATGTGTAGAGTTAGTATTTTCTACCACTGATTGCATGGCTTTGCTGCAGATGCCCCAGTTTTCTCCCGCAATCCATGAACATACTGTTAGGTTAATTGGAACCTAACAAAAAAAATAATCCTAGTGTATACTATATTTTAGAGATGAGCGGGTTCGGTTTCTCTGAATCCGAACCCGCCAGAACTTCATGTTTTTTTTCACGGGTCCGAGCGACTCGGATCTTCCCGCCTTGCTCGGTTAACCCGAGCGCGCCCGAACGTCATCATGACGCTGTCGGATTCTCGCGAGGCTCGGATTCTATCGCGAGACTCGGATTCTATATAAGGAGCCGCGCGTCGCCACCATTTTCACACGTGCATTGAGATTGATAGGGAGAGGACGTGGCTGGCGTCCTCTCCATTTAGATTATAAGAGACTGAGAGAGATTTACTGGAGCTGACTAGGAGGAGTACTGTTACTGTAGAAGTGTAGAGACTGAGTGGAGAGAGTTTACTAGTGAGGAGGACAGTGCAGTTTACTTTATTATCCGTTCTCTGCCTGAAAAAAGCGATACACAGCACACAGTGACTCAGTCACATACCATATCTGTGTGCACTGCTCAGGCTCAGGCCAGTGTGCTGCATCATCTATTATCTATATATAATATTATATATATCTGTCTGACTGCTCAGCTCACACAGCTTATAATTGTGGGGGAGACTGGGGAGCACTACTGCAGTGCCAGTTATAGGTTATAGCAGGAGCCAGGAGTACATAATATATTATATAGTGAGTGACCACCAGACACACAGTGCAGTTTATTTAATATATCCGTTCTCTGCCTGAAAAAAGCGATACACACAGTGACTCAGTCAGTCACATACCATATCTGTGTGCACTGCTCAGGCTCAGGCCAGTGTGCTGCATCATCTATTATCTATATATAATATTATATATATCTGTCTGACTGCTCAGCTCACACAGCTTATAATTGTGGGGGAGACTGGGGAGCACTACTGCAGTGCCAGTTATAGGTTATAGCAGGAGCCAGGAGTACATAATATATTATATAGTGAGTGACCACCAGACACACAGTGCAGTTTATTTAATATATCCGTTCTCTGCCTGAAAAAAGCGATACACACAGTGACTCAGTCAGTCACATACCATATCTGTGTGCACTGCTCAGGCTCAGGCCAGTGTGCTGCATCATCTATATATTAGTGATGAGCGGATTCGGTTTTACTCGGTTTTACTCGGTTTTACTCGGTTCTCAAAACGGCATCTTATTGGCTCACGGATGTCACGTGTTTTGGATAGCCAATAAGATGCCGTTTTGAGAACCGAGTAAAACCGAGTAAAACCGAGTAAAACCGAACCTCGCTCATCACTACTATATATATTATATATCTGTCTGACTGCTCAGCTCACACAGCTTATAATTGTGGGGGAGACTGGGGAGCACTACTGCAGTGCCAGTTATAGGTTATAGCAGGAGCCAGGAGTACATAATATTATATTAAAATTAAACAGTGCACACTTTTGCTGCAGGAGTGCCACTGCCAGTGTGACTAGTGACCAGTGACCTGACCACCAGTATATATAATATTAGTAGTATACTATCTCTTTATCAACAACCAGTCTATATTAGCAGCAGACACAGTACAGTGCGGTAGTTCACGGCTGTGGCTACCTCTGTGTCGGCACTCGGCAGCCCGTCCATAATTGTATATACCACCTAACCGTGGTTTTTTTTTCTTTCTTTATACATACATACTAGTTACGAGTATACTATCTCTTTATCAACCAGTCTATATTAGCAGCAGACACAGTACAGTGCGGTAGTTCACGGCTGTGGCTACCTCTGTGTCGGCACTCGGCAGCCCATCCATAATTGTATATACCACCTAACCGTGTTTTTTTTTTCTTTCTTTATACATACATACTAGTTACGAGTATACTATCTCTTTATCAACCAGTCTATATATTAGCAGCAGACACAGTACAGTGCGGTAGTTCACGGCTGTGGCTACCTCTGTGTCGGCACTCGGCAGCCCGTCCATAATTGTATATACCACCTAACCGTGGTTTTTTTTTCTTTCTTTATACATACATACTAGTTACGAGTATACTATCTCTTTATCAACCAGTCTATATTAGCAGCAGACACAGTACAGTGCGGTAGTTCACGGCTGTGGCTACCTCTGTGTCGGCACTCGGCAGCCCGTCCATAATTGTATATACCACCTAACCGTGGTTTTTTTTTCTTTCTTTATACATACATACTAGTTACGAGTATACTATCTCTTTATCAACCAGTCTATATATTAGCAGCAGACACAGTACAGTGCGGTAGTTCACGGCTGTGGCTACCTCTGTGTCGGCACTCGGCAGCCCGTCCATAATTGTATATACCACCTAACCGTGGTTTTTTTTTCTTTCTTTATACATACATACTAGTTACGAGTATACTATCTCTTTATCAACCAGTCTATATATTAGCAGCAGACACAGTACAGTGCGGTAGTTCACGGCTGTGGCTACCTCTGTGTCGGCACTCGGCAGCCCGTCCATAATTGTATATACCACCTAACCATGGTTTTTTTTTCTTTCTTTATACATACATACTAGTTACGAGTATACTATCTCTTTATCAACCAGTCTATATATTAGCAGCAGACACAGTACAGTGCGGTAGTTCACGGCTGTGGCTACCTCTGTGTCGGCACTCGGCAGCCCGTCCATAATTGTATATACCACCTAACCATGGTTTTTTTTTCTTTCTTTATACATACATACTAGTTACGAGTATACTATCTCTTTATCAACCAGTCTATATTAGCAGCAGACACAGTACAGTGCGGTAGTTCACGGCTGTGGCTACCTCTGTGTCGGCACTCGGCAGCCCGTCCATAATTGTATATACCACCTAACCGTGGTTTTTTTTTCTTTCTTTATACATACATACTAGTTACGAGTATACTATCTCTTTATCAACCAGTCTATATATTAGCAGCAGACACAGTACAGTGCGGTAGTTCACGGCTGTGGCTACCTCTGTGTCGGCACTCGACAGCCCGTCCATAATTGTATATACCACCTAACCGTGGTTTTTTTTTCTTTCTTTATACATACATACTAGTTACGAGTATACTATCTCTTTATCAACCAGTCTATATTAGCAGCAGACACAGTACAGTGCGGTAGTTCACGGCTGTGGCTACCTCTGTGTTGGCACTCGGCAGCCCGTCCATAATTGTATATACCACCTAACCGTGGTTTTTTTTTCTTTCTTTATACATACATACTAGTTACGAGTATACTATCTCTTTATCAACCAGTCTATATATTAGCAGCAGACACAGTACAGTGCGGTAGTTCACGGCTGTGGCTACCTCTGTGTCGGCACTCGGCAGCCCGTCCATAATTGTATATACCACCTACCCGTGGTTTTTTTTTCTTTCTTTATACATACATACTAGTTACGAGTATACTATCTCTTTATTAACCAGTCTATATATTAGCAGCAGACACAGTACAGTGCGGTAGTTCACGGCTGTGGCTACCTCTGTGTCGGCACTCGGCAGCCCGTCCATAATTGTATATACCACCTAACCGTGGTTTTTTTTTCTTTCTTTATACATACATACTAGTTACGAGTATACTATCTCTTTATCAACCAGTCTATATATTAGCAGCAGACACAGTACAGTGCGGTAGTTCATGGCTGTGGCTACCTCTGTGTCGGCACTCGGCAGCCCGTCCATAATTGTATACTAGTATCCAATCCATCCATCTCCATTGTTTACCTGAGGTGCCTTTTAGTTGTGCCTATTAAAATATGGAGAACAAAAATGTTGAGGTTCCAAAATTAGGGAAAGATCAAGATCCACTTCCACCTCGTGCTGAAGCTGCTGCCACTAGTCATGGCCGAGACGATGAAATGCCAGCAACGTCGTCTGCCAAGGCCGATGCCCAATGTCATAGTACAGAGCATGTCAAATCCAAAACACCAAATATCAGTAAAAAAAGGACTCCAAAACCTAAAATAAAATTGTCGGAGGAGAAGCGTAAACTTGCCAATATGCCATTTACCACACGGAGTGGCAAGGAACGGCTGAGGCCCTGGCCTATGTTCATGGCTAGTGGTTCAGCTTCACATGAGGATGGAAGCACTCAGCCTCTCGCTAGAAAAATGAAAAGACTCAAGCTGGCAAAAGCAGCACAGCAAAGAACTGTGCATTCTTCGAAATCCCAAATCCACAAGGAGAGTCCAATTGTGTCGGTTGCGATGCCTGACCTTCCCAACACTGGACGTGAAGAGCATGCGCCTTCCACCATTTGCACGCCCCCTGCAAGTGCTGGAAGGAGCACCCGCAGTCCAGTTCCTGATAGTCAGATTGAAGATGTCAGTGTTGAAGTACACCAGGATGAGGAGGATATGGGTGTTGCTGGCGCTGGGGAGGAAATTGACCAGGAGGATTCTGATGGTGAGGTGGTTTGTTTAAGTCAGGCACCCGGGGAGACACCTGTTGTCCGTGGGAGGAATATGGCCGTTGACATGCCAGGTGAAAATACCAAAAAAATCAGCTCTTCGGTGTGGAGGTATTTCACCAGAAATGCGGACAACAGGTGTCAAGCCGTGTGTTCCCTTTGTCAAGCTGTAATAAGTAGGGGTAAGGACGTTAACCACCTCGGAACATCCTCCCTTATACGTCACCTGCAGCGCATTCATAATAAGTCAGTGACAAGTTCAAAAACTTTGGGTGACAGCGGAAGCAGTCCACTGACCAGTAAATCCCTTCCTCTTGTAACCAAGCTCACGCAAACCACCCCACCAACTCCCTCAGTGTCAATTTCCTCCTTCCCCAGGAATGCCAATAGTCCTGCAGGCCATGTCACTGGCAATTCTGACGAGTCCTCTCCTGCCTGGGATTCCTCCGATGCATCCTTGCGTGTAACGCCTACTGCTGCTGGCGCTGCTGTTGTTGCCGCTGGGAGTCGATGGTCATCCCAGAGGGGAAGTCGTAAGCCCACTTGTACTACTTCCAGTAAGCAATTGACTGTTCAACAGTCCTTTGCGAGGAAGATGAAATATCACAGCAGTCATCCTACTGCAAAGCGGATAACTGAGTCCTTGACAACTATGTTGGTGTTAGACGTGCGTCCGGTATCCGCCGTTAGTTCACAGGGAACTAGACAATTTATTGAGGCAGTGTGCCCCCGTTACCAAATACCATCTAGGTTCCACTTCTCTAGGCAGGCGATACCGAGAATGTACACGGACGTCAGAAAAAGACTCACCAGTGTCCTAAAAAATGCAGTTGTACCCAATGTCCACTTAACCACGGACATGTGGACAAGTGGAGCAGGGCAGGGTCAGGACTATATGACTGTGACAGCCCACTGGGTAGATGTATGGACTCCCGCCGCAAGAACAGCAGCGGCGGCACCAGTAGCAGCATCTCGCAAACGCCAACTCTTTCCTAGGCAGGCTACGCTTTGTATCACCGCTTTCCAGAATACGCACACAGCTGAAAACCTCTTACGGCAACTGAGGAAGATCATCGCGGAATGGCTTACCCCAATTGGACTCTCCTGGGGATTTGTGGCATCGGACAACGCCAGCAATATTGTGTGTGCATTAAATATGGGCAAATTCCAGCACGTCCCATGTTTTGCACATACCTTGAATTTGGTGGTGCAGAATTTTTTAAAAAACGACAGGGGCGTGCAAGAGATGCTGTCGGTGGCCAGAAAAATTGCGGGACACTTTCGGCGTACAGGCACCACGTACAGAAGACTGGAGCACCACCAAAAACTACTGAACCTGCCCTGCCATCATCTGAAGCAAGAAGTGGTAACGAGGTGGAATTCAACCCTCTATATGCTTCAGAGGTTGGAGGAGCAGCAAAAGGCCATTCAAGCCTATACAATTGAGCACGATATAGGAGGTGGAATGCACCTGTCTCAAGTGCAGTGGAGAATGATTTCAACGTTGTGCAAGGTTCTGATGCCCTTTGAACTTGCCACACGTGAAGTCAGTTCAGACACTGCCAGCCTGAGTCAGGTCATTCCCCTCATCAGGCTTTTGCAGAAGAAGCTGGAGGCATTGAAGAAGGAGCTAAAAGGGAGCGATTCCGCTAGGCATGTGGGACTTGTGGATGCAGCCCTTAATTCGCTTAACAAGGATTCACGGGTGGTCAATCTGTTGAAATCAGAGCACTACATTTTGGCCACCGTGCTCGATCCTAGATTTAAAGCCTACCTTGGATCTCTCTTTCCGGCAGACACAGGTCTGCTGGGGTTGAAAGACCTGCTGGTGACAAAATTGTCAAGTCAAGCGGAACGCGACCTGTCAACATCTCCTCCTTCACATTCTCCCGCAACTGGGGGTGCGAGGAAAAGGCTCTGAATTCCGAGCCCACCCGCTGGCGGTGATGCAGGGCAGTCTGGAGCGACTGCTGATGCTGACATCTGGTCCGGACTGAAGGACCTGACAACGATTACGGACATGTCGTCTACTGTCACTGCATATGATTCTCTCAACATTGATAGAATGGTGGAGGATTATATGAGTGACCGCATCCAAGTAGGCACGTCACACAGTCCGTACTTATACTGGCAGGAAAAAGAGGCAATTTGGAGGCCCTTGCACAAACTGGCTTTATTCTACCTAAGTTGCCCTCCCACAAGTGTGTACTCCGAAAGAGTGTTTAGTGCCGCCGCTCACCTTGTCAGCAATCGGCGTACGAGGTTACATCCAGAAAATGTGGAGAAGATGATGTTCATTAAAATGAATTATAATCAATTCCTCCGCGGAGACATTGACCAGCAGCAATTGCCTCCACAAAGTACACAGGGAGCTGAGATGGTGGATTCCAGTGGGGACGAATTGATAATCTGTGAGGAGGGGGATGTACACGGTGATATATCGGAGGGTGAAGATGAGGTGGACATCTTGCCTCTGTAGAGCCAGTTTGTGCAAGGAGAGATTAATTGCTTCTTTTTTGGGGGGGGTCCAAACCAACCCGTCATATCAGTCACAGTCGTGTGGCAGACCCTGTCACTGAAATGATGGGTTGGTTAAAGTGTGCATGTCCTGTTTTGTTTATACAACATAAGGGTGGGTGGGAGGGCCCAAGGACAATTCCATCTTGCACCTCTTTTTTCTTTTCTTTTTCTTTGCATCATGTGCTGATTGGGGAGGGTTTTTTGGAAGGGACATCCTGCGTGACACTGCAGTGCCACTCCTAGATGGGCCCGGTGTTTGTGTCGGCCACTAGGGTCGCTAATCTTACTCACACAGCTACCTCATTGCGCCTCTTTTTTTCTTTGCGTCATGTGCTGTTTGGGGAGGGTTTTTTGGAAGGGACATCCTGCGTGACACTGCAGTGCCACTCCTAGATGGGCCCGGTGTTTGTGTCGGCCACTAGGGTCGCTAATCTTACTCACACAGCTACCTCATTGCGCCTCTTTTTTTCTTTGCGTCATGTGCTGTTTGGGGAGGGTTTTTTGGAAGGGCCATCCTGCGTGACACTGCAGTGCCACTCCTAGATGAGCCCGGTGTTTGTGTCGGCCACTAGGGTCGCTAATCTTACTCACACAGCTACCTCATTGCGCCTCTTTTTTTCTTTGCGTCATGTGCTGTTTGGGGAGGGTTTTTTGGAAGGGACATCCTGCGTGACACTGCAGTGCCACTCCTAGATGGGCCCGGTGTTTGTGTCGGCCACTAGGGTCGCTTATCTTACTCACACAGCGACCTCGGTGCAAATTTTAGGACTAAAAATAATATTGTGAGGTGTGAGGTATTCAGAATAGACTGAAAATGAGTGTAAATTATGGTTTTTGAGGTTAATAATACTTTGGGATCAAAATGACCCCCAAATTCTATGATTTAAGCTGTTTTTTAGTGTTTTTTGAAAAAAACACCCGAATCCAAAACACACCCGAATCCGACAAAAAAAATTCGGTGAGGTTTTGCCAAAACGTGTTCGAACCCAAAACACGGCCGCGGAACCGAACCCAAAACCAAAACACAAAACCCGAAAAATTTCAGGCGCTCATCTCTACTATATTTGTGTCCACATCATAGGGAGTATGGATTGTAAGCTCCACTGGGACTGGTAAATGTATGAAATATTCTATGTGAAACACTGCGGAATATGTGTGCATAATAGCTATTAATAAATTATAAAAACGTGTAATCCGATTAACAAGGGGTACATAAAAATGTAAAATAAATAAATAAAACTATTAACATTGAAAAATAATCTGTAAAATGAAATAAGTAAATTTGGCTTAAAAAAAAAATTAATGTTCAACCACTATTGAGCATATGGCCCAAAGAAGAGGTCAACACTGTCCGTATTTCCAACTTTTTACAAAAAACACATATAAGCACTGGAACCATGGTACACAGTGTCAGTTTGTCATTTCTAGACCATCATTCAGACAAAATGATATCTTCAGAAAGATATCAAACTCCTTTCTGGTTAGTTTTAAACTAAACACCCTCAATCAGGGGATGTACTCAAAGGAGGAAATTGATCGGATGGACTAAATAGATACATTTCATGTTATTTTGGAACCATTTTCTTTCAAGAGCTCTTTCATGACAAAGTATTTCTTGGAATAAACTAAAGATTGAGACATCTGTGTTGTGGTGTTATTACATAATTATATGTAATCCAGCTCTGTCCTTTTTGTCTTTCAAGCTTTCTATACTACCCTGGGAAATTGTTCCTACTGTGGGTGCTGTCAAAAAAACAAAAAATCTATCTATCTATCTATCTATCTATCTATCTATCTATCTATCTATCTATCTATCTATCTATCTATCTATCTATCTATCTATCTAAACACTTATTTAGGAAATATATACAAACATCAGTTAAATACTGTAAAGAAATGCAATATTTCTTTTAAACAGTTTTTTACTATTATACTGAATTTGTTTTTCAGATTTACATTTGAATAAAACATTTTTAATATTTTAACAATTGGTCACGGTGGGTTATTGAAATATCTTTGCTCCAGGTTAAAATGTAACTTTACATGAACTAAAGGACCAACCACAGATATTATAGGAAATTATAAAAAGGGTGAGTCACTTTGCCTCTTGGTAACCCCACGCTGCACTACAGGGGGTGCAAATGTAACATGTGCAGAGAGTTAAATTTGGGAAGGGCGTATTTTTACTCCAAATTCCAGTCTAAATTGCAGCGTAAAAGCATTTCTGAGCTACATGCAAAAGCAGCCAGTATTTACCCTGCATGCATACATAATAACTGTATTTGCCCCCCTTGCATTGCTGCATGGTTTGTCCAGGTCTAAAGTTGCTTATAATATTAAATAACAAGAAACATATGTTACAATCTGACCAAACTGTAGTCCATTGAAGAAAAAAAAATATGTAAAAAAAAACAACAACAAAATAAAAACAAGCAGTATTTTTTGAATAAAATTTTGGATGTAAAAAACATGGCATCTAATGCAATCTCATAAAATGATCAATCTCAGAAATCAGAAAATAACTAAACACAGCAAAAACACTCAGTTAATTCTAGCTGAATAGGAAACAATTTCAGTACAAAAACACTGACAATTTCAGCTCTCTAACAAGTTAATGCACATTAGCTAAAATTGTTCCACGTCTTAACATTTCTTCGTCTGACTGTGGGGCTTATTTATAAATATTTGTATACATTTAAGGTGATATTTCTAATATCTGATGCAGTACAAACTGGGTACAGTAAATGTCCTCAATACTAAAAAATGTGGCAACACTCAATAAATAGCCAAATCTGGGGGAGTGTCCGTGTTGTGGGTTCGGTATGAAATACCACGCATCGGGATGACGGTGGTCACATGACCGACACCGTGGCTAGGGCTAATCCCCCCTCCAGTGCCTAACCTTACCTTGTTGTGTAGTATGATAGATAGGCCCTACTGTGTCAGTCATGTCTTGCAACCTTCTAGATGTGACACCTGCTTATAGAATTTCACATCTCAACCTCTAAATATTTACTTTTACCATCCATTCCACACTGAAAAGACGAGTTGCGAATGAGTTCACCTTTTCCAGAGCCCAGCAGCAAACATGGCTGACCAGCTTGCCATAGTATGAGTATAGTAATGTTAGTTTTAGGTGTATAGGTGTCTTCCTTTCCTCTACAAAGAACATTGGTATAGCATCCCAAGCTCAATGGTGATAAGGTCTCATGTTAAGGTTACATATTGAGCCAAGGCTCTGGTATGAAGATGGCTTCTGGATGATGTCCTCTGGTAGTCAGGACACAAAGGTCACTAGTTACCACAGCATAAATTTTGGGCCTAGCAATGGGCCTTTTTTATTGTCAATTGCTTTATCTCTCAATTGAACCACTTCAGGAAAGAGTTTGGGCAAAGACCAAAAACAGGGCCAGATTACTAGGGGCAGATTTATCAAAGCTTGGAGTATACCAACCAATCAGCTTCTAGCTGTCATCAATACAGCCTGTGAAGTGACAGAAGCGGAGCCTGGAGCTGAAAATGACCAGTGGCCTATTGTGACAAGTGAAGGAGCTGTATGTGGCCTTGTCACCAAATCCCTATTATCTGATTAGGGGCCTTTTAACAGAGGAGGGGGCCCCTGTACAGACACCGGGTGGGCCCCTCCTCTGTAAGGCGCAGTAGTCTTTGGAACTGTGCTGGAGTCTACTGCGCATATGCAGGTCCAATTAAACTACTGCACATGCACGGCAGACATTTTGGGGGTGATTTTGCATTGGCTGCAATGCTTGGTGCAGGAATCCAGAAAGGTAAGTATTAAAATATGGGTGCAATGTGTGCGGTGGGGAACCCCCCTGGACCCAACGCCTCATGTGCACACATTGCACCCATTACAGAAAGGCCAATGTATCTGATTTCCTAACAACAGATTGACTCACAGAGGCCCAATCAATGCAACCCTTTGTTTCAAAGTTTGGGGCCAGAACAGGAAAAAGACTGGAGAAAGGGGAAATATATTTTTTGGGGGGAGAGCCAAAAGAGCAAAAATGAAAAATCCACCATTGAATTTATGCAATGACTTTACTCTAACGTTGCCGGACACCCAGCCCAAATGTACAGCTATTGTAGACATATAGGGAGGCAGTTTGTGGTGAGAACACTTTAGGATCAAACAAGCAAAATGCAACAATGGGACTGTTTCATGTATTCATTTAGGAATAATATATAATTTTATTTGAAGTGATGATAATAATAATGAGTATACAAAAATAATAATATTCATTACAAACATGAAAACATATTAAATACAATTAAAGTAAAAGGATACCAAGAAGCAAACAGTATAGTAAGTACATATTCAAACATCATAACTATTCTAGTGCAAGTTAGTAAATTATAATATAGGAAAAAATATATTTTTCATTAAGATCAATAAAATCTAATGTATAGATTTATCTCCTTTCACCCTGTAATAATAGCTTATATCTAGTGGTGACAGAGACTTTATTACCACACCTTCTTAATGATCCCACATGACTTATATCTTAACTGCAAGGCGCTGTGGTTAGCCATTCTAAAGTGTCTGGGTATTACTGTTTCCAGTGATGTCACTAGGGGGGGTGCAGGGGGTGTGTGGGCCAGTGCACCCGATGTCACCATCCGAGGAGGTGACACCTAAATGTTGGCTCCTCCTCAGTGACCAGGAGTCAGGTGCTGCACTGTGACGTCATCGTGTAGCAGCCGACTTCCGGTTACTTCGGAGCCAGTAGAGCAGGGGGAGTCCCCGGGAGCAGCCCAACATCTCCAGGAGTGCTGGGCACCCCCCCGGAGTGACGAAAATGGAGGCATGCTGTGAGACCATGCTCCTTAAATACAGAGGCCACACACCATTTCCTGTCAAAGGTGCGCGCTGGGTCTATTTGGCGCACTGGGTGACACTGACCTGAGTGACGCCAATGGATGTATTGCAAGCTGGATTACGTATGGTGGCACCAGTTGCTTAAACCGAAGATTACTGTATCACATTTATGAACCTCATCAAAATGCGCAAAAGAAGAACAGTCTGAGAAAATAAAGCTTTAACCTCTCTACTTGTGTATTTTGATGAGATCAATCAATGTGACCTCTCATCATGACAGTGCATGGTTGTTGAGGTTATAATATCTGATACAAGAGAAAGACGTAATACAGAGAGAGGAGTACTGGATTCACAAGACGAATACTAGCTATCCTCAGGGTTTTATTGATGTATGTCATTTGGGGGTCTGATAACTAAGCCTCGGAGAGAGATAAAGTGGACGGAGATAAGTACCAGCCATCCAGCTCTTAACTACCCTGTTGTGTTTGAAAATTAACAGTTAGGATTGGCTGGTACTTTATCTCGGTCCACCGTATCTCTTTTCAAGGCTTAGTAAATAGATCCCAGAGGGCCTAATTTATGTTTGTCTGCCACCTCCTCCCGGGTGTAGACAGAAGGTGCCCGCTGCTGAACTCTGCAAGGGGAAGGCCCCCTCTCTTCTCCTTTGGCCTGAATGCCTTTTTTTGTTATAGTCAGCGACCGGCCATAGTAAACGGCCCTGCCGGTGGCGTCCCCCGTCTGCCATACCTGTCACGGCGCTGGGGGCAAGTGCCTTGCCTGCCCCAACCTTCTTCAGGTTGAATCATACAGTACAACCAAGAATCTTTGTACAGGTATTATGTACGGCACCTCTTAACCCATCACAGAAATCTCATTTAATTTTACCCTCAACATAAATAGCTTCTTAAGTCTGAATTTAAATAATTCCTCTCTTGAGTCTCAGAAGCCATGAAAAAACAATGATACTAATGATACTAGATGGCAGTAATACTTTCTACACTTACTATAGTAAGAATAAATGTAAACTCTACTGTACATGAAATATAATTGGCATTGTTAATGTAATTCTACAGCAGAACAAAAGATACTGCATAAAAAATTGCAGTTTAAGTGGTCTCACGTGATTTTTATACTAACCTTTTAAAGAAGACCAGTGCAGTAGCCTACAGTAATCAGTTAGCTTCCTTCTATCATTTAATAGAATGTGTTTAATAGTTAGAAGCTGGAATGGTTGCTATGGCCAACTTCTCTACTTGCCATCTTTAAATGGTTTGATACATCTCCACCTATGTCCTGTATCATGGTATAAGTATAAATTGACCGTTGGTGTCCCGACAGTCGGGAATTCATAATGAATCCTATATACTTACTGAAAGGCTCTTCTGAAACCACCAGTGGATCTTTAAATTGTGACAGTTGGTGATACACCTGTTCCCAGCTACATACTCTAGTCTGGTGGTTCTCAACCTCCGTCCTCAGGACCCCTAACAGTTCACAGTATGACCAACTGTCACATTTTAAAGATCACTAGGTGACCTGGAAAATGTGAACTGTTAGGGGTCCTGAGGACCGACTTTGAGAACCACTGCTCTAAATGAATCTCCTCACTTGTTTTTACCTCTCATGCCACCTCTTGTTACAGATATCCATTGCGCCCATTTATTAATGATTTAATTACTGGTCTGTCCCTTTAAAAAAATATCTGTTATCTTCCTAAGCCTTATAGCCACTAAGAATTCTCCATTACAAAAGCGCTAATGTTGAAACTTACCTGTGGAAACAAGATGCTCCAGAGAACTTTTGTTCCATCTTTGGAGTGAGATTCCGTTTTGTTTTGTTTTTTAAATCTTTTAATTCGCTGTGTAATAGACAGACTAAGAGGATCAACCTTGAACATTGCCAAACACATTGCCTCTTGAATTATAATTCCTAACTCTATCATAATTGGGCAACATTTATTATCAACAGCCACAATCTTGAGTCTATGAATAGCGATGATGACGGCATGAGGATAGGGACACCACTGCCACAGAGGCTATTGCATACAGGTGCCTAAAACCTTGTTTATATATGTATTTAATTCCATGCACAATACGTCATCCTCAAACTGTTTTGGGGAAGCTACTTCCCAGGATGTATGTAGCTAAGAGGGAACTCCTACTATAATATAGAAATAAAGGGACACACAAACCTATACTCTACAACTTTTATCATGTCTATCATGTCTTATTTGTTGGGTGAGCTGCAAGACATCCTCCTGGATGGTACAAGATTTCCCAACCATAGCAGTTATGTCATCTTTAACCATGATTAAAAAAAACAAGAACAAAAGTTGAACCTCAGTTGGACTTTTTGTTGACCTCTTTGCGGCATCCAAGCCTTGGTCCCTTTATGGACCTTTGAAAAATGCAATGTATTTTGTGACATTTACAAAAGTACTTCATGCTACGTTACACTTAATTCCTAGGTGGAACCCAGAAGACTTACCCTACTACCCACTTATGAGGTTCTCAGACGATTACACCCAAAAATAGGAGCACTTGCATAAATACTCCATGGATTAGTACTTTCTCTAAATCTTGACAACACTGGCCCTGAATAGGCCCAAACAGTAGGACATCCTCCTGTAGTCCTTGTACGTTGCTTGAGAAGGTCCAGAGCCTGGGTCAGACTTTTACTCCTCATCCCAGCTTTATTGTTGGCTGATAAAAAGGCTCTAGGGTAGGCTGAAACTTCTTTTGGCGCAATAACAGCATTAGCTTTCCCAGATCTGCATTCATATTTTATGATCAGTCTTCTAATGTTTCCTTCCCTTCCTGATGACATCTAAAAGACCATCAGCCAGAAGCATGCAAGCCACATCAAGCTCCTTTCTTTTGGCAGTGACAACCCTGCTCATTGTTAGGTTTCCCTCTGTCTTCTCATCGCAGCAAACTGGTACTGCATTATTTAATCTTCACCATGGCACATCCCTTGGGACCTAACTAAGACCTGATCGCAGCAGAACATTTGTTAGCTAATGGGCAAAACCATGTGCACTGCAGGTGGGGTAGATGTAACGTGCAGAGAGAGTTAGATTTGGGTGGGTTTTATTGTTTCTGTGTAGGGTAAATACTGTCTGCTTTATTTTTACACTGCAATTTAGATTTCAGTTGAACACACCTCACCCAAATCTAACTCTCTCTGCACATGTTATATCTCCGCCCCCCCTCCCCCCCGCAGTGCACACGGTTTTGCCCATTAGCTAACAAATTTGCTGCTGCGATCAGGTCTGAATTAGGACCTTGGTCCCAGTAATTGGATCATGGTCCGCTCAGCTCAATGGTGCATATTCCAGTCAGTTTTCTACCTGGGGTAGTTTTTGTTCCGTAAGCTATATTTTAATGCTCCATTAACTCAGATCTACTGCATATGATTATTTTTTTTATTTCATTTATCTAGCATATTAGTTTAGTAGGCTAATTACCCATTGTCAGTATATATATATATATACCTCCCAAATGGTATCCGGCACTCGGGGACAAATGACACAACACCAGTAGCAGCAAATAGCTTCAATGATTCGGGGGATTTCGCCCCTTTATCAAGGCTAAATCCCCCGGAAAGTTGAAACTATTTGCAGCTACTGGCGTGGTGTCATTTGTCCCCGAGTGCCGGATACCATATATATATATATATATATATATATATATATAGCCTTGGAAGCAGAGGCACTCAACAGACTGGTAAAATAAATGTACAGCCTTTATTACGGTCCTACGCCGTTTCTGGGCGATACCCCGTCTTCAGGGACAAGCAATACAAACATACATGCTAAAAACCACATCTTATATACCCAATCTAACAAGTGCTCGTGATATCTAACCTCACTCACCTGTCCGGCGCTGCCATTCCCGCCGCGTCCAGCCGCTGATATCGCGAGTCTCAGAACAATGACGTCATCTGACCGCGCCGGACAGGGAGAGCCAATGAGAGGATGTTTGAAGGTGTTGCTAAGTGACGCCTATACACAAAAACAATAACAACAGTGCGTGTTAAAAGATCATAGAGGATACATCCTTAAATACCTCAATAAAGCTAATATTAAAAACATCGGGTGTCAGTTGCTGATAGCGGAGTTTCAACTAAGATGTTACGTATAATACATACTATGCTAGGTGAAATAGAGCTATACATTAAGCCCTCTATTGAGCACAAAAAGCACTGCTATGACAAATAATAATAATAAAGAGATGCCTGTCAATACAGTATACAGCCATGGGTATGAACAATGATTTAAGTTGATTAGACAATCATAACTATGTGCTGATTATAGAAAGCACTACAGCCCCAGAGTTTCATTCAAACCCCCTGGGGATACAGTGTTAAGCACATGTATCCATCTACTTTCTCTCTGTAATAAGATCTCCACCTCTGTGGTGCTGGGGGACATGGTCAATAATAATTGCTCGTAAGCTCGCTACATTATGTTTAGCTATTAGACAATGGCGGGCCAGTGGTTGTTCACTGGTCCCCTTCTCTTTAGCTTGCTTTATGGCACTTCTGTGAAGAGCCATCCGTTCTCGGAATTGCCGCTGTGTCTTGCCCACGTATGCAAGACCACAGGGGCATTTCAACATATAAACGAGTTTTGCCTGTGTGTGAATGGCAAAATGTGGAGCCAGTCAGTAAGGTGTTACATGTGGAGCAACCTAAACAGCGAAAACATCCAACTTTCGGGCGTAGAAAATGGGTCTGTGCCTCTGCTTCCAAGGCTACACAAAGGATTCAAAACATATCCTCAGATGGCACCACAGCAAGTAACTTTTCCCTTTAAGGAGTGCCGAGCTTGACCGCTGCTTATATATATATATATATATATATATATATAGTTCCAAGAAGAGGGACGGCCCTCATAGGATTTTGCAACAAGCATATTGTATTCCAATAAAAGAAAGTTCCAGAGATTACATCAATGTTTCGGTGTAGAACACCGTTATCAGGATGTACAGAAATCACATACACGAACAATGGTGAACATACATGTAACAGCAACTTACCACCCTTATAAAGACCAGTAAATGACAACACAACTAACACCTGTGCCGCCGCGCCAGCCCGCCAGCGTAGCGGGGCGCATGCCAAAGACGTCATCCTCATGCAGGCCCAGGCCGCGTCCCGCCGCCATCATGACAACGGTCGCGGTTACCATAGAAGCCCAAGACGCAACCGCGTCATTGAGCTGGATGGCCCGCGTCACGCTGTCGTCAGAGCTGTGGGCATGGCCAGAGCGCGTCACCCATGTAAACAATAACAAATAAAGTTTCAAAACAACAACACCGGATCCCCAGTGTGTAAAAGCAGAGAATCATGGAACCCACCATAGACACAGGACAGCAAGGGCAACGTTTGGATCCCAGTACACATGTATAATATCGCAAATCAAATGCTAATTTTAGTTAACTAATCCAAAACCTCTAAAGGCTGATGATAAATTAGCAAATTGTTGCAAAATCCTATTAGTGCCGTCCTTCTTCTTGGAACTATCTAATCATGGCTACCCCATGATAGGACTGGATCACCAAGGTATTTGTGTCCTTTTTTTCGAGTGCGAATATACATGGTTGTATTTTGATGGACTTGGTCTATTAATTATATGGCACCGTGAAATAATTTGCTTAGGGTGACTTATCAGCTGTTGAGAATTGTGTGACCCACTGGTTTGCCTGAGGACGGAATTGCTAATTTACATTCTGGGTGTGTTTTGTTCTGCTCAAAATGACGTCTGAAGTCCCTCAACATCCTGCGTTGCCATTGGGGGAAATGTTAAGCTATACCACTGATCAAATTGATAAGATTTTGTTTTTGGGGGATACACAATACATCAATCAAGTGGATTCTTGTGAAGAATTATTTCAATCTCTGTTCAGAATGAAAAAACGTGAGATAGATTATACTCTGCATGGCCTGACTTTATTTGACTATTACCAGGATAAGTTTATCCCACGAGGTTTTAGGGTCAGGAACACCCCCACTATCGGCCGTCATAGTCCAGGGTTTTGCCGTAAGTGGGTGGCAATACTTAACAAGTGTTCCTTTGACCTCATGGTATTGGTGGTAGAAGAGGCGTCTAAGGAATTAATAACTGTAAAATCTAAGATCGCAGAGTTTGAGAGAATCAATCTCAACACATTACAAACAGATTCTTCACATGATTGGCTCACGCAATTATGTAATCAGTGTGACAAATATCGACAGGATCTTATTAAGTTTAAAAAGGTCAAACGTCTGAAGGTAGTACAGGACTACGAGGACAACCGTGTGTACCGTTGGGTTAACGGGGACACCCCCAGATATTCGAGACATTTTAATAGAAATCAGCGAACACAACGTTCAGTGAGACAACCATGTGAGGTCACGACTTCACAAAGTGACAGTGACTTCGCTATCTCAGAGGGAGAGGAGATGGGGAATTCTCAGACTGTCCCTTTAGGGGCACGTTCACGCATGACAAACCAAAAAACAAACGTTTGCGTACAAGAAGAGGTGGTCAAAAAAAGAGGGGTAGGAAGACCCCCGTGGAAGAGGTACAAGTGATCTTTAATCTTTCTAACAGGGTGCTGTCTGCAGATGAACAGTCGGTCCTTAACAAGGGGCTGGCCTTTGTCCCTACAAACAACCACTCCTCTTTCGATTGGAGTTGGGATTTGCACAAGTTCAGCAGAAGGATGAGACTTTGCGAACATTTCTCCAATTCAGCACCCTTGGACATGAGCACCGAGCAAGATCCTGTTGATAAATTTTGCAGGCAGAAGAATAGATCTTCCTTTGATCCACCTGTGACAAACCCTTCCATTAGATGTTTCACCAGACTTCTTGACGAATCTATTCAAAAATACAATGCTGTAAATAGATCCGTACGCTATAATCTCACGCCTGGAGAGAGGACGTCACACACAAACTTGGGACGGTATGAGGACATTGTCATTCGCCCCGCAGATAATGGCGGGGCGATAGTCATCATGAATACCCATGACTACCGCAATGAAATGTTACAACAGCTAAGTGACCAACAAGTATATAGGAAGTTGCCAAGGGATCCAACTGTTGTGTTCAAGAAAGAGCTGGACCAAATCCTCCTTTCCGCTAAACAGAATAAGATCATATCTGAAAGAGTTTTCAAAGCACTGTCTCAGGATTACCCCATTACTCCAATCCTATATTCCATTCCCAAAATTCATAAAAATCCTACGGCTCCACCCGGACGTCCCACTGTATCAGCGCGGGATTCCTTGTATCAGCCTGTATCCCAATATCGGGACACCTTATTACAGCCGTGCATTGTACATGAGACGACCTATCTTAAGGATACATCTGCGTTCTTGGCTGCTGTGTGTGAATTCACTAAGAGTCCTTTTGATTTACTGATGTGCACACTGGATGTACACAGTTTGTACACTTCAATTCCGCACGATGAAGGTCTTGCGGCGGCTGCGCAATTTCTGCGGGGAAATCGCAGCTACAGTGGGCCAGATCTAGAGTTTGTGTTACAACTGCTTTCACTAGTATTACACCGGAATTATTTTCTTTTTGACTCTCAGTATTATGTTCAAACAGCCGGTTGTGCAATGGGATCGAATGTCTCACCGACCTATGCAAACATATTCATGTTTATTCAGGAGAACAGACTGTTCCTTAGTCAGCCGGAGTTCATGCATCACACCAAATTGTTCCTACAATATATTGACGATCTGATTGTATTCTGGTCAGGCCCTCAGGAAGCTTCTTGTTCCTTTATTGACAGCATCAATACTGCCCAGGGTTCTATTAAATTCACCTATAGAACGAGCTACCAGGAAATTGAGTTTCTGGATGTCAAACTGACCAACCATGAGGGTCATTTGGTGACATCAGTTTACTCCAAACCCACAGACCGTAACACCCTGCTCAGATTTCCCAGCCATCATCCATCAGCGTTGAGAGCAGGATTGCCCTATTCACAAATGCTGCGTGTGGCCAGAATTAATAGTGATAGAGCCATGTTAGAATTGCAACTAGATGACATGGTTTCAAAATTTGTCTGTCGGGGGTATCCGGAGAAACTACTGTTACAACAGAAAAAGAAAGTGCTTGACACTCCTAGTGAAACCCTATTTCTTCCCAGTAACCGTAAAAAACATCAGTCTAACAGAATCATGTGGCCTTCTCTGTTTACAACTAGCAGCAATATTACAGCTCAAGCTACTAAAGCATTATGGCCTATTATCAGTACGGACACTGAGTTAAGTGGGTTGCGTAACAAGTCCCCTATGGCTTGTTATCGTCGTGGGAGAAATATTCGCGACTGGGTTGTGCGTACTGGCATTTCTAGGTTCAAAAACGAATCCACCAGAATGTTGTCTAGACGCAAGGCCGGATGTTATAGGTGCATTAATTGTGCCACCTGCAATAATCTTGATGTTGGCAGTTCGTTTAGACATCCGCACAGCGGTAAATATATCCCAATTAGACATGTGGTAACATGTACAACCACATTTGTTATCTACATAATACGGTGCCCGTGCGGGTGCTATTATGTAGGAAAAACCATCCGCCAATTCAAGGAACGGGCCAACCAACATCGGTCAGCCATTCGTGCAGCATTAATTTCTGGCAAGAGTGAACAACCGGTAGCTCAACATTTCGCCGATAGAAAGCACAGCCTAGCCAGTCTTAAGTACATGATCATCGATCATCTCTTCAAACGTGGTGGAGATAGATAGAAACAAACAATTACTTATTATGGAAGCAAGATGGATTGTCCGGCTGGACACTGTCGCCCCACGGGGCTTAAATGAAAAAATTTGTTGGAACAGTCTTACTTGATACCATTTGCATTTGTTGTGCTTACAATGTATCTTCTTTTTTGATATATGTGATTGCTAATTTATAATCAGCCTTTAGAGGTTTTGGATTAGTTAACTAAAATTAGCATTTGATTTGCGATATTATACATGTGTACTGGGATCCAAACGTTGCCCTTGCTGTCCTGTGTCTATGGTGGGTTCCATGATTCTCTGCTTTTACACACTGGGGATCCGGTGTTGTTGTTTTGAAACTTTATTTGTTATTGTTTACATGGGTGACGCGCTCTGGCCATGCCCACAGCTCTGACGACGGCATGACGCGGGCCATCCAGCTCAATGACGCGGTTGCGTCTTGGGCTTCCATGGTAACCGCGACCGTTGCCATGACGGCGGCGGGACGCGGCCTGGGCGTGCATGAGGATGACGTCTTTGGCATGCGCCCCGCTACGCTGGCGGGCTGGCGCGGCGGCACAGGTGTTAGTTGTGTTGTCATTTACTGGTCTTTATAAGGGTGGTAAGTTGCTGTTACATGTATGTTCACCATTGTTCGTGTATGTGATTTCTGTACATCCTGATGACGGTGTTCTACACCGAAACGTTGATGTAATCTCTGGAACTTTCTTTTATTGGAATACAATATGCTTGTTGCAAAATCCTATGAGTGCCGTCCCTCTTCTTGGAACTATCTAATCATGGCTACCCCATGATAGGATTGGATCACCAAGGTATTTGTGTCCTTCTTTTTCCGAGTGCCGATATACATGGTTATATATATATATATATATATATATATATATATATATATACACACTGTGATTTAATACTTAACTACAGTCAGAATAATACATTTATATATTTTTATTTCATGGGATTGTTTTATTCAATGTTTATTGAATCTGGTACTATATTATGTTCAATTAGATTGCTTTAACCAGTGCTACACCTGTCCTAGTGTTTGCTGTAAGTTTCATGAAGCACCCCAGCCAGAGGCGGATTGGCCATAGGGCTCACAGGGAAGATTCCCGGTGGGCCGACGCACCCGTGGGGCCTGTTTTGTTTGAGGACATGTGGTCCTTTTTATAGACATAATGAATAAGATGCTAAATAATTTGCATATATGAAAATGACTTTGCCACTTAGCCTGTGATTGCAGATGATCTAGTGTATACTCTGTCTGCCTGCTTGGCTGACATATAAGATTGAGTGAATAGTGATTGGGATACGCGGTTGGTGTAATAAGCAAGAAAATATATCTTTCTAAAGAATGATATAGTTTCCTAAATTCGGAAGGTGTATCATAGGGTGTAGTATGGTATGCCGGCGCTCGGGCTCTCGGCGACCAGCATACTGGCGCCGGGAGCCCGACCGCCGGCATACCGACAGTGTGGCGAGCGCAAATGAGCCCCTTGCACGCTGCGCTCGCCACGCTGCTATTTTATTCTCCCTCCAGGGGGGTCCTGGACCCCCACGAGGGAGAATAAGTGTCGGTATGCCGGCTGTCGGTATGCCGACTGTCGGGATTCCGGCGCCGGTATACTGTGCGCCGGGATCCCGACAGCCGGCATGCTGAAGACCACCCGTATCATATAATGTGCTCATAATATTTAGTTTTATTTCTTTTTAAACTTCCCCCTTGATGCTGGACATCCCCACTATCTGGAAAGTCTTGGGGGGAGGGTGCTGCTGCCATGGCCCATGGCTAGACCTTACACCTCTGGTGCTGCCCATGTGGGGCCACTAATACAAATTTTTCCAGGGCCGTTTTTTGTTCCCAATCCGCCCCTGACCCCAGCTATAGTTGTCTCAACGACTCTGCCAAGGCGCAGTCTACGGAGCAGGAGTGGCAGCGCAAGAGGAATCAGCAAGGGTTGTGTTGATGAGAGGCATTCAAAAATAGAACAAATAGTACATGTTTTAGGCATATTTTGTAACCATTGTTTATACAACACATTGACAATGATTAAAATATTGATATTGCACTCAAATATTTGGTCTGTTTAAAAAAAGAATTGTGTAATTTAAGCAGTTCTTTAACAGATGTTTATAGCACAAAATGGTTGGTGTTGTGTCTACAAAACAGGGATTTAATTGGTTAAGTTTAAAAACTACAAGAAACAGCAGGATGTCATGCTATAAGGTTGGTTTTACATTCGCTCTGAAACAGAATTTGACTTGGAATGCTGTCTCTGGATTACCCCCCTTCACTGTGTTCGATACATTATAGAATGGTACAAGGATCCATTGGGGCAGATATATTAAGTCTGAGAAGTGGTAAAGCAGTGATAAGTGCAAGGTGATAATAACGCACCAGCCGATCAGCTGCAATATGTCAAATGACAGGTGCTGATTAACTGGTGCGTTATCACCTTCCACTTATCACTACTTTATCACTGCTTTATCACTTCTCCAGGCTTAATAAATCTGCCCCACGGTACTTCACTCTCTGCTGTTGTATGCCCAGGAAAACTGTCGTAAGGGTCTGTGCTAACCACAAATGAAAGTAGAGTGTTCTGTGTGTAGAGATGAGTTGTGTACGGGAGACCGGTAGGTAGGGGTAAGTGTTAGGTTGTGTGGGGGTATTCTAAAACCCCCAAATGTAAATACAAACTAAAAATAGGCGCAAACAGAAAAAAGAATAGAGGTAATGATGGCGCTGGCAGGCCTATGTGTGTGTGCACCCTGGGATTAGCTGCCACCTGGTAAGGAGGTAGCCGGCCTCCTCAAGAACAAAACAATTATGGAAAATTACCAGGTGGGCGCTCAATACCAATTGATGGACACAATGATAAAAATAAACCAATTTATTACATAAATTAACAACATATAACACATAAAAATAAACAAGACCACAATGCAGTAATCATATAAAACTGAGGTTCCGGAAACCTCTAATTTGAACAATATTAAAAACTAATTAAATGTACTCAGAAGGCAGTCGCAATACCTAAGTATTTAAGAGATAATTCTCTGATAGCTTTTAGTTGTGTTCAATTACTTGCCCAGATGTAGGAAACACAAGAATACTTTGGCACAATCGTGCATATAGGTGTCCTCAGAATATATATTAAATTCCGATTAGGAAAGAGTTCATCGCTTGCCAATTTTAATAGATGTATGAGCGGTGCAAGGATTGAGAGTTGAAAAGTAGCTGTTACTCACAGACTGAACAGTTTTTCCATTACTGTACCGCAATGGTGTCGATGTATGTGGCCGCTTTCTATCACCCTGTGCACGGGTGAGACATCCGTCAGCGGCAGGACTCGTCAGTGGCGTAGTCCGTCTGTAGCGTCGGCGGAAAGCCGCTCTCTCCTCCGGCAAACTGTAAGTGCACCGGTGCACTACTTTGGTGAGCATTATTCCACCAGCACTGGGGGTGGAGAACGCTGCACCGGTGCACTACTTTGGTGAGCATTATTCCACCAGCACTGGGGGTGGAGAACGCTGCACCGGTGCACTTACAGTTTGCCGGAGGAGAGAGCGGCTTTCCGCCGACGCTACAGACGGACTACGCCACTGACGAGTCCTGCCGCTGACGGATGTCTCATCCGTGCACAGGGTGATAGAAAGCGGCCACATACATCGACACCATTACGGTACAGTAAAGGAAAAACTGTCCAGTCTGTGAGTAACAGCTACTTTTCAACTCTCAATCCTTGCACCGCTCATACATCTATTAAAATTGGCAAGTGATGAACTCTTTCCTAATCGGAATTTAATATATATTCTGAGGACACCTATATGCACGATTGTGCCAAAGTATTCTTGTGTTTCCTACATCTGGGCAAGTAATTAAACACAACTAAAAGCTATCAGAGAATTATCTCTTAAATACTTAGGTATTGCGACTGCCTTCTGAGTACATTTAACTAGTTTTTAATATTGTTCAAATTAGAGGTTTCCGGAACCTCAGTTTTATATGATTACTGCATTGTGGTCTTGTTTATTTTTATGTGTTATATGTTGTTAATTTATGTAATAAATTGGTTTATTTTTATCATTGTGTCCATCAATTGGTATTGAGCGCCCACCTGGTAATTTTCCATAAAAATAGGCGCAACCTTCACAAATGAGCCGGGGATAGGAAAAATATACATGGGTCAGGTTAGTCATGGGGACTAACCTGTACTGTAAGTATGCTTAGCAATCAAAATTGTATGAGCTCCAAAAGTAACAAGAAAGATCAGTAATATCACATCAGCTTAGTTTAATGATCTTATAATGTGTCACAAAAATGAAAACAAAATAATAAAAAAATGACATAATAGTAAAAGTAGTGCAATATGTTACTTCAGCATGATAACGACCTAATGCAGAGAGCTAATGAATCACAAAAATTTATTTTCAAAGTACCGTATATAGTAGTCAGGCGCTACCAGAACTGCTTTTCCAGGCAGATGTTCAAATTGGAGATGAACAGTCTCCACAGGCAAGAATAAAGAAAAGTCAAATACAGCCCACATATGCTCGAAACATATTCAATAGACACAGATATCACTTAAAAATGTCATTTAATAAGAAATAAAGAAATTAATAATAAAATCCCTTATGTCACTTCATAGTGTGCCGCAAATCAGTCTCATAATAAATTAATAGTAAGCCGAGCAGTAAAATGAAAACAAAATAAAAAGTGAAATAATAATAAAAGTAGTGCAATACATTACTACAGCACGATTACTACCTACTGCAGAGAGCTAATGAATCACACTATGAACAGATGTTAAACTAATCTTTTTTAATACACCCGGTGGACAAAGAGTGTACTTTACCTTTTCGCTCCTTGCCGCTCCTACTCTAGAACAGACCTTTCTTAGCCATCACTACCTAAACCTCTTGCACTCCTCTTGTATAGACTCATTAAGTGGTCTGACTACATCCATTTGTATACCACATTATTTGTCCTGAGTCGCGTATCTGGTAGAGGTCCTTGGCATCTTAACAAGCTGCTTATCTAGTCCCCTGAGTTCAAGCCTCAAATTGAGGATGCTGTTTGATTAATGATGGTAGATCTGACATTAATAGGACCATGTTATGGGAGGACCATAAGTGTGTCCTTCAAGGCGGGCTCAATCAGCATGGCACCATGTCTAATCAAAAGAAGGTTAAATGATAGGAGGTCTTGTTGCTACAACTTAAAAAATCTTGAAACATGTCACAAGGCCACCCTTGTTACCTCTCTGTTGGCTGAACTTGGTGTGGCAAGGGCAGCTCTAGCTAAACTTGCGTGAGAAGCTTCTGGACTTTAAATGCCATCACAATTTTTTTCAGCGGGACAATAATTCCAGTCGAGCACTAGATAGGGCATTGTGCTTCCAATGATCTCTCACATTTATCCCCAAGACTAAATATACATGGGACTTGGCCCACCACAGATCTGATGCCATTATGGTTTCATAAATCCTATTCTCAGTTTTAAAACCTATGTGCCCCACTCCCTGATGCCCAATATGTATACTATCCCTTACTAGAAATACTACTACTTAAAATCCTTGCTGCTCCTGTTCTGCTCCAGGCCCTCAATTAACTTTCTGACACTGACAATCCCTCCTTCCACCCTCCAAATTTGGAGGCAGATGTCTTTGTTCTTTCCATTTAGGATAACTGCCAAGTTCAGTACACCTTCTATAGACCCATCTCCCCGCTCAATGTGCTGTCATAAGGTTGCTGGCCAAGGTGCTGACCTCTTGTCTTAATCCCCTACTTCTCAGTTTCATCCATAGTTTAGGTAGTTTTGTTCCAGGCAGATAATCTAGGGACAACACCACCAAGGTTATCAACCTGATTAACAATGCTTCACTCATGGCTGCACCTTCTCTGTTGCTGTCTTTTTATTACTTTTGATCACATTGTTTGGCAATTCATGCACTGTGTGCCGGTTCGCCTAGGTTTGGGCCCTTCTTTGCTCTACAAGTTTTATCTTTTTTATGGTAAACCACTGGTGATGATCAGAGTAAAAAAACATCCTCTCAGATTCCTATGACATCTCCAGTGATCAGGCCTGGATCTAGCCCTTGTCGGGTGTGGCTTCATGAACGGGCATGGTCAGTTATGCCCCCAGTAGTATTGCCCCCAGTAGAATTGTTGTGCCCCCAGTAGTATTGACCCCAGTAGAGTTGTGCTCCCTAGTTTGTGCCCCCAGTAGTATTGCCCCAGTAGAGTTGTGCTCCCTAGTTTGTGCCCCCAGTAGTATTGCCCCCAGTAGAGTTGTGCCCCCTAGTTTGTGCCGCTTACAAATAAAAATGTAAATTAATACTTACCATCCCCGCTCCTGATTCCCGACTACTGCTGCCCTCCGTGTCCGGCCGCCGGCACCGCTCCTCTGATCTATGGGAGAAACATCATGACATCTCTCCCATAGCACCGCATAGACACTAGAGGTCAATCATGACCTCTAGTGTCTATGTGCTGCTCCCACAATGCAGTGCGGTGCGCAATGACTTAATCGCGCACCGCAGAGTCAGCACCACACAGCAGCGGGGGGCACCACAGTAGCGGATCTTGCCACGGTGGCGGCACCCTCCGGACGGCGACGGCGCCCTTCCAGAAGGTGGGGCCCCGGGCAAAAATCCTGCGTGCCCGTAGCAAGATCCACTACTGCCAATGATACATGCAGTGGGTGCCCATTTCTCCCCCAATCCCGATGTCTCAGGGGTTTGGGTGGGTGACTTAGAATATAAATTTACACTCACTGATTATCTACTGGGCACTATTTTTAATTTATTGGTCTCTCCAAAGCCTGGATTAGGCATTTTGCACATTCAGAGATCTTTCTAATTTTAAGGTGAACTATTCCAAATCTACTGCCATAAACATCAATACCCCATCCACATAGTCGAAGGCTTACAGGATGTCATTTCCTTCCAGTGGTATCCGTCCCTTATCAAATAAATTTCTGAGCTCTGGGGCCTGGAGTCAGAAACCTATTTCATGGTTTGGTTAGTTAATGTCATCAAAATGAGAGTCCTATAAACTACTCTACCTCCTACAGACCTACCCAATCCATATCCTTCCTGTTTTCTTTCTTTTGTAAAGTGTATGCTACAGTTTTGAACTTTGCTTGGCACAGGAGAAAGCCTTGTTTTGAGCAAGACATATGGAGCAGATGCAAACATCACGGTGGCCTACAACTGCTGAGCTTTCTGAGTTACTACTATGCAGTCCTTCTGATTAAAATTATTTAATGGACGTGATATGCATGGTATAAACCAGTGGTTCCAAAACGTTCTTAAATCACGGCGCACTATAGTATCAGCATTTGTTTTTCTGGCACCTTCTAGGACAAAGCTTTCTTATTGGAAAATGCAACAAAATTATTAAATTAAGTAAATTGTGCTTACCTGTCATTTTTAAGTTCAGTTATGTGGTGGTGGACAGGGTTGTGCTTCTTTATTCATGTGGATGCTACTTTAATAGGTATCACCTAAATTAACATGGTTGCAGACCAAGTTCACCCCTTCATAGCAACGGTATTCCCTGATGGTAGTGGCCTCTTTCAGAAGGATAATGCCTCCTGCCACACTGCAAACATTGTTCAGGAATGGTTTGCGGAACATGAAAAAGAGTTCAAGGTGTTGACTTGGCTTACAAGTTCCCAAGATCTCAATCCAATCAAGCATCTGTGGTATGTGCTGGTAGAACCAGTATGAGCCATGGAGGTTCTACCTCATAACTTACAGGATTTAATGGATCTGCTGCTAATGCCTTGGTGCCAGATGCCACAGGACACCTTCAGAGGTCTTGTGGAGACCATGCCTCGATAGGTCAGAGTTGTTTTCATGGTTAGAGGAAGACATACAAAATAATAGGCAATTGGTTTTAATGTTATGGCTAATGGGTATTTATAGTGTCTGTATATATACATACATACATACATACATACATACATATACATACATATACATGCATCATTTATTTAAAACCACCAACCTATGCCTCTCCCAACACCCATGCTCACTGAGCAGGTCATTTCATTTAAGTCTACCAACCTATACCCCTCCCTCCTTACACTCTCTAATCAGGAAATTTACATTGAAATCATCAAATTGTCCACCCCAACAAATGATTGACTGCATATTAGGATATCAGTGCTGCCACATAACCCAATGGACTGCCTGCATGACAGAGTTCGGGACGGGTGACATCTCCTGAGTGCCTGAGTTGTCCCAAGCAACGAGTGCCACCCGCAATAGCTCAGCATGCCACAAGGTGCCGCAGGTTACCGACCCCTGAACTGCTACATGTCATGGATAATTTCCCATTGGGCTCATTGGATAAGAATGCAGAATTAATTGGCACCCGCCTTAATTAGTTGGCAATCAAGTTATCTAATAGCTATTTGCAGCTTGTTACTCTTGGCTGAAACCTCTCTGGACCTCCCCTAGTCTTTCTTTTATTCTTGTAGATATCGGCTGGGCCCGAACAGGGGTGGTTCAAGGATGGGGGGAAAGGGGGGGCAACTCTCTCACTGGTGCATGAACCAAGTATTCTCTAGCACAGTGCCAGAGTCATATGCGCAAATCTTCAAGAAAATGGCCCCGGTGCCATTTTTGTTGATTTCGGCAGCACTTAGTGCAGAGGTAAGTGTACTCTGTAGGTGCAGTGTGTGCGACGTAGGCCCCCGTGGACCTCCTGTGCACTGCACCAAGTATAGATCTGTCTGGCTGGAGCCACATGGAGTCCACACTTTCCTTACTTTCCTTCCCCGTTCCCCTTCCTCCCTTTGTAGTCTATATTATCAGTATATGTATATTTTTTCTGTTATGCTGTTTCTGTATACAATATAAAACACGACCCAACCCGCTGTTATCTGCTGCTGACATGCCAGATCTTGCAGAGCCTTAAAAAACATAGAGATCTTTTAGTGCACACAACAACCATGCACCTGGAGTGAACTAAGTCAATGTAATAGTCTTTTGTCCAGTGTTGTGTCAGCATTTCCATTAGTTCCTTGTGTCTTGTTGTTCATGTCTGTCCGCATTTTATACTGTACTGGTATATACAGTACTTACCAGTGATACATTGTGTCATCCAACCATCGGTATATACTTTTTATTGTCATCAAGTATAGTACTGAGAATGTGAACAGTATTGTGAATGAAATAATTACAATTGCTGATCATATTGCATTGATGAATGAGAGAGTGCGGCTCTGCAAGGGGCCAAATAGAACAGCTCATAAGACTGAGGTATGTGCATTATACAAGCAGCAATAAAATAACGAGTTTTTTTTTTTTTTAAAGTTAGAATTTTTATTGAGAGTGATCAGTAACCAGGACATTAACAGTAACAAAATTGTACAGGTTAGGGATATTGAACATGAATACAAAGTTTACATACCAAGTCAGAACAGTAGAGACAGTTCTATGATAATATAGGCCATTAAGTATTAGCAGTATGCGCCCTGTGTATATTCATACGTGTACATGACCATTCTCATTTTATTTTTCAGATATAGTATAGAGACTATACCAATACAGAGTACAATCCCGTGAAGAGTTAAAGCGATATAGAGAAAGAAGAGGAAAGGAGAGAAGAGGCAAGAAAATATATATTAATAGAGGGGGAGCGTTGAGAAGCTTACATATAAGGAAGCAAGAGGTTGGGAACAGGCCACTGTATTAACAACAGAGGGGGAGATAACTAAAGTGTTAGAGGAATTAGCCGCATCAGCAGAGTCCGGGCATCAATAAAGATCGTGCGAGGTACCAAGGAGACCAAATGTTGTGGTACTGGGCCACAGTGTTATTCCTCAGGCTTGTAATGTATTCCATACTGGCTATATAGTTAATCTTGGACATCAGTAAAGCCTTAGAGGGTGGTTTATGGTCTTTCCAACATTTAGCGATCAGAGATTTAGCCGCCATGCAGAGTTCCATGGTAAGCTTGTCTTGGGTTTTGGGAAGTGACGGTATGGGGGCATGAAGTAAAGCAGTTTCAGGGGAAAGAACCAAATTGTGTCCACAGGTTTGAGCAATAAGTGCTCCAACCATGTTCCAAAAGGGGCGTATAGAGGGGCAAGTCCACCATATATGAAAAAAGGTGCCCTCCTCTCCACAGAGTCTCCAACAAAGATTTGATGTCGTGGGGTAAATGGAATGAAGTCTGGAGGGAACTAAATACCATCTGGTATAGACCTTATAACATGTTTCCCTAAGTGCCACACTAATAGAAGCTTTAGCGATGCGCAATCTGATTTCCTCCCATTGATCATCTTCCAATGGATGGGAGAGATCTGATTCCCAGGCTAGTTCATGGGGTTCACGGGCAGGAGGATCTGGAGTCAAGATAGAATTATATATTGTTGAGATATTCCCCTTTTTGCCAATTGAAAGTAAACACATATGTTCAAAGGAGGTAGGTGGTTTCAAAGGGGTATTTTTAAGCTGGGATTTGAGAAAGCTAAGAATTTGGATGTAATGGTAATGATACGAGGATGGAATACCAAGGCGCTCTTGAAAATCTCCAAAAGAGGTCGGTGCTGAGTGGCCTTTAACATGGATAAATCTCGTGACTCCTTGAGATTGCCATGGGGCCGCTGTTTTACGCTCGCAGCCTGGGGGGAAGGCGGGGTGACCCCAAATGGGTGTTAAAGGTGAGGGGTATGAAGATAGACTGTGGGCGCTGCGAAGTTTGTCCCACAGTCCAAGGGTGAATTTAATCGTGGGAACTGAATAGGCCGAGGCTGGCCTGTAGGACCTGGGGAGCCATAGAAGAGAGTCGAGGGGGATACCTTGGTATATTGAATTCTCAATATCGACCCATTTTCTGCTCCCATGGGGGGAATGCCAGGACACTATGTGGTTAAGGTGACAGGCGTTAAAATAAGCCTGAAGGTTAGGGTATCCCAAGTTGCCTAAGGTAGCACTCTTAGTCAACAGTGTTCGTCTTAGTCGAGATTTACGGTGAGCCCAAATAAATTTGTTGCACAATGATTGCAAAGAAGCCAAAGTCACTCGGGGCACCATTATCGGAATGGTCTGGAATAGGTAAAGAATACGGGGAAGGAAATTCATTTTCAGGGCGTTGATCCGTCCAATCCACGAAATGAATAGTCGGTCCCATTTATCTAGGTCTTGGGTGAGAGTTTTAATCATAGGAACATAATTAGCCTGGTATAGGCTGGAGTAGGATTTAGTGATAAATATGCCAAGGTATTTGATAGCCGAGGGTCTCCAAAGAAAAGGGAAAGAGGAGGTTAAAATCAAATAGGTATGGGATGGGACATTAAATGTGAGGGCCTCAGATTTGGTGTGGTTTATTTTGTAACCAGAGAGTGAGCCATACATGAGTAATTCTTTCTGTAGATTAGGAAGAGAAATCAAAGGGTTAGAAAGAGTCAAGAGCACGTCATCCGCAAACAAAGATATTTTGTATGAGCTCTGCCCCAGTGTAATCCCCCCAATGTCGTTGTTAAGTCTAATACGGGCCGCAAGAGGTTCAATGCATAAAGCAAAAAGTAGAGGCGAAAGAGGGCAGCCCTGACGAGTACCATTCTTCAAACTAAATCGAGGTGAGCTCAATCCATTGGTCAGAACCGTAGATGAGGGGTTGGAGTAGAGGGCCGCTATTGCAGTGATGAAATGACCGTGGAGGCCAAACGTAGATAGGGTAGAAAACAAAAAGGGCCAAGAAATGCGATCAAATGCCTTTTCGGCGTCTAGCGCCAAAGCAATCGCTGGTGTTTTCGTCAAGTTTATTTGATGAATCAAATTAATAGTACGTCTGGTGTTGTCCGAGGCCTGGCGGCCAGGAACAAATCCCACTTGATCAGGGTCTATTAATGATGGCAACACAGCGTTCAAGCGTAATGCCAGTATTTTGGCAAAAAGTTTGAGATCGGTGTTTATCAAAGATATGGGTCTGTAATTTGAGCAATGCGAGGGATCCTTTCCGGGCTTCGGGATTACAATAATGCGGGACGTCGTGGAGTCCGTGTGAAAAGGCGCGCCTCGTAATATTTTATTAAACAGGGAGACCATATGAGGAATGAGTTGAGGGGCGAAGGTTTTATAGTACACCATCGGATAACCATCCGGGCCAGGTGCTTTAGAAGGTTTCTGGGTTTTCAGTGCAGCTTCAATTTCCTCAGCAGAAATATCAGCATTGAGAGTAGAGTTAGTTTCCTCGTCGAGACGAGGAAGAGCGCATGAGTCTAGATATTGTTGCGTCTGATCGGCTTGTGCTAAAGGGTCGGACGGGGGGTCAAGGTTATAGAGCGTCCTATAATAGTCAAAAAAGATACTATTAATTTTTTTGGGGTCGTAGGTAATGTTACCTGAGGGTTGTCTAATAGTATGGATGCATTGGTTAGCCTTTTTAGCACGTAAGTGATTAGCCAATAAAGTATGTGCTTTGTTACTTTTGTCGTAAAACGATTGGTTAGCCCATCGAAGCGAGCGCTCAATATTCTCCGCCAAAAGAGATTGTAGGTCATCACGTGCTTTAGAAAGTTTGGCAAGGGTTTTTTTAGAGCTTGTGCGTTTGTGCTCCTGATCCAATGTTGCAATGTTGTCCGTTAACAGAGCAATTTGGTTTTCTCGATTTCTCTTACGGCGGGATGCAAATTGGATAATGGATCCCCTGATTACCGCCTTATGGGCTTCCCATATAGTGGCTATATTGCAGTCGCCTTCCACATTAACCGCAAAATATTCCTGAAGCTCAGTTTTAATTAAGTCCTGAAACTTAGGGATCTTCAATAACGTCTCGTTAAGTCTCCATGTCGGTCTGCCGTCAGGGATATCAAAAATGTCAAACTTCGCAGCTAAAGCTGCGTGGTCAGTCCAGGTAAGTGGGATTATCGAGGAAAAGCGAGCGGTTCGGGAGAGGGGTGCGCAACTCAAGAACATATCGATGCGAGAGTACACATCATGCGGATTTGAATAAAAAGTATAGTCCCTGGTGGTCGGATTAAGGAAACGCCATACGTCGAACAAACCAGCCTCGGCCATGCACCTGCGCAATACGGAGGAGTTCGGGGTTTGACTACTACGTAAGGGGCCGGATCTGTCCATGCCCGTGAGAGCCATATTGAAATCACCACCGACAAGTGTCTTACCTCGTCTATATGAGTAAAGGTCGTGAAAAAACTTGCGAAAGAATTTGGACTGGGCAGTGTTTGGAGAGTACAGATTAGCCAAGGTAACCTCCTCGTGTCCAATTTTTCCTCTCACCATTACGTAACGACTTTCATTGTCATGTTTAGAGTCTAGGAATTGAAAAGGAATGGAACCCCTTATTAGGATGGCCACCCCATGTCTTTTAGCTGTATGATTAGAGTACCAGGCCATGGGAAATTGTTTAGATGTCAGGGAGGGATGGGAGTCCGATTTCAAGTGTGTCTCTTGTAAGAAAATCACGTCACCTTTCAATGTTTTTAGAGATCTGTGGAGATGAGAGCGTTTCTGCCGAGTGTTCAGTCCCTTGACATTAATGGACAGGCATGTTAGCGGCATGATTGAGGCAAAAGAGGGAGTAATTCGCTGAAAATCTCCAGGGTCCCGGACTCTGCTAATATTGGCGAGAGAGACAGAGAGGAAAAATAAAAAGAGAAAAATAGAAGTGTATAGTTCTGTATTCGAACAATATTAGATAAATGAATCTATCTATCTGTGGATACAGGGATGTCAATTTACAGATGTACCGTTCCCGGGATCTAAGAGAGGAGGAGAACAGGAGAAAGAGAAACAAAAAAGAAAAAAGCAGGCGTAGTATCCAGTAGGCAGGATACTCGGCTGCCAAGTTTGAGCTCTAAATAAAAAAGAAAGAGCTCGTTGGCGGGATACAAATGCAATATATCAAAAGAGGGTGTTGACCCACTATGTTTGAAAATAACTTTAATCCCTAAGATTCGGGGGAGGAAGTATCAAGGCCGAGCACTGACGCCCCCCACCCGATACCAATAATAAACTAAACGGATGGACCGTCGTGTAGCAAACTATGGCCCACCTCAGGAGCGGGACAATCCTAGATACAGAACATGAAAGAAAGAGTGATTATATAACAAATAGTATCAACTGATTAATAACAATAGAGCAAGTGGTAAAGTCGCTGAGCTGGTCGGCGGCTAGAGACAGGCCCTACGGTATCGGGAAAGGATTCAATCCAGTACACTATCAATAAGGCGGTGTCCCCGAGCTACCGACCAGGACAGCGAAATAAAAACATAGCAATGCGTGAGGTATAAAGGTCCGCTAACAAGATTATTCTGAGAAGAAAGTAGGTGGGCATTTGTGTATGAAACGGCACCTAAAACAGGAATTACATAGCAATTGAGCAGGGTTGAGAACAAAATCAAGTAGGTTAAATGCTACAAAAACATATAAATTAAACGGAAGGAGCTTCACTTCTATGAGGTAGCGGCTGGAGACAGCTGCAACTTTCGGAGCAGCTTGTCCCCTTCGTCAGGAGAGCGAATGGTGTGAATTTTGCCATCAATCTCCACAATGAGGCGAAAAGGAAAACCCCAGCGATATTTGTAGCCCTTGTCGCGCAATGTAGAGGTAACAGAGCGTAGGTCGCGTCGCTTAGCAATGGTCACCGGTGACAAGTCTTGGTAAATCTGTATCCGGGAGTCCTCGAATAAAATTGAGGTTGAATTTCTGCACGCCAGTGTAATACTATTTTTAATCTTGAAGGACAGAAATCGGAGGATAACATCGCGGGGAGGTTCCGAGTCCTTCGGTTTAGGTCTCAGGGCGCGGTGAGCTCTCTCTATCAAAATGGCAGAATCTGAGAGCGACGGAGCCAAGTAAAGAAACAAACGTTGAAGGTATGGTTCCAGTTCGGAGGCTGTGACCGATTCTGGGACATTGCGGATGCGTAGATTATTCCGCCTCTCGCGATTTTCGCTGTCCTCAACTTTATCCTTAAGGAGTTCCAACTCACTGGATAGGTAGCTCATGTCCTCACCCACTTGCTTGCGGAAATTTTGTTGATGGTCTTCCCGTGATTCCAGCGCTGTTGTGCGGGAGTCCAGAACCGCCATATCAGATTTTAATTCCCCGATCGCTGACTGAAGAGCTGTCGTGAAGGAACTCTTAAGGTCTAATATCATATTCTGGAGGGATTGAATGTCTGCCTTGGTTGAGGGTGCATCCGTCTGATCCATGATGGGGGTGGGCATCGGTGAGGATGGAGATGAAGCTTCAGTCGGCTTTTCCCGACGTGAGAAGTGATGTGAAATATCTTGTGAAGCTCCTGATTTTTTGGCTCTGGTATTCGCTCTGCTCATAATATCTGGTGAGATCAAAACGTCCGTTGAAGGAGCGGTAACAGGAATGGTCCACCGGGATGTTACGTGTTCAACAATAGGTCCGGGTGAGGGGGAAGTCAGGCATCCGTGAAATTACATCATTTATAGGACCTAGATCCCATTAATCTATTAAAACAGTGAGAGTGATCCACCGGAGAGCGTCTTGATTTTCTACACTCTTTTCCGTGAGTGTATGAGATGTGTTACAAGAAATAAAGAGCAGCAGCTGCAGGGTTGAGGCTCTGAATTATTTTCCTGTTGAAGCAGAGAGCACAATTCCTCACAGCTCCAGCAGGGGCGTGCTACTGCAGAAAAGAGGCCCTTCCTGCCACCTCCAAGATGGCCGCCGTCAGCAAAACGTGGCCTGTCTTCTCATGGGCTTTCTTAGCGCTGATTCCAGGGATCTACAGGTATATAGGGGCCCCCTGTCCCTCCAGCGCCCTCCGCCTGTTCCCCCCGCCTGTCTCCGCGGTCAGCAGGCCGTTTACAGCGGTGTAGCGTCTGAGCTCCGTCAGACGCCACATCCAATATGGCCGCCGCCACCGGATTTCTGCCACTCTGTTCGGCTTCGGCCCTGCGGCTCCAGGGGCACCTGATCTCTCCCTGGTCTCACGAGCAGGCTTCTCCAGGTGAGGGGCACTCAGCGGGGCAGTGGGGTTAGGTGTGGGGTAATCTTCAAGCGGCCGGAAGACGTCCGTTCTCGGGCGGGGGTGAAAACAAATTGAGGCCCCGGCTTCACTTCACAGGGAAGGCCGCAACCTGCTAGCACAGGCCAGGTCTGTGCTCCGGCTCCGCAGCTCCTTCCCTGAATGCCCTAGGTAATAGGGGCTATTGTGGGGTGATATTGGGGAGGGATAGGCAGGATAAAGGCTGCTTTATGGGGCTATAGGGGCTTGATCCAGCAGGAGCTCTCCAGGGACACTACCTCTCAGTCAGGCCACAAGCCACGCCCCCAAAATAACGAGTTTTATGGTAAGAACTTACCCTTGTTAAAACTCTTTCTGCGAGGTACACTGGGCTCCACAAGTCTGGACAATGGGTGTAGAGTAGGATCTTGATCCGAGGCACCAACAGGCTCAAAGCTTTGACCTTCTTCCAAAGATGCATAGCGCCGCCTCCTATATCACCCCGCCTCCCAGCACAGGAGCTCAGTTTAGTTAACCAGCCCAATGCAGTAGCAGGAAAAGAGACGACAACGGTTAGTAGCCACATACACCACACTCTCACGACAAGAGAAGTGTCAGCGGCTAATGCCATACCAACCCAAAGAAGCTAAGTGTGTCAGGGTGGGCGCCTTGTGGAGCCCAGTGTACCTCGCAGAAACAGTTTTAACAAGGGTAAGTTCTTACCATAAAACTCGTTTTCTGCTGCGGGGTACACTGGGCTCCACAAGTTTGGACAATGGGGATGTCCTAAAGCAGTTCCTTATGGGAGGGGACGCACTGTAGCGGGCACAAGAACCCGGCGCCCAAAGGAAGCATCCTGGGAAGCGGCAGTATCGAAGGCATAGAACCTTATGAACGTGTCCCCGGAGGACCACGTAGCCGCCTTGCACAATTGATCAAGGGTCGCACCACGTTGGGCCACCCAAGAAGGTCCAACAGACCGAGTAGAATGGGCCGTAATGTGAACAGGAGCTGACAGACCAGCCTTCACATAAGCATGCGCAATCACCATTCTGATCCACTTGGCCAGGGTCTGCTTGTGAGCAGGCCAGCCACGTTTGCGAAATCCAAACAAAACAAAGAGAGAATCAAACTTTCGAATAGAAGCAGTTCTCTTCACATAGATACCTAGAGCCCGTACCACATCCAAAGACCGCTCTTTGGGAGACAAATCAGGAGAGACAAAAGCTGGAACCACAATCTCCTGATTAAGGTGGAACAAAGAAACCACCTTAGGCAAATATCCGGGACGAGTCCTAAGAACCGCCCGGTCACGGTGAAAAATCAGATATGGGGAACTACAAGACAAGGCACCCAAATCCGACACTCTTCTAGCAGAGGCAATAACCAACAGAAACACCACCTTAAGGGAAAGCCACTTAAGTTCAGCTGAACCAAGAGGTTCAAAGGGAGACTCTTGTAACGCCTCCAAAACCACCGACAAGTCCCAAGGAGCCACAGGCGGGACATAGGGAGGTTGGATACGCAACACACCCTGAGTGAAAGTATGAACATCAGGTAAAGTCGCAAGTTTTCTCTGAAACCACACCGACAAGGCAGAAATATGAACCTTGAGGGAAGCCAGACGCAGGCCAAAATCTAGGCCCTGCTGTAGAAAAGCCAAAAGTTTGGCTGTACTAAACTTGGAAGCGTCATAATGGTTAGATGCGCACCAAACAAAGTAGGAATGCCAGACCCAATGGTAAATCCGAGCAGAGGCCGGTTTCCGGGCCCGCAACATAGTTTTAATGACCTCTTCAGAAAAACCCTTAGCTCTTAAGACGGAAGCTTCAAGAGCCACGCCGTCAAAGACAGCCGTGCTAGGTCCTGGTAGCCACAGGGGCCCTGAACAAGGAGGTCTGGGCGTTGTGGAAGTAGAAGTGTACGCTCTGACGATAGGCCTTGCAGGTCTGAGAACCAGTGCCGTCTGGGCCACGCCGGAGCTATGAGAAGCAGATTTCCTTTTTCTTGCTTGAACTTCCGAATTACCCTGGGCAGGAGTGACACCGGAGGGAACACGTACGGCAGCCGAAACATCCACGGCACTGCCAGCGCATGCACGAATGCTGCTTGAAGATCCCTTGATCCGAAGACCGGAACCTTGTGATTGTGTCGAGACGCCATCAGATCCACATCTGGAAGACCCCACCTTTCCACGAGGAGTTGAAACACTTCTGGTTGGAGGCCCCACTCGCCGGCATGCACGTCCTGACGACTGAGAAAGTCCGCTTCCCAATTGAGGACTCCCGGAATGAATATTGCCGATATTGCCGGTAGATGGCGTTCTGCCCAACGTAGAATCCGTGATGCTTCCTTCATTGCCAAACGGCTTCGAGTGCCGCCTTGAAGATTTATGTAAGCCACTGTGGTAGCGTTGTCCGACTGTACTTGAACAGGACGGTTCTGAATCAAATGCTGGGCTAGGTTCAACGCATTGAAGACCGCCCGCAATTCCAGAATATTGATCGAGAGGAGAGATTCTTTCTTGGTCCACCGACCCTGCAAGGAGTGCTGCTCCAGCACCGCGCCCCAAACTCTTAGACTGGCATCTGTCGTCAACAGGACCCAGTTGGATATCCAGAAGGGATGGCCTCTGCACAATTGTCGGTCCTGGAGCCACCAGAGCAGCGACAGACGGACCTCCGGAGTCAAAGAGATCATTTGAGACTTGATCCGATGAGGCAGGCCGTCCCACTTGGCTAGAATCAGCTTCTGGAGGGGGCAAGAATGGAATTGAGCATACTCCACCATGTCGAATGCTGATACCATGAGGCCCAGCACCTGCATTGCCGAATGTATCGACACTTGCGGATGAGAAAGGAAGCAACGAATCCTGTCCTGAAGTTTCAGGACTTTCTCCTGAGACAAGAACAACCTCTGTGTCACGGGGCTTGTATTTTGAATATCCGGAGTTGTGGCTTGGTTTCGGTGTCGGTAGCTTTCCACAGGATAAACCGGGCAGGCTGGATAAAAGTCTTTTTCATAGGACTTCTGAGAGGATTATGCTGGAGCTGAGAACTGAGGATTCAGTCAGTGAAGTGAAGAAGCCTGGAATTCTAGGAACGTGCAGAGAAACTGGAACAGAATGCTGTATATTCAAGGCTGTGGAGCACAGATTCACACACACACACACACACACACACACACACACACACACACACACACACACACACACACACACAGTACTGTGTGAGAGACGTTGCACTGGCGATTTCTTACCCAGAAATCCCCAGATTTATACCTGCAGACTGTTTCCCATTGGTTTTGCAAACCTTGCAGGTGACTGAGTGTTTTAGATTAGCTGATCCTTCCAAGGCGGCGACGCCCATCCCATACCTCTGCAGCTGGAAGCTGCACAAACGTTTACTGCTGCCTCTGAGATCTCTCCTCCCAGATATGCCTGCAAGTCGTGCCCCTCGCCAGCAGCCCGCACCCCCACCGGAGGGACCGCGCCAGAGCGCCCGGACAGGTAAGTACCGCTGGTCCCAGAACCCGATCTGCCGGACCGTGACATTACCCCCCCTTTTAGGGATGGCCACCGGACAGCCACCAGGCTTGCTAGGATTCTCTTCATGAAACTTGTGAAGCAACGCAGGGGCGTGTATATCTGATGGATCCTCCCAAGAACGCTCTTCAGGACCATACCCCTTCCAGTCCAGGAGATATTGTAGACGACCGTGTCGCATCCGGGAATCAAGGATCTTCTTAACCTCGAATTCGACCCCTCAGTCTGTGACCACTCTTGGAGAACGGGGAAGAATTTAGCAGAACTTGTTTAAAATTAGGGGTTTTAGAAGCGAGATATGGAAGGTTGGGAAGACTCTTAAATAGGAAGGTATCTTAAGTTTGTAAGTTACTGGGCTGATCACCTGTTCCACTGGGAAGGGACCGATGTAGCGAGGAGCAAATTTCATAGATGGAACACGTAACCTCAAGTTACGAGTTGAGAGCCAAACTTGATCACCTACAGATAGTTTAGGTGCAATTCTTCTTTTCTTATCCGCCCAGAATTTATAACGGATGGATGTCTTTCGTAGATTTTGATGAACTATTTTCCAAATTCTGGAGAGTTCCTTAAAAGTTTTTTGTACTGCAGGAAGATCCAGATTAGGTAGAGCCAAGAACTGAGGAACCCGGGGATGTAACCCATATACTGTGAAGAAGGGAGTATGACCTGTGGAAGAGTGGTAGGAATTGTTATGAGCAAATTCTGTCCATGGCAGATGTTCGAACCAGTCGTCCTGGGAGGACGAGACATGAATTCTGAGGAAGGCCTCCAAATCCTGGTTGACTCTTTCCGTGCTCCCGTGTGTCTGAGGATGATACGCTGTCGAAAATTTTAGTTGAATTTGTAAAGCTGTGCAGAGAGCTCTCCAAAACCTGGCCACGAACTGGACTCCGCGATCGGAAACTATCTCGGTTGGCAGACCATGGAATCTGAAGATTTCTGAGATGAAGAGCTGTGTTAATTCAGATGCCGAAGGAAGACCCTTGAGGGGTACAAATCGAGCCATCTTGGAGAAGCGATCGACAACTACCCAAATGGTTGTGTACCCTTTAGAGGCGGGTAAATCTGTGACAAAGTCCATAGAAAGATGTGTCCAAGGCAACTTGGGAACAGCTAACGGAGACAATTGCCCAATGGGACGTTGTCGAAGGATCTTGTGTTGAACACATTTGGTACAGGGGGCAATGAAGGTAGAGACATCAGACTTTAAAGAAGGCCACCAATAAGAGCGCTGAATAAATTCGGTCATCTTGTGGACTCCAGCATGACCGGAAAACCGTGAAGAATGAGCCCAGTATAACAACCTCTTCCGGAGAGAGAGAGGAACCAACACTCTCCCCACTGGGGGTTGAATCTTAGTCGAAGCAAAATTTCGAGTCTCTAATACCGGCTGAGGAGGAGGTGAGTCCTTAGAGTCATCTGAGGAATAGGACCGGGAGAGAGCATCTGCTGTTTGGTTTTGAGCCCTGGGTATAAAAGTAAGAACAAAGTTGAATCTGGTGAAGAACATAGCCCACCGAGCTAAGCGAGGCTTCAGACACTGGATATTCCTGAGGAAGATTAGGTTCTTATGATCAGTGAAAATAGAGATGGGGAATTTGGCTCCCTTCAAGAGATACCGCCACTCTTCTAGAGCTAACTTTACGGCCAAAAGTTCTTGCTCCCCTATAGTATAATTCCTCTCCGCTGGAAGAAATTTTTTGGAAAAGAATCCGCATGGATGCAACTTGTTATCCTCCGACCTCTGGGAGAGGACTGCTCCCACAGCGTCGGCAGAAGCGTCAACCTCCAATACAAAGGCTTTGTTGGTATCAGGTTGCCTTAGAACCGGAGCCGTAGTGAAGGCCTGTTTCAAGTGTAGGAACGCTGCTTCAGCCGCTGGTGACCATTCCCTAGGATTAGCCTCCTTCCGGGTAAGAGCGGTGATAGGAGCCACTATAGCAGAGAATCCCTTGATAAATCTTCGATAGAAGTTTGCAAAGCCCAAGAATCGCTGTATAGATTTAAGAGTGTTGGGTTTGGGCCAATTGAGGATCGCTTGTACCTTGGCTGGGTCCATCTCCAACCCAGAGCCTGAAATTATGTACCCCAGGAAAGGCATAGAAGGCTGTTCGAAAACACATTTTTCAAGCTTGCAGTATAAGTGGTGTTGCCGCAGTCTCTTAAGCACCTCTTGAACTTGCAAACGATGGTCTTTCATAGAGGACGAGAAAATCAAGATGTCATCTATATATACTACGACCGATTTATACAATAGATCTCTGAAGATTTCATTCACAAAGTTCTGGAAAACAGCTGGCGCATTACTAAGGCCGAAGGGCATAACTTGATACTCGAAATGCCCATCTCGAGTGTTAAAGGCCGTTTTCCACTCATCACCCGCTCTAATCCGGATCAGATTATATGCTCCTCTGAGATCTAATTTGGAGAAGATTGAAGCACTCTTAACTCGATCAAAAAGCTCCGAGATCAGGGGTAATGCTTAACGATTTTTGATTGTTATTTCATTTAAACCCCGGTAATCGATGCAAGGGCGAAGACCTCCATCTTTTTTCTGTACAAAGAGAAACCCTACACCGGCCGTGGACGTGGAAGGCCGGAATGAACCCTCTGGCCAGATTTTCCTTAATGTACTCCGACATGGATTCTGTCTCAGGAGCCGAGAGAGGGTATACTCGCCCCCTAGGAGGTGTTTTCCCAGGTAGAAGATCAATAGGACAGTCCCAGGATCTGTGAGGAGGAAGAACCTCTGCTGCTTGCTTGCTAAAGACATCGGAATAAGAAGAATACTGAGGCGGAATTAGAGGATGAGATTCCAGGTTGCATTTATTCAGAGGTTTGATACAAGGAAGACAGGAACGGGAACAGGTCTCTCCCCAGGCCAAAACTTGCATATTTTCCCAATTAATTCTTGGGTTGTGCCTCTGGAGCCAAGGAAGCCCTAAAACAATATTATGAGTAGCCTTTGGAATAACTAAGAAATTAAGTAACTCCTTATGGAGTGCTCCTACACATAACTGAAGAGGGAGAGTCTGTTGGGTGACAATTCCACTGGATATTCTGCTACCGTCCGCAGCGGAAAGAGAAATCGGATGAGGAAGCTTGACTGTAGGTATCTGAAATTGCTGCACCACATCTGCTGTGGTGAAATTCCTAGCGGCTCTCGAAACTAGAAAAGAATGGAAATTTTTAGGACTCTGCGGCAAGGTCAAGGTAACTTCAAAGGCTGGTTCAGAGTGAGATGGAGACGAATTCAACACTCCTAACCTAGTGTCTCCACGGCTTGTTAGGAGGTCTAGTTTCCCGGACGCTGAGTGCAGGAAGCCACCAAGTGGCCGGAAGCTCCGCAATACAGACATAAGTTCTCCCTGCGTCTCCTTTGACGTTCCACAGGCGTGAGGCGAGCCCTATTAACTTGCATAGGCTCGTCTTGAGTCACCTCAGGTGGAGAGGTAGAAGGAGGTGGCAGAGGATGGAATCTCGAACGTTCCCCTCGATTCTTTTCCAATTGTCACTCTCGAAAGCGCAGATCCACCTTGGTACACAGGGAAATCAGATCGTCCAACTTGGGTGGTAAATCCCTAGTAGCCAGTTCATCCTAAATTTTCTCTGCTAGACCACTCCAGAAGGCGGCTACTAATGCTTCCTCGTTCCACCGGAGTTCAGAGGCATAGGTCTGAAACTGTACTGCGTACTGACCGACGGTCCGGTTCCCTTGCCGGAGACGCACTATCTCAATAGAAGCCGATGTGGTCCTTCCGGGTTCGTCAAAAATCTTCCGGAAGGAGACTAGGAATTCAGAGTAATTATCAAGTAGGGGGACGGCTCTTTCCCACAGAGGTGACACCCAGTCCAGAGCAGAGCCTGCCAGGAGAGATACTATATAAGCAACTTTAGCTTTCTGGGACGGGAAGTTGAAAGGCTGCAGAAAGAAATGAATCTCACACTGATTGAAGAACCCACGACACATCTTCGGGTTCCCGTCGAACTTGGTGGGCGTGGGTAAGCATAAGGAAGAGGGTGACGCAACCATCGGCACTGGAGGAGGCGCAACTTGTTGAGGTTCAGTTCGTCGACTGGCGGCCATGTTGGCAATGTCGACCTGCATGGATTCTTGCCGAGTAGATATACCTTGAAAAAATTGCGCCAACTGACGCTGGTACTCCTCCAGACTCCCGAGACGAGAAGCGATACTCTGTAGAAGGTCCGTACCGGAACCTTGCGCTCCCTCCGGATCCATTGGGCCAGTGCAAACTGTCACGGGGCTTGGATTTTGAATATCCGGAGTTGTGGCTTGGGTTTCGGTGTCCGTAGCTTTCCACAGGATAAACCGGGCAGGCTGGATAAAAGTCTTTTTCATAGGACTTCTGAGAGGATTATGCTGGAGCTGAGAACTGAGGATTCAGTCAGTGAAGTGAAGAAGCCTGGAATTCTAGGAACTTGCAGAGAAATTGGAACAGAATGCTGTAGATTCAAGGCTGTGGAGCGCAGATTGACACACACACACACACACACACACACACACACACACACACACACACACACAGTACTGTGTGAGAGACGTTGCACTGGCGATTTCTTACCCAGAAATCCCCAGATTTATACCTGCAGACTGTTTCCCTTTGGTTTTGCAAACCTTGCAGGTGACTGAGTGTTTTAGATTAGTTGATCCTTCCAAGGCGGCGACGCCCATCCCATACCTCTGCAGCTAGAAGCTGCATAAATGTTTGCTGCTGCCTCGGAGACCTCTCCTCCCAGATATGCCTGCAAGTCATGCCCCTCGGCAGCAGCCCGCACCCCACCGGGGGGACAGCGCCAGAGCGTCCGGACAGGTAAGTACCGCTGGTCCCGGAACCCGATCCGCCGGACCGTGACACTCTGGTTTTGAGTGTCCAACAGCGCTCCCAGATGCACCATGCTCTGAGCAGGGACCATGGAGGATTTCTTCCAGTTGATGAGCCACCCGTGGGCTTGTAGAAACCGGACCGTCATATCTAGATGACGCAGGAGAAGATCTGGGGAATTTGCCAGGATTAACAAGTCATCCAGATACGGCAGTATCCTGACCCCTTGACGGCAGAGTACCACCGTCATCACCGCCATAACTTTGGTGAAGACTCGCGGAGCCGTTGTTAAACCAAAAGGTAACGTCCGAAACTGGTAATGGAGGTTGCCAATAGCGAACCTCAGGTATTGTTGATGTGACACTGCTATAGGAATATGCAGGTAAGCATCCTGTATGTCCAGGGAGACCATGTAGTCCCCAGGTTCCAAGGCCAGAACTATAGAGCGAAGGGTTTCCATACAGAACTTGGAAACCTTCACAAACTTGTTCAGTGCCATGAGGTTGAGAATGGGCCGGGAGGACCCATTTTGTTTCAGGACTAGAAACAGCAGAGAATAGTACCCCCGGCCCCTCTGAGCAAGAGGCACCTGTACTACGACTCCTGTATTCAGGAGGGTCTGTACCACCGAATTTAGAGTGTTTGCCTTTGTCTGGTCCGACGGGACGTCTGTCTGGCAAAATCGATGAGGGGGTCGGTTTTTGAAGGCTATGGCGTAACCTCGAGTGACGACTTCCCATACCCAGGCATCTGCAGTGGTCTTCAACCATTCCTGGGTATACCCTAGAAGCCAGCTCCCCACCCTGGGATCCCCCAGGGGGAGGCCCGCCCCGTCATGCGGCAGGCTTATCGGTCTTGGCTGCTGGCTGACGGCCAGCCCAGGCTCTTTTGGGCTTCGGCTTACCAGGTTTGGAAGTGCGGGCCTGCTTATGGTACGCCTGACCTTTTGCTTTACCTGAAGGACGAAAGGGGTGAAAGGACGTGCCTTTGGCCTTCGACACAGAAGGAGCTGTATTAGGCAGACAGGCAGTTTTGGCAGTAGCCAAGTCAGCCACTATCTTATTTAAGTCCTCCCCAAACAGAATATCCCCCTTGAAAGGGAGTACCTCCAGGGTTTTTCTAGAGTCCAGATCCACAGACCAGGATCTCAGCCACAATATCCTGCGAGCCAGGACTGATGTAGTAGAGGCCTTGGCTGCTAGGATACCGGCATCAGAAGCAGCCTCTTTAATATAGCGAGAAGCTGTGACAATATATGACAAGCATTGTCTAGCATGGTCAGAGGAGATTTCAGCTTCTAACTCCAAGGCTCATGCTTCAATAGCCTCTGACGCTCATGTAGCTGCAATAGTGGGCCTTTGTGCAGCAACCGTGAGGGTGTAAATCGCTTTTAGACAACCCTTGACACGTTTATCCGTAGGCTCTTTTAGAGACGTGACGGTAGTGACAGGTAGAGCTGAGGAAACCACCATCCTAGCCACATGTGAGTCTACTGGAGGAGGCGTTTCCCAATTCTTAGACAGCTCTGGCGCGAGGGGATAGCGAGCCAGCATCTTCTTTTGAGGCACAAACTTTGCACCCGGGCTTTGCCAGGGTTCCTGATGTATATTCACTAGGTGGTCAGAGTGAGGTAAAACTTGTTTAATCACCTTCTGACGCTTGAACCTATCTGGTTTCTTAGGAGGAACGGATGGCTCGGGATCATCCGTAATCTGCAGAATTAACTTAATAGCCTCCAAAAGATCAGGGACATCCACATGTGAACTACCCTCCCCATCAGCCGTATCTGAGTCAGAACCTGTGGGGTCAGTGTATGTGCTGTCTTCATCAGACAAGATGTCAGTGACAGCAGTGGATTGTGAGGAGACGAGCGCTCGCTTAGAGGACCTTTAGTCAGACTTTTTAGTAGTCAGGGACTGGTTCAACTTCTTTAATTGAGCAGATAAATCGTCCGCCCACGGCGGGTTAGCTGCAGGGACCACATACGGTTGTACCGGTATTGGGGGTCCCATAGGGGGTGTTAGTTTATGAACTAGCGTATGCAGAAGCGTGGAAAAAGCGGCCCACGGAGGGTCAGTATGTGCCTCCGTTGCCACAGTCCCACTGGGGGGCAACGAGCCCCCAGAACCAGAGCCCACAGCTGCTATATTCTCCCCATATGTGCCTGTGGCTTCAGCAACACCAGCAGTGTGTTCCGCCCCAGAACCGTTACCCTCAGAAGCAGACATGATATAACTTGCAGTATCAGGTAACACAGTACAATTATCAGCAGCACTATATCCCTAAACCCAAACCCCTGCGCAGTGTAGTCAGCACCAGCAGAGATAAAGGAGAGATATGGTGACTAAATCACAGAGAAAAATACGTAATACAGTATATCTTTGTGAAAATCCTACATTAAATAACACCTGATGCACCAAGCCCCCTCAGGTTACAGAATATAGGGATAGCAAGTTGAGTGAAAGACACGAGATGGACACCACTCAGCTATCAATGCACACACAAATAGTCACAGTTTGTACAGTGCAGAGGTTATTACAGACAATAATACTGCACTGGACCAGCTTACACAGCTATATAACAATAGATATAACAGTACACAGTAAGAAACTAGATGTATATCACAGGGTAATTGTACTATAAACCCCTGACTAAGTGCACTCTTTCTTACTAACACTGACTAAAAAGGCAGGTAGAATACTTAAGTGTCATGTAAAGGCACAGCGCTGACAACCAGGTGGCTTTACATAGGAGGATTTGCCCAAGCAGTCCCAGGAACAGTGAGCTGAGGAGTAATGGCGCCGCAGACACTGACAGGGAGTGAGGAAAAGACAGAGATGCAGCTCCAGGCCGGGAACACTTGCTGGAAATGGCGCCCTGGGGCTGGGGAAGGGGCTTCAGGTCTAAGCCTTATCCCCCTTGCTGGCAAAACCACCGGGTACTGTTGGCGATATTAAAATCGGTTTTAAGAGAAAACCTGACCTGCGCCCATGCCCTGGTGATCTAGTGGGATCGCCTGTATCCACAGTGTCCACCGCCAGCGCGCGCGGCCCGCCTCCCACTGACCGCGCCGGATCGCGATAAAGACCAAGTCCCGCGAGCGGGACCCACTTACCACCTCCCAAAGCGCGGCCACGCGATCCTGGAGAGCCCCAGCTGTGTGTGTCTAACATGAAGAAAACCGGAGCCTCCGCTGTAGGTACCCGGCAACCAGGGCTCGGGAGTGTACAGCGCCGCTGGGGAGAGCTGGAGTTGCAGCAGTGAATGTCACAATACATTTACCACTGCTGCTGCCCTTGAAGTCTTCACTTTTTACCTCATAAAAAGCTTTTCTCAGGGCTACTTGGAGCAGCCCCTCTGTTAAGTGCCTGCTTACCGCAGCACCAACTGACAAACTGAGCTCCAGTGCTGGGAGGCGGGGTGATATAGGAGGCGGCGCTATGCATCTTGGGAAGAAGGTCAAAGCTTTGAGCCTGTTGGTGCCTCGGATCAAGATCCTACTCTACACCCCATTGTCCAGACTTGTGGAGCCCAGTGTACCCCGTAGCAGAAATATACAGTTTGAACTCCCTCACATCTAATCTTTCACACTATATCGATCTTAAGCTCCAACCATATGTTAAATTGAATAAATCACATTTAAAAGACTCTACTAGTATTCTGAGGATGGTTGATCATCTTAACTGGTTGGAAGATTATAGATGGGTGACTGCAGATGTCAAGCCCTCTATTCCTCTTTCCCTCATGATAGAGGAATAGAGGCGGTAAAAGATGCATTATCAAAAGTAACATGACTTCACAAATTACCTTCTTGATGGACTGTATAAAATTTATACTTGAACAAATTTTTTTTGAGTTTGATGGGAAGTATTTTTTTACAAAAACAGGGTACCACAATGGAGACGAAATTCGCCCCTTCATATGCCAACTTACTTATGGGTGAGTGGGAAGAGAAATATATTTACAACACAGAGTATGATAATGTATACATTAAATTATATTGGAGATATATCGATGATCTCTTATTTATTTTGCAGGGAAATCAAGAAGATGTCAGCAAATTTGTTGATCATTTAAATAGCAACTACTATTATTTAAATTCACTTATAAAACTGATAAAGTTAGTATTGAATATCTCAACCTGGAACTAAGGGGTTGTCCCAATGGTCAAATTACCACTAAAACATTTTTTAAAGATGTTGACACCAATAGTTTTATACTACAAACAAGTTGCCATCATCCTTCCTGGAAAAACGGTGTCCCGTATTCACAGTTTGTTAGAATTAGAAAGAATAATAGTGTATGGAGAACTATTGGGATCAATCTGCCATTTTACTTAAGAGATTCGTTGAAAGAGGATATGACCCAGTTGTGTTAGAAGAAGCTAGATTGAGAGCTGCCAAACATAATAGGGAAGAACTTTTTAAGGATAAAACTTCCTGTGCCAGGGATGATACCTATATGCGACCATTCATTACTCAGTACAGTAAAGATGCAACAAAGGTAAAAAAAGAATCATGTCCAAACATTGGGACATACTATTGAAAGACCCGATCCTAGGATTCAACCTTCTGACCAAACCGCAATTGGTCTACAGAAAAGCATCCAACTTAAAAAATATCCTGGCACCCAGTCGTTTAAAACAAACTAACAAGCAGTGTACATCGGGTACAAAATAAAAAAAATTGGGATATAAATGGGGGTGTTTCCCCTGTCAACACTGTATTTGTTGTAAATACATGCAAAAAAACCCTGTCCAAATATGAGTTAGGCGATGGAAGAACTATTTGACTCAGGGACAGAGTAACTTGTAATACCGAATATGTTATTTATAAGATTAGTTGCACTTGCAACTTATCATATGTGGGAAAAACTAAAAGGAAAATAAAAATACTTATCCAAGAACATCTAAGGAATATAAAAAATAAATTAATGTCCCACAGTTTACCAAGACATTTCTCTGAACATCACAACTCTAATGTGAACGGGTTAACCTTTGTGCTGTTGGAACACATCAAAATTAATAATAGAGGGGGGGATAGAGACCAAGTTTTGGCTACAGTAGACGTGAGACATATTGGATCTATACCTTAAATAACCTATCCCCAAAAGGGCTAAAGGAAGGTGTGGATATTGTTGCCTTTTTATGATAACTGGGAAATAGGGTGTTTTGTATGTATTTAATCCTTATGTGATGTACATTGGAATCATGTAAATGTGACCTCTAGTGTAAAGATGTTGAAGAAATACTGTTTCCACTTTATTATTAACCTTAGTTTTATTTTGATTAAATATTAAATATTAATTTATTAATCCTAGTATTTATTGTTATTTTTATTTTGATTAAATATCCAATATTAATTATTTAATACATTTCCCATTTTGACATTTTAGCAAAAGTCAAACACTAATATATTACGCATTTTTTTGCATGCGTATGTATGTATTGCATGCATATGGTGTACACATATTGCGTGTGCTTAATAAGAGTGTAATATGCATGCAGTGTTGAGTGTAAGCAATGGATGTACTCAATACTGCATTTAATGATCAAAATTAGGATGGATTCATTATTTTTTATCTACATTTTCAATCACAATAAATTACTTTTTATTTGATTCATTCTATTTAATAAAGGGACAGGCTTACTTAAATATATATATATATATATTTATCCACTAATGGATAGAAATATGTCCAATAATAAGTTTATAGCTCATTCTAAGGGGCGCTGTGTTGATGCTGCACGCTCCACCCAACTATTGGAGGAACGATATAGGAAAATGAACAGTAGACACATGCTTGCTGGGCCCTGGTGCGTTCCACAGTCTTTAGTTGGAACGCACAGGGAGAGCCGGGGCGGGCTCATGTGCAGTTCGACGTTGATGCATTCCACCGGCGAGGCGGGTGGAACGCACATCGAGACCAGTCAGCGCTGAACGGAGGAGAGTCGTTCCCAGCTCCCTCCCTGAATTGTGCTTAACTGGCCCCACAAGCGGGCATTATTTATCCACCAAACTGCGCACTGTAATTTACTGTGATGGCCTTTTCCATGCATGCGTTCCACCTGATAAGGATGGAACGCATGGCGGAAATGACGTCATCATCACGCCAACACTATAGCTTAATTAAGCTTTTCTCTAATTAAAATGACTCCTTTATGGTTTTAATTGAGAAGGAGAATATTATTTATCATTTGATATTTCTCCACATATACGTGGACTAATTATATTCAGTTTTAAACTCAGTATAATTGAATTAATTAAGACCACTTTCCTATTGGCTATAATGCATAAGGGAAGTGATGTTTGCACTTACGGGTATACAGTAAATAGAGAGATCTGGTCTCCTAGAGCTCACATGCTCTTTGGAGGAGACAGATTCACACATTACTGGAGCTATACTAAGTAAGTCACTAATGCAACTTTAATCTCTTGTCACTTTATATAATTTATTATTCTAATCATTTATTTAATTAATTATTTGCAGTATGCACTTCTAATCAAGTTCATCTGAATTTTGGTATGTAAACTTGATTTAACACTAATTATATACTAATAATTTAATAGGATTATAAAATTGAACTATCAATTATTTCATTTATAGTGGGATACTGCACAAGTCCTAAATTTTTGCAAGAGACCGTGCTCATCTGTTGATGCACCCAGTATATCTTTTGCACTAGTAAGTAGATTAAATTAATATTTTTCACTTAATAATTTAAAATACAGTAGATCTGATATTTAAAGTATCCTAATTTTTCACAGAACTAATTATGGTCCATCTTAAGGACTTTTGACCATTGACTCTACTAATTCATCTATATGGTCTAATTTAGCCCCTCTAAATTACCAGTGAGTATATACCTCTTTTTCATCCCTATATCCAATAATGGGGGTAATTCCGAGTTGATCGCAGCATCAAATTTGTTAGCAGTTGGGCAAACCCATGTGCACTGCAGGGGGGACAGATATAACATGTGCAGAGAGAGTTAGATTTGGATGTGGTGTATTCAAACTGAAATCTAAATTGCAATGTAAAAATAAAGCAGCCAGTATTTACCCTGCACAGAAACTAAATAACCCACCCAAATCTAACTCTCTGCAAATGTTATATCTGTCCCCCCTGCAGTGCACATGGTTTTGCCCAATTGCTAACAAACTTGATGCTGCGATCAACTCAGAATTACCCCCAATATTGGGTCAATCTTTGATGGATAATTCATTATTTATAGGTAGTGTTATTACTTCTAGACCAATTGTGATTTCTCTTCATCATTTGAGGACCTATTGTACTGTATATGGATGGTGTCTTCAACAGAGCTTTCTGTAAGTGACTTGGTGATGTGGATACAGTCTTCCTTTAACGATCTAAGATTACTGTATATTTTAGTAAGTTTATATCATCCTTTTAATACTCGTGCTAAATTTGTCCTTTTATTGAGAGTACACTGTAAAAATTATAAAAAAATTGTGAAAAAGTGTAAGAATTGTATGACTTTCCTAATTTACTATAATTTTCCTATTACCATTTCTGACATACACTCTTACTTTGAAACTTAATGAATATTCTAAAGTTAAAATGATGTTCTTTCTAAGATTCTTTTTGATGTAAATATTGTCTTTCTCTTTTCTTCCTCACCATACCAGCTTCAAACTGATTTCCCCTGATGAAGTCCGTATAAGGACGAAATGCGTCAGTACAGAGATTAATTCTCTTCTTATGAACGTCAGCCCCCCGAAAAAATCTGTCAGTTATAAAGGGGTCTGTCTTTTTTATTTATTTCTTATGAATGTATTATGAATGATCAAATTGAATTGTACAATAAATTTTATTGTCATTTTATTAGTTGCTGGTAGAATTTTGAATTTGAATTAGACATCAATGTGCGCCCTCTGAATTTGTTTTGTTTCTATCCTATTTCCTTGAAACCTGTTCTAGCAGTAGGGTTATTCTAGAGGTGCAGCCCCAATTTAGCGCATGATAAGGGTAGGTAGATAGATAGATAGATAGATAGACAGATATATAGAATTGACACTCACTTTTCCAAGGTAATGAAAAAAGAATATATCAGCACTCACTTTTAAAGATAAAAAAATTATTATTTATTCTTCATAAAGATTCCATTGCATATAGACAGACAGCTATAGTACAGACAGCTATAGTATAGTCTCCGCCCAGGCAGAGTGAAAAACCGCCCAGTGCAAGTCTGCGTACGCCGCGCAAAAAGCTTTGCAAAAGCCGGACAGCTGCAAATCCGTTCGAAACTCACTCACCATCTAATGATATTTCCAGTCTGTGCGCAGCCTAGGATTTACTCCTACAGTGCCATAGAATCAGGCTGATCGGGGCCGTCGCTGACGTCACACACCCTCCCTGAAAACGCTTATTCCTGACACTTCCAGAAAACGGGCAGTTACCACCCCCAAACATTCGCTTCCTGTCAATCAGATGCAGGATTTTTTTTGCAGTTTGGCCTCACATAGTCGTTTGATAATCGCCCGCCTTGCGATTTTGCACAACATCGATCAGGTCTGAATTAGGCCCTATGTCTTTAAGCTAATTCAGATGCCTATGGCATGCCTACCGAGAAGCCATTGGCTGCAACGCTAATCTGTGGCTGTGTGCATTAATGTGCAACTCCGTCTTTAGAAGCAGTTGCTGACCGCGACACATCCGCACCAGGGTAGCCTTTGTTACCACCCAGAAACGCCATCTGAGATTTCATCTCTCTGCGTGCAGTTTCGTTTTGTATCTTAGATCAGTAACTATCGGGCCCCATGCGCAGGCTGACTTGGATAGATGCTTGGGTTGAAAACATCGGCTGCGTTGCGTCTGACATCGCCACTGTGTCACTTCTGGAAAGTACAGTAATACTATATGATCTAGTCACCTGCTGTACTAACCAAGAGCACTTACTGTGTTTCAATCAGAATCAGAATGATAAGACAGCATTTGACACTGATTGCTATCACATTAGAGAACACTCCCGCTGTAATAATACATACAGCTAATCATTAAATCCAATTCCTTATTTGAAATGAAAATGAACACTGGAGACATTACAGGTCATTACCACAGATGTAACGTAATATATTGATATTTTACAGTGACAGATACAGACCACGCATTCTCAATACAGTAAGACAGAATTGGAATTCAATATAATTAAACCCATTATCACATGTAATAATTATAATGATACAATCCTGTGATACATGATAAACAGGATTCTCTGTGCAAACATCTGGGTATTAATCTGGCGTTTCCGGCATTTGTTGTAGGATAGGGATGGACAATAGGAAGCACGCCATCAGATGGTTGCCGGGCTGCTGGCATCAATTCACACAAAGGGTAGACATTGGGCCTAATTCAGACTGCGCTGGCAGGGAGCAAGTTGTCGCTGTCTGGGTCGCAGTGGCTACGTGTGACATCAAGCAGCTGCAGCGGTCGCCCCCCGCATGGTCCGGGCACGCCTGCGTTGCCCAGACCACGCCCCTAAAACGGCGGCCAGACGCCGCCAGCCTGCCTCCCTCCCGAACGCCTCTGCCTGTCAATCAGGCAGAGGTGACCGCAGGGCTGAGATGGCCATCGGCTGTCCGGCATGCGCCGGCGTACTGTGGGCGTGGTCAGTTACCTCCCCATTTATGCCCCCTGTAGCGACGCTGAAAGAAAAAATAAAAGAGAAAAAAGTATACTTACCATCCCCGTTCCTGATCCAGACCCCCTCCGCCGGCGGCGCCGCTCTTCTCCTCTCCTCCTCTCTTCTGTTCTCTTCGATCTATGGGAGAGACGTTATTACGTCTCTCCCATAGAACAGCATAGACACTAGAGTTCAATTATGACCCCTAGTGTCTGTGCCACTATGCTGTGCGGTGCGCGATGACGTCATCGCGCACCGCACAGCACAGGTCCTCTACATGAAGGGAAACTAGACTGTAGCGTCTAGTTTCCCTTCATGGAGAGGACCTTTGCTGTGCGGTGCGCGATGACGTCATTGTGCACCGCTCAACTAAGGTCCTCTCAATGAAGGGAAACTAGACGCTACGCTTCCCTTCAAAGCGGGGGGGGGGGGAGGGGGGCACAGCGGGGCACTGCGGGGGGCACAGTGGCGGATCTTGCCCTGGTGCGGCGCCCTACGGATGGCGCCGGCGCCCTCTGGAAGGCGGCACCCCAGGCAAAAGTACCGCTTGCCCGTGGCAAGATCCGCCACTGACATCGGTGGTTGCTAAGCAGTGGTTGCCAAGATAACCAGCCTCAGATTTCATTATAGGGTTGTTAGCATCACAGACCACCTGATCTTCCAGGGAGCAGTATTGTTGGTGCTTAGTATATGCGTCTGCTGTGATCCAATGTGATTTGCGTCATCCGACCATTGGTCCGCTCCCACTGTTTAGGGAGCCCGGGAGAGCCCCCTGAAATTTGAGACTCTTCCAAACATAGATGCACTGAACTGAGGGCCCGATTCAGACCTGACCGTTGTTTTGCGAAATCGCACTGCGGGCGATTTTCGAATAACGGCACATGCACCGCGCAGTTGCGATGCCAAACAGCGACAGAATTGTGAACATTTTTTGTTCGCTATGCGTTTGCACGGTGATTGACAGGAAGCGGATGTTTCTGGGTGGTAACTGCCCATTTTCTGGGAGTGTCAGGAAAAGCGCTGGCGTTCCCAAGTGTTTTCTGGCGGGTGTGTGACGTCAGCTCCGTCCCCGATCAGCCTGTGTGTATGGCACTGTAGGAGTAAGTCCTGGCCTGCGCACACACTGCACAGACTGGAAAAAACATTTGATGGTGAGTGAGTTGGAAACGGATTTGCAGCTGTCCGCTGTCCGGGGGAATTTTCGCACGCAGTACACATGCAATCCCACACTTGCACGGGGCGGGTTTTCACTCTCCCTGGGTAGCGGCTATCTGACCGCAGCGATCGGGTCTGAATTGGGCCCTCTGTACATACATACCCACACAGTGGGGGTCATTCTGAATTGATCACTCGCTAGCAACTTTTTGCAGCGCTGCGATCAGATAGTTGCCGCCTATGAGGGAGTGTATTTTCGCTTTACGATTGTGCGAACGCCTGTGCAGCCGACGGCACAAACGTTTTTTGCAGTTTCTGAGTAGCTCTGGACTTACTCAGCCGCTGCGATCACTTCAGTCTTTTTGGTCCCGGAAGTGACGTCAGACACCCGCCCTGCAAACGCTTGGACACGCCTGCGTTTTTCCAAACACTCCCAGAAAATGGTCAGTTGACACCCACAAACGCCCTCTTCCTGTCAATCACCTTGCGATCGGCTGTGCGAATGGATTCTTTGTTAAAACCATCACCCAGCACCGATCCACTTTGTACCCGTACGACGCGCCTGCGCATTGCGGTGCATACGCATGCGCAGTTTTGCAGAGTTTTAACCTGATCGCAGCGCTGCAAAAAGTTGCTAGCGAGCGATCAACTCGGAATGACCCCCAGTATAAGAATACTTAAATGCATATATTGTAAAGGATATCATTTTTGCTTTAATAGCCTTTTTTTTTTACATTTACCTAGTACTAAAACAGCTGAGTATAAAATATAGATCACGTGACTTGATGACATTCAGCCACATGCAGATGTTCAGGGCTGCAGAAATCGCATAGGTTAAGAGACTTTTCTCTTATATGAAATTAAATTATGATTGTGACAAAGAAATAAAAGGCAAGTGAATGACTTTCTGAACCGAGTGGGGTTTCAGTGCTCAGTGATTATCTGCTTCCCGGTAAAGACGCCAAATGAATTTCTGAGATTTCCAAGCTGATGTATTCTGCAAACACGTAATACATTCTATTCTGGATAGAGTGCTGCTGCGAGGAAGGGGGGGGGGGGGAATCCAATATTATGTCAGATAATGTCAGTCGTGTCCTTGTAGTAGTACGATGTCAAACAATAAATGGTATTGGGGTGGCATTGGGAGGTACGGGGTGTCCACAGCATTTCACCAGGAGTGGTAGATGTAAGTACATTTGGGGTCATCATGAGAAATATTAGACATTCCCAGTTGATCGCTAGCTGCGATGAAGCAAAAAAAACGGCACTTCTGCGCATGCGTATGCGGCGCAATGCGCACGCGTGACGTACTTTCACAACGGGCGATGTAGTTTCACACAAGGGCTAGCAAAGCTTTTCAGTCGCACTGCTGGCCGCAGAGTGATTGACATGAAGTGGGCGTTTCTGGGTGTCAACTGACCGTTTTCAGGGAGTGTTTGGAAAAACGCAGGTGTGCCAGGAAAAACGCAGGCGTGGCTGGGCGAACGCAGGGCGTGTTTGTGACGTCAAATCCGGAACTGAACAGTCTGAAGTCATCGCAAGCGCTGAGTAGGTCTGAAGCTACTCTAAAACTGCACAAAAAATTTTTGTAGCCGCTCTGCGAACCTTTCGTTCTCACTTCTGCTAAGCTAAAATGCACTCCCAGTGGGAGGCGGGATAGCGTTTGCACGGCTGCTAAAAACTGCTAGCGAGCGATCAACTCGGAATGACCCCCAGAGGGCTGCTGCGAGGAAGGGGGGGGGGGGGGCAATCCATTATTATGTCAGACAATGTCAGTCGTTTCCTTGTAGTAGTACGATGTCAATCAGTAAATGGTATTGGGGTGGCATTGGGAGGTATGGGGTGTCCACAGCATTTCACCAGGAGTGGTAGATGTCAGTACATTTGGGGTCATCATGAGAAATATGAGACTTCTGCCAATGTCTTTGTAACATGCTTTTTGAGTGCGTCACATTTCTTTCACAGCTGAGATTGTGGCTGATACATAGAGTACAAGGCCGCCGTGGAAGCTTGAACCTGCCTTTTGCTGGGATTTGATCAGCATGTTGCATTGCCATATCAATAGAATGGTTTCCTTGCAGAGGAAAATATACTGGGCCAGAATGTGATTCACTCGGAGCCGCGGCAGGCTATTTACTTCCTTGCCTGTGTATGCCACACATCCCTGCGTCTGCATATGGGAACCTATTGGGTCTACTCAGAGGCGTAACTAGGGTGTGGCGAGCAGGGCGTGTGCCCCGGGCGCCATGGCAGGTCCAGCAGTGGGAGGAGCAGTGTACCCAGCGGAATGTCCCGGCAGGTTTTTCATGCTCCATCTTAGACAGTCCAGGGATGCATAGGGCTGTGTAGCTGCCGCCGGGCCAGTAGGAGTGGGATCGGGGGGGAGGGGGGGGGGGATTACTGTAGCTGGAGGTAGTGCCTCCAGCGCAAATGTAATGGGCAAAGATGGCAGCTGCACAGAGGGACTGATATGAGGAATAAGAAGCGCGCAGAACTGGGGACCGGAATGAGGAGGACTCACGAAAATCGGAGGCTTTCATCCAGGGATGGAGTGATGTGCTCAGCGGGGTAAGCAGCGCAGTGGAGTGCCGGGCTGGAGTGGAGTCCTCCCTGGCCTGCTCCGCTGCCATCCACGGTTGCTGCGCTGATGCAGGACTGACGCTTCCAGGCGCCGGGAGTTGAGGAGGCGAACCGCTGAGACCAGGGATCACAGTTACCGATGACTCCTTTGTCTCATTGGTTTGGTTTGTCAGCCAATGAGCGCTCGCGGACCGGCTCCTGTTTGGCTGCCGGTCTGCAAGCTCTGATTGATCAACGAACCGGTGCCTAGATACCCGCCGCCGGAGACAGCACTTCATGAGGCAGGAGAGGCGCTGCGCTCTCCTCCTCTCACATAGCAGATAGCGGTAAGCTGGGGAGGGGGGGGGGGTAATATGTATCTTGCACTGTGGGGCATTTGTGTATCTGGCACTGTGGGGCATTTGTGTATCTGGCACTGTGGGGCATTTGTGTATCTGGCACTGTGTGTACTGTGTAAAAAGGGGACTCTGCCTGTATATTGTGTAAATAGGGAACTCTACTGTGATAATGTACAAAAATTGAATGAAGGTGTGCTGAGAGACAACGCAGGGGAGGTGATAGGGTGCTCAGAGACGACGCAGGGGAGGTGATAGTGTGCTGAGAGACGACGCAGGGGGAGGTGATAGTGTGCTGAGAGACGACGCTGGGGAGGTGATAGTGTGCTGAGAGACGACGCAGGGGAGGTGATAGTGTACTGAGAGACGACGCAGGGGAGGTGATAGTGTGCTGAGAGACGACGCAGGGGGAGGTGATGGTGTGCTGAGAGACGACGCAGGGGGAGGTGATAATGTGCTGAGAGACGATGCATGGGGAGGTGATAGTGTGCTGAGAGACGATGCAGGGGGAGGTGATGGTGTGCTGAGAGACGATGCAGGGGGAGGTGATAGTGTACTGAGAGACGATGCAGGGGGAGGTGATAGTGTGCTGAGAGACGATGCAGGGGGAGGTGATAGTGTGCTGAGAGACGACGCAGGGGAGGTGATAGTGTGCTGAGAGACGACGCAGGGGGAGGTGATAGTGTGCTGAGAGACGACGCTGGGGAGGTGATAGTGTGCTGAGAGACGACGCAGGGGAGGTGATAGTGTGCTGAGAGACGACGCAGGGGAGGTGATAGTGTGCTGAGAGACGACGCAGGGGGAGGTGATAGTGTGCTGAGAGACAACGCAGGGGGAGGTGATAGTGTACTGAGAGACGATGCAGGGGGAGGTGATGGTGTGCTGAGAGACGATGCAGGGGGAGGTGATAGTGTGCTGAGAGACGATGCAGGGGAGGTGATAATGTGCTGAGAGACGACGCAGGGGGAGGTGATGGTGTGCTGAGAGACGACGCAGGGGGAGGTGATAGTGTGCTGAGAGACGATGCAGGGGAGGTGATAGTGTGCTGAGAGACGACGCAGGGGGAGGTGATGGTGTGCTGAGAGACGATGCAGGGGAGGTGATGGTGTGCTGAGAGACGACGCAGGGGGAGGTGATAGTGTGCTGAGAGACGATGCAGGGGGAGGTGATAGTGTGCTGAGAGACGACGCAGGGGGAGGTGATGGTGTGCTGAGAGACGATGCAGGGGAGGTGATAGTGTGCTGAGAGACGATGCAGGGGGAGGTGATAGTGTGCTGAGAGACGATGCAGGGGGAGGTGATGGTGTGCTGAGAGACGATGCAGGGGGAGGTGATGGTGTGCTGAGAGACGACGCAGGGGAGGTGATAGTGTGCTGAGAGACGATGCAGGGGGAGGTGATAGTGTGCTGAGAGACGACGCAGGGGGAGGTGATAGTGTGCTGAGAGACGATGCAGGGGGAGGTGATGGTGTGCTGAGAGACGATGCAGGGGGAGGTGATGGTGTGCTGAGAGACGATGCAGGGGAGGTGATAATGTGCTGAGAGACGATGCAGGGGGAGGTGATAGTGTGCTGAGAGACGACGCAGGGGGAGGTGATAGTGTGCTGAGAGACGACGCAGGGGGAGGTGATGGTGTGCTGAGAGACGATGCAGGGGGAGGTGATGGTGTGCTGAGAGACGATGCAGGGGGAGGTGATAGTGTGCTGAGAGACGACGCAGGGGGAGGTGATAGTGTGCTGAGAGACGACGCAGGGGGAGGTGATAGTGTGCTGAGAGACGACGCAGGGGGAGGTGATAGTGTACTGAGAGACGATGCAGGGGGAGGTGATAGTGTGCTGAGAGACGATGCAGGGGGAGGTGATGGTGTGCTGAGAGACGATGCAGGGGAGGTGATAGTGTGCTGAGAGACGATGCAGGGGGAGGTGATGGTGTGCTGAGAGACGACGCAGGGGGAGGTGATGGTGTGCTGAGAGACGATGCAGGGGGAGGTGATGGTGTGCTGAGAGACGATGCAGGGGGAGGTGATAGTGTGCTGAGAGACGACGCAGGGGGAGGTGATAGTGTGCTGAGAGACGACGCAGGGGGAGGTGATAGTGTGCTGAGAGACGACGCAGGGGGAGGTGATGGTGTGCTGAGAGACGACGCAGGGGGAGGTGATAGTGTGCTGAGAGACGACGCAGGGGGAGGTGATGGTGTGCTGAGAGATGACACAGGGGAGGTGATGGTGTGCTGAGAGACGATGCAGGGGGAGGTGATGGTGTGCTGAGAGACGATGCAGGGGGAGGTGATAGTGTGCTGAGAGACGACGCAGGGGGAGGTGATAGTGTGCTGAGAGACGATGCAGGGGGAGGTGATAGTGTGCTGAGAGACGACGCAGGGGAGGTGATAGTGTGCTGAGAGACGATGCAGGGGGAGGTGATGGTGTGCTGAGAGACGATGCAGGGGAGGTGATAGTGTGCTGAGAGACGATGCAGGGGGAGGTGATGGTGTGCTGAGAGACGACGCAGGGGGAGGTGATGGTGTGCTGAGAGACGATGCAGGGGGAGGTGATGGTGTGCTGAGAGACGATGCAGGGGGAGGTGATAGTGTGCTGAGAGACGACGCAGGGGGAGGTGATAGTGTGCTGAGAGACGACGCAGGGGGAGGTGATAATGTGCTGAGAGACAACGCAGGGGGAGGTGATAGTGTACTTAGAGACGATGCAGGGGGAGGTGATGGTGTGCTGAGAGACGATGCAGGGGGAGGTGATAGTGTGCTGAGAGACGACGCAGGGGAGGTGATAGTGTGCTGAGAGACGATGCAGGGGGAGGTGATGGTGTGCTGAGAGACGATGCAGGGGAGGTGATAGTGTGCTGAGAGACGATGCAGGGGGAGGTGATAGTGTGCTGAGAGACGACGCAGGGGAGGTGATAGTGTGCTGAGAGACGACGCAGGGGGAGGTGATGGTGTGCTGAGAGACGATGCAGGGGGAGGTGATGGTGTGCTGAGAGACGATGCAGGGGGAGGTGATAGTGTGCTGAGAGACGACGCAGGGGGAGGTGATAATGTGCTGAGAGACAACGCAGGGGGAGGTGATAGTGTACTTAGAGACGATGCAGGGGGAGGTGATGGTGTGCTGAGAGACGATGCAGGGGGAGGTGATAGTGTGCTGAGAGACGACGCAGGGGGAGGTGATAATGTGCTGAGAGACAACGCAGGGGGAGGTGATAGTGTACTGAGAGACGATGCAGGGGGAGGTGATAGTGTGCTGAGAGACGATGCAGGGGGAGGTGATAGTGTGCTGAGAGACGATGCAGGGGGAGGTGATAGTGTGCTGAGAGACGATGCAGGGGGAGGTGATGGTGTGCTGAGAGACGACGCAGGGGGAGGTGATGGTGTGCTGAGAGACGACGCAGGGGGAGGTGATAGTGTGCTGAGAGACGATGCAGGGGGAGGTGATAGTGTGCTGAGAGACGATGCAGGGGGAGGTGATAGTGTGCTGAGAGACGACGCAGGGGGAGGTGATAGTGTGCTGAGAGACGATGCAGGGGGAGGTGATAGTGTGCTGAGAGACGATGCAGGGGAGGTGATGGTGTGCTGAGAGACGACGCAGGGGGAGGTGATGGTGTGCTGAGAGATGACACAGGGGAGGTGATGGTGTGCTGAGAGACGATGCAGGGGGAGGTGATGGTGTGCTGAGAGACGATGCAGGGGGAGGTGATAGTGTGCTGAGAGACGACGCAGGGGGAGGTGATAGTGTGCTGAGAGACGATGCAGGGGGAGGTGATAGTGTGCTGAGAGACGACGCAGGGGAGGTGATAGTGTGCTGAGAGACGATGCAGGGGGAGGTGATGGTGTGCTGAGAGACGATGCAGGGGAGGTGATAGTGTGCTGAGAGACGATGCAGGGGGAGGTGATGGTGTGCTGAGAGACGACGCAGGGGGAGGTGATGGTGTGCTGAGAGACGATGCAGGGGGAGGTGATGGTGTGCTGAGAGACGATGCAGGGGGAGGTGATAGTGTGCTGAGAGACGACGCAGGGGGAGGTGATAGTGTGCTGAGAGACGACGCAGGGGGAGGTGATAGTGTGCTGAGAGACGACGCAGGGGGAGGTGATGGTGTGCTGAGAGACGATGCAGGGGGAGGTGATAGTGTGCTGAGAGACGACGCAGGGGGAGGTGATAATGTGCTGAGAGACAACGCAGGGGGAGGTGATAGTGTGCTGAGAGACGATGCAGGGGGAGGTGATAGTGTGCTGAGAGACGACGCAGGGGGAGGTGATAGTGTGCTGAGAGACGATGCAGGGGGAGGTGATAGTGTGCTGAGAGACGATGCAGGGGAGGTGATGGTGTGCTGAGAGACGACGCAGGGGGAGGTGATGGTGTGCTGAGAGATGACACAGGGGAGGTGATGGTGTGCTGAGAGACGATGCAGGGGGAGGTGATGGTGTGCTGAGAGACGATGCAGGGGGAGGTGATAGTGTGCTGAGAGACGACGCAGGGGGAGGTGATAGTGTGCTGAGAGACGATGCAGGGGGAGGTGATAGTGTGCTGAGAGACGACGCAGGGGAGGTGATAGTGTGCTGAGAGACGATGCAGGGGGAGGTGATGGTGTGCTGAGAGACGATGCAGGGGAGGTGATAGTGTGCTGAGAGACGATGCAGGGGGAGGTGATGGTGTGCTGAGAGACGACGCAGGGGGAGGTGATGGTGTGCTGAGAGACGATGCAGGGGGAGGTGATGGTGTGCTGAGAGACGATGCAGGGGGAGGTGATAGTGTGCTGAGAGACGACGCAGGGGGAGGTGATAGTGTGCTGAGAGACGACGCAGGGGGAGGTGATAGTGTGCTGAGAGACGACGCAGGGGGAGGTGATAGTGTGCTGAGAGACGACGCAGGGGGAGGTGATAATGTGCTGAGAGACGACGCAGGGGGAGGTGATGGTGTACTGAGAGACGATGCAGGCAGAGGTGATAGTCATGTTGGCACGCCCCATTTTCAGTGGCCATGCCCTTCTGATATGTGACCACGCCCCTTCTGATGTGTGGCCACGCGAAGGCGCACACATACATAGTTGCTCTTATGGGTGTTTTTTTTTTTTTTTGGGGGGGGGGGGGGGCGCTCTTCATCTTGCCCTGGGCTCCGAAAAACCCTAGTTACGCCTATGGGCATACTGTTTTAACTTCCGCCGCTGCAACTGTCATCATTAGTACGTATCTGGACTTTCCCGCACCCTAGGCTGGTTGCAAAAGACACATCTGTGTCCAAATGCTATGATCAAGCACGGAAAATGGGCTACACTCCCTCGACACTCCCGCAACACTGGCATCAGATAGTACAGTCACGGGCGATTCCATGGTCTACGCCCTGTTACCACCCAGTAACTAAGGGGTGTCGCTAGCGCTGTCAAAAGAGTCACTAAGGTACAAATAAACAAAAAGTAGTACTTATTAATTAAAAATATATATGTACTTATTTTATCATACTTGCCTACGTTCCTGAAACCTGCGGAAGAGACAAATTCTTTTTGGGTGGTCCTACCATACCTTTATTATTATATGATTCAGTATATTACACAAGAATACAGTATACTCTGAACTTAGTCTATTCTCTATCTCATGTATAACTATACACAATGGGGGTCATTCCGAGGTGATCGCTCGCTAGCAGTCTTTAGCAGCCGCGCAAACGCATTGTCGCCGCCCACTGGAAGTGTATTTTAGCTTTGCAGAAGTGCGAATGCTTGTGCAGCAGAGCGCCTACAAAATCGTTTTGTGCAAAACAAGAGTAGTTACTCTTCGTGTGCGTTGATTCTAACGACGGAGGGACGGCTTTTGACGTCACGCACCCGCCCAGCAAATGCCCAGCCACGCCTGTGTTCTCTCTGCCATACCTGCGTTTTTCTAAGCACTCCCTGAAATCGGTCAGTTGACACCCAGAAACGCCCTCTTTCTGTCAATCTCCCTGCGGCCGGCTGTGCGATTGGAATCGTCGCTAGAACCAGTGCAAAACCACAATGGACTTCATACCCGTACGACGCGCGTGTGCATTGCGGAGCATATGCATGCACAGATTAGCCATTTTTTTCACTGATTGCTACGCAGCGAACAACGGCAGCTAGCGATCAACTCAGAATGACCCCCAATATTATAAAGAATGCACATTTTCATCCAGAACCAATAACCCCAATCATCTGCAAAGACTCCAAAAAAAACAATTTTTCTTATATACAGATGTCTTTCCTCAAAGGTTTGGAAAGATGGATGTGGGGCTAATTTATAAGGTTTGTAAGGCATACTGTATATAAGTTGTTATGATTCGGGAATACAAAATAAAATTCACCCCCATTTATTATTGCTACAATGCAAGAGATATTGCAGATATTTCCAGCCTTCAGTACAGTACTGCCAGGCTGATAAAGAGCCACCATCCCCATAGTTCATTAAAGGGTCTATTTACTAAGCCGTAGATGGAGATAAAGTCACTGGCGATAAAGTACCAGCCAATCAGCTCCTAACTGCCGTGTCACAGGCTGGGTTTGAAAAATGACAGGATCTGATTGGCTGGTACTTTATCTCCATCCAAGGCTTAGTAAATAGACCCCTTAAAGTCTTATTGGATGTGCTGTCCAGACAAGAGTTACTAATTGATGCTGACAATGCTAAATTCCTTTGTCGTATAAACAACCCTTTATGAAGCTAAGAACACTGTACGCTGTTTACTTAAGAAGTACCGTAATGGTACGCTAGTTGCGTAACGATCGCTCAGCCGTAGGCGAGACGCTCAAGCGTCACGTTCGCTCACGGCCCAGGGATCACAGGACACGTTATTGGCTATGACTAGAGTAATGATTCGCTATGGCGTAGCTTACGCTCGAGACCACGAGGAGGTCACCAGCGGCGCAGACGCTCACAACGCTATACCTTAATGTTTAAACCTTATACCAAAGAAATACACAGAATACCTTAATGTGAGTACAGGGTGTAAGTGCAACCTTGTGTAACCTGACTAACTACAAAGCTGCTTGAGCGTCACCGACGCTCAAGTGAACACTTAATACTATAGGAAATACACAGATGCTGGTTTAGGTTCCAAAGCCTATTAACTGTATTATATCTAATATACTTGTAAAAGGGGATAACAGTACAAATGATACACTACAATATAACAGAGACTTCCTAACCACAGAACTAAACAATAAATACAAAAAAAGACAATACTACACTGACCTAAATGCAATACAATACAATACTATCTAATACAATACAATACTAGCCTAGTCTAGGGGAGATATGAGAGAACAGAACAGAGAGAGAGAGAGAGAGAGAGAGAGAGATGAGATGAGAGAAATTGGCTCACAGAAAGACAATGATTACGGAGAGAAACTTACGCACAAAGGGTATGATCGCCTGCGCCTCGATATCCAGCTCCCGGCTATCAGCAGATAACCGTTGATGAGAGAGTGAGCGCTGGATGTGGTCGGCCTGCCTATTTATGCCCCACACACAATGCAATCTCCTGGTCCTACAATCCCATTGTCCATTGGCCGAAGGAATTCGGCCCTGTATCATAACAAAAGGTCATAGGGTGATTCATACAGGTGGGCTGTAACGATTTCCAACAGCTCAGGTGGGTGGGAAACTGGGTTTCCCGCCGCATACCTGAGTATGTGTAAATAATAGAAATGGACATAAACTTCTTATGTCCATAACTATTCGCACGAGCGATTAATACGCTCCAAACCAACACCGGAATATTGCTAATTAAATACTCTTCCGATGGGTACCAAACACTGCTGTATGATTCCTGTTAGACCCTTCGTACGATATAAAGAGGGATTCCCCAGCTCTGGGACATTGTATTTTAACCAAACTTTCAGAATCTATCAAAGGGACCATGATCTATAAACTACATTAATTGTGAAAATATGTAACGAATGAGTCGCACGCTACGACTATATAAACTCTACCGTAAATACGCATACCGCGCCTGCGAGTGCACGCTATTGCGGGTATGCGCCTCCACGGGAGAGCGTACGCACGCGCAGCGCGGACCAGTGTGCGGTGCAAATATGGCAACGTGCATTGAGACATTTTTCTGACTTTGACAGTCCACCCTTTGGCAGTCAATAATAACTGCCACAAAACATTTAAGGAGAAAAATGTAAGTCAGGGGTTAATTGATTTCCATGGTGGGGTAAGGAAGAAGAGAGGAGTAGGTGTGAAAAGGGTATGACCTAGTGAGAAAGTAGAAGCATGTGTGTATGAGTCCATGTTTGGAGGGTCATGTATCATCGTGCCGTACGTGTGGTAAATCAAGCTTCGAGGTATTGCGAAGTATACATTTGAATTCCTTCTTATCCTGTGGTACAGGTCTGTGGATGGGCTGTCAAACTCTACCGAGCTCATTTCGGCTGTGGTTGTAACAAAATGGGGATGCACATTTTAGTTGATGATACATGAATGGGGGAGGTATGTGGTTGCTGATATCTGTGTCTGTATTCCCTATCGACTATGTGTGTCGTTACCTGAGGGTTGTAGAGATGAAGATAAAGAACACTTACGAAAAATGCAATGATATTCTATGTCAGGGAAATGTACATCTGTTGTTGAAGTTGTGTTCGGTATCTGTTGAGAGTCGTCTTCTTTGCGCTGTTTTGCTCCTTAGGCATGAGCAACAAGCTTTGTCAGTGCCATCAGATTTACAAAAATGTTGGGCTAGCGTGAGTTTAAAAATACTAGGGAAACTGGGGATCCATGGCAAAGTTCATCAAGTGTCCATATTTAAAGTTGTCAAATCTTCTTCTTTGGTCAATCCGTTGTCTGTATACATCTCGTCTCGTCAGCTTCCTCGTCCAAGGGGGTCTTTGTATCTGGGAGAAAAGCAGAAAAACAGGTGAAAGAAACGGACCGTATAATCGCATTTTCATCACATTCTGGTTTCTATCATTGGGTCATAAATCAAATCCAGGTTAATTACAGTTTCCTCACTCCTCAAGCTCATCACTTTTGTACTTTGTTTGCACCTCATTAAAGCCTGCCCGCATCTAAATATCAATCCAATCGATATAACGACACCCAAGATACATAGTAGAAACTTTCCAACATCCATTATGACTCCTTGAGCCCAGTCTCCTAAACCGGAGAACCAATTTCGCGGGTTCAACCATGACACCCAACCAGTCAGCTCATTACCTACAGCAGCAAGGGTGAGATTGTGTTTTCGACGAAATTCCCACTTCAATTGGAGAATATCGTCCATCTTTTGGTCTATGACCTCTACCGGATCCTCGGTGCTATTTGTGATATACGTGCAACACTTTATGCCGTACTGTGTTGCCAATGTAACACAATATCCGCCTGTTACTGCTGTAAGATAATTAAGAACCATCCTATGCTGAACTAGTTCTGTTTTGTAAGCTTGAAGTTCTCTTCCAGTGTATCTAAACGTGTCATCATACATTTCAGTGATATTATCTAACAAATTGGCGAGTGCGGAAATGTATCTATAATTCATCACTCCTCGAGCGGTACGAGTGAAATCTAACGCTACCAGAACCTGAATCCCGGTGGATTCATGGATAAGATCAGAGGCCGGATGCTCTAACCTTTCTGACAGTTGTCTTTTAACTCGGTGCTCGTAATGAGTGTGAGTATAAGGAGCTTGGGCACCACGGTGTATGTCCTTCATTTTGTCATGTGTAACAGTCATCACTTCAGGCAATACTTTTCCAATATAACACAATCCTTCAGAGTTTGGGGCAAGCCACTTGTACGCCTTTCTCCCGCATATGAAATATGCATCATCGGGGAGAACATATGGGACGGAGAAGGACATGACCATGTTACAAACCTTCCAGGTGAAATCTCCTGACCCTAATTCTTCCATCTGCCTAATGCACGTATCGGTTTGTACGATATGTGCACAGTATCCTGGTGATACCTCTCCAACTCTAGTAATCCTATTTCCTAAGGTATATCGATACCGGAAAGATTTTCCTCTACTGGCTATGTGGCGTACGAGCTCTGTATCTGTAGGCATTCTATCTGCTCTGTGTGAAAAGGTCATGGTAAGGTTGCTCCACGACACTTCCCAATTTCCCGGTTTTCTGGGATTGGAGATGTTAAAACATATGAGGGACCTATCCACATGGTATTGGTGGAGCTTCAAACTAGGAGGGCTGGAGATGTTAAACCTCCGGTCCACCGGTCTCCCACCACTTAGCTCAAGTACCTCCCCTAACGTTAAAGGAAATGGTACTAGCCCTGATTTGCTGTGACCCTGAGGTACTTGAGAGCATACCCAACAATCTGTTTGGTTTAACACGTTACCCACTAAGGAGTGATAGTCACTCAATGGATGCCGGTCTATATGGATATTAAAACTAGATTGGCATTTCTTTATGCATCCATCTTCAACCAGATTATCACAGAGCCTACAGATACAATTTTCTTCAGCTAACAATCCATCACAATTTCTTCTATCGGATCGTTTTCTGATACTCGCCTTTGCTTGTTGGTTTGGTTGATCTTGGAAAACTACGCCTCCATCATCATAATCGGAACCCATTCCAGAACCTCTTTCGACCTCTATGGTACTCTCGCCGGAACAGACTGCTCTGGTCAACATCATGGTTAACATCAAAATCCGGATCACAGTCTCTTGGGGCAAGTCCATCTTTGAGGAGGAAATAGAGAAGAATGAGAAGGGGGAAAAAAAGAAATTTTAAGGGAGAGGGGCTGGGAAGTGGAGAAAAACAATAAAAGGGAGAAGGGAGTCGACAACTGCTTTCGGTCTTCAAGGCTCAGGTGCCACCTCAGTCCTCCTGGAACAGACACTCTAGTGATACAACCTCTACCGTCTGTTCCTTATCACGGGACTTCTCTGGATCAGCAACCTTTTTGCAGTGGGATGAATGGACCCAAGTCTCTCTCTCAGCAACCTTCAATGCTGTGGTGCTGGTCAATAAGACCTGGTATGGTCCTTCCCATCTATCAATAAGACAACCTGAGCGTAGAAAATTTCGTATCATTACATAATCCCCAGGTTCAATGTCATGACAATTACTATCTGGTAAATCAGGAATCACCAACTTCAGATTATCATTTTGATTCCTCAACTGTTTACTCATGTTAATCAAGTATTTTACAGTTACTTCATTGTTACATTTCAAATCATCCTGAGGGTTAATCATGACATGCGGTTGTCGACCAAACAGAATTTCAAAAGGGGACAGGTTAAGAGGGGACCTGGGAGTGGTTCTGATGCTATACAAAACAATGGGTAAAGCTTCTGGCCACGTCAATCCTGTCTCTGCCATTACTTTACTCAATTTATTTTTAATAGTGCTGTTCACTCTTTCGACCTTCGCACTCGCCTGTGGACGGTACGGAGTGTGCAGCTTGCTATCAATACCCATCAACTTACACATTCCTTGAAAGACATCACCTGTAAAATGGGTACCCCTATCACTTTCAATGATTCTAGGGATACCATATCTACATACAAATTCCTGCACAATTTTCTTAGCTGTAAACATAGCGGTATTTGTAGCTGCTGGAAAAGCTTCGACCCAATTCGAGAAAACATCTATACAGACAAGTACATATTTCAAATTTCGACATGGGGGTAATTGAATGAAGTCAATTTGTATTACCTGGAAAGGGCCGCCGGCAGGTGGGATATGGGATGGTTCTGTAGGTATTGCTTTTCCAATATTCTTTCTCAGACAGGTAAGGCATGACATTGCTCTTTTACCCGCATGAGAGGAGAATCCTGGGGCGCACCAGTATGCTCTTACCAATTTGCACATCCCCTCCTTGCCTAGATGAGTCAGCCCGTGAGCTGCTTCAGCCAGACATGGAAGGTATGCCCTGGGGGCCACTGGTTTACCATGTCCATCCGTCCAGAGCCCTGAGGACTCCTGGCCATATCCCTTTGCCTTCCAGACTGCTCTTTCCTGTGTGGAACACAAATTCTGCATCTCACACAACTTTTGTGTGTTGATGGTATTAAATACCATCAGTTGTGTGGTGTCTGTCTGTATGGGGGTAGCAGCTGCAAGCTTTGCGGCTTCGTCTGCTCGGCTGTTACCAAGGGATACTGGGTCTTGGCTATATGTATGTGCTTTACATTTGATAACAGCCACTCTGTCGGGTTCCTGTATCGCTGTTAGAAGCCTTTTTATGTGAGCTGCATGCGCTATCGGTGTACCAGCTGCCGTCATGAAATTTCTGAGCCGCCATAGCGCTCCGAAATCATGGACTACCCCGAACGCGTATCTGGAATCGGTGTAGATATTGGCTGACTTACCCTTAGCCAATTCACATGCTCTGGTTAGGGCGACCAGTTCAGCAACCTGGGCTGAGTGAGGTGGGCCTAGCGGTTCCGCTTCTATGGTGTCTTGGTCATCTACGACTGCGTATCCAGTACACAAGTCTCCCGAGTCTGACTGTCTATGACAACTACCGTCCGTGTAGAACGTGAGTTCTGCATCTTCCATTGGATTGTCACTGATGTCAGGCCTTGCGGTAAAATTTTGGGTCAAATATTCCATACAATCATGTGTATCTTCCTTTGCATTAAATCCTCCTTCCCCATCACTCTCACCTCCCACCCTTTGTGCCTGACCAGGCACACCTGGGAGGAATGTTGCAGGGTTTAATGCGCTGCATCTCCTTATGGTGATGTTTACTGGGGCCATTAATGCCAATTCCCATCTCGTAAACCTTGCTGATGAGACGTGTCTGGTTTGGGCAGAATTCAATAAGGCAGATACCGCATGCGGTGTATGGATTGTGAGGTTGTGGCCTAGCACAACATCTTCGCTTTTCGTCACTAGCAATGCTATCGCCGCAACGCTACGCAAGCATGTGGGGAGGGATCGCGCTACCGTATCTAGCTGAGCGCTGTAGTATGCAATTGGCCTGCTGGCATCACCGTGTTTTTGTGTTAGTACACCTGCTGCGCACCCAGCACTTTCTGTTCCGTATAGTTCAAAGGGTTTCCCATAGTCTGGCATACCTAGTGCTGGTGCCTGCGTTAGACACTGTTTGAGTCTCTCAAATGCTGTTTCGGATTCGTCTGTATGCGAAATCCGATCAGGTTTGTTTGAAGAGACCATTTCCTGCAAAGGTAGCGCCAATATGGAAAACCCTGGGATCCAATTACGGCAATACCCACACATTCCTAAAAACGTCCTGATCTGTTGTTGGGTTTGTGGCAGTGTCATGTCTCTAATGGCTTGGATTCTATCAGCGGTCAGGTGTCTCAGTCCTTGTGTTAGACAGTGTCCCAAATATTTTACCTTAGCTTGGCATAATTGCAACTTGTCTTTGGAAACCTTGTGACCTGTGTCTGAAAGATGAAACAGGAGCTGTTTCGTATCCTTCAGAGATGCTTCCAGTGAATCTGAACACAGTAATAAATCGTCCACATACTGTATCAATACTGATCCACTGTCTGGTTGGAAAGACTGTAAACAATCATGCAAAGCCTGAGAAAATATACTTGGACTGTCTATGAAACCTTGGGGTAACCGAGTCCACGTGTATTGGACTCCTCTGTATGTGAATGCAAACAAATATTGGCTGTCAGGGTGCAGAGGTACCGAAAAGAAAGCGGAGCAGAGGTCAATAACAGTGAAAAATTTGGCAGTGGGAGGAATTTGCATTAGGATGACAGCTGGATTAGGCACTACGGGGAACTGACTCTCAACTATTTTGTTAATCCCCCTTAGATCCTGCACTAGCCTGTAACCCCTCCCCCCACTCTTTTTAACAGGGAAGATGGGACTATTTGCGGTGCTGGACGTTCTTACTAGAATGCCCTGTTGTAGCAAGCGCTCTATTACGGGAAAAACTCCTAGCTCCACCTCTGGCTTCAGAGGATACTGTGGGATTTTTGGAGCTATCCTACCATCTTTTACTTGCACAACTACTGGAGCTACGTTTGCCATTAATCCAGTGTCCTGTCCATCTTTTGTCCAAAGCGACTCTGGTATCTGAGATGTCATCTCTTCTACTTGGGATGGATTCCTATTTGTCATAATGGAATGTGACATTAATTTTGATGGGGAGTCTAGCATGTCTCGTACTTCCTGAGCGTGATTCTCAGGAATGTCCAAGAATACACCTTCAGGAGTACAATAAATGACGCAACCCATTTTACATAGTAAGTCTCTTCCCAGGAGATTAGTTGGTGCAGATGCAGCCAGCAAAAAGGAATGCTTGGTATGCAAAGGCCCTATTGTAATCTCGGCTGGTTTGCTAACAGGGTAGTGCTGGACTACTCCTGTTACTCCCATGGCTGGAATTGTCCTACCAGTGGTTCTCATGCCCACTGTCGAATTTATCACTGACTTGGCCGCCCCTGTGTCTACAAGAAAGTTTAAAGTTTTACCAGCTACATTGATTGCAATTTCTGGTTCGCTTCCAAGACTAGCAATCAACTTAACTGGGTGCAGATTACAGGTATGGCCACACCCCTATTGGGTATGCTGACCTCCCTGAATCCCGCTGGCAGCAACTACTTGTGAGGGAGTTAGCTGGGAACTACCAGAGGCATGCCAATCTCTGTTCGGGGGATATCTTTTTGTTTCCCCTGTATGTGGCTCAAAACTCCGCCTCTGTGGACCCTGCTCCCAATGTCGTGTGTTGTGTTGTTGTCTAGGGGGTTGAAAAGATCTTTGTACATTCTTTGTTCTACATTCTCGTGCAAAGTGTCCCGGTCTGTTACAAGAAAAACATGTTATTACACTTGCCTTACCCACAGGATTCGGTGGTACATACGCAGGTTGCCTTGTGGTCAGCGCCTGTATACTTACGGACATCAACTTATCACTTTGCGACTCTCTGTGCCTAGTGATGTTTCTGTCGTGATCAATAGCAGACTCTCTCAATGTGGACACTGACAGACCTCGCCAACATGGTTGTGTGGTCTGTACCCTAGCTTTTAATGTTTCTTTCAAACCATCCATCAGTACAGATACTGCTACTTCTCGATGGTTTGGGTTGGTCTTAATGTCTTCTATACCAGTGTACTTTGCCATTTCTAATAGTGCCCGGTGAAAATACTCTGTTGCCGTTTCGGACTCCTTTTGCTTAATGGAAAATATCTTGTTCCATTTAACAACGGCTGGGAAATACTCCTTTAGCTGTAAATTTATCCTTTTTACATTATCCTTGTTGTACACGTCTGTAAGCGGTACATCTTTATCCAATGCACAGTCAGCTAAGAACTGAGTTGCGTCAACATTGGAAGGTAAACAAGCTCTTAGCAGTATCTGCCAATCCTTGTTGTTGGGTTCTACAGTGTTACCTAGATCCCTGATGTATTTTTGGCTAGCAACTAAATCCTTCCTGGGGTCAGGAAATTCGGACACTATTGTTCTTAATTCCATTCTGGAAAATGGAGTGTACATGGCAATGTTCCTTATGGGAGTGGCTCCAGACACATCTGTTTTTCCATTGGGAACTGCTATTACCCTTACAGGAGCAATTCTAACAGCCTCTTCCTGTGTAGATTCTACAGCTTGTTGTGGTACAATTGTTTCAGTGTAGTGCATGGTGCCGTACTTACCCGTTGACACGACCTCACCTATCCCTCCGCTAGGGGCTTTCACTAATCTCGTGGGTGTCGCTGTGCCTACTGTGGTCTCTGCTATGGTGGCTGCAAGAGAGAGAGCTGAAATTGTTGCTGAATCGTCTTCTTGATCACACTCCTGAGGAAGGTTCAAAACAGGGTACATCTTGCACGGGTTAATACTTGCATGAGTTATTTGGTTAACGTCATTAACATTTACAAGGTTACTAAGAGTTTGTGTTTTACAACCCAGTGCGTTTCTCTCCGCAATCAACTTCTCTCCTGCAATGTATGGTGGAGGAGGAGCTGTGGCAATCAACTTCCTGACTGCCCCAGATCCTGCCGCCAGAGCCAAACCTCTCTGTATCTCACCTTCCTGGTGCCATAACTGTAAATAATCATGATGCTGAATTCGTCTCTTTGCTGATTTTACGAGACATATCCTCCTCCTTAAATTTTGTAACACTTCTGGACTGAAGCTACCTATTCTTGGGAATTTGTCCCTGTCTTGTACAGTCATTCTCTCCCATTCATCACATAAAACCTCTGTGTGACTACCGTATTTTTCACACATTACATATCGTGCCGACCCAACTGGTCGGTTCTCTGAATCAACCCGAACCGAGGTTGATCGCCCCCTACCTGAACAAATGGCCCCCATAATCTGCAGGCGTTGCTTATTCCTCCTTGGATCTTTATCTCAAGGTTTTCAGCGAACCCTTACAAACAAACCAAGATGTCCTTGGGCAGGCCGGCGGTGGTGGTTTATCAAGTACCCCACTTACTTCTCGCCCACGTTGGCCAGTACTGCAATCACTGTAACCAGAGCTGCTGTACCCAACCTAGGGCCCCTGTGAACCTTTATTTACTGGGGCGCGTTCCCCAGCAAGTATCGGTTGTTGGATAGTTCCTGAGTGACCAGCGAACTTCCCTTCCAAAAATAAAAAATTACACAAATCACGTCAGAATGTACAAATAGCGTTTGTGACCACTTTACTCTAATGGTATTAGGTCAGATTACTAACTACTGCACACAATTACGTGCGGTCCAATCGTTCAGTACACGAGCACTACTTGTCATGTACTGAAAGATCAATGGAATCGATGTTTCCGGCCGCGATTCCTTCAGCAAGAGCTTATGGCCTATATGGGTTCTGCACCAACACCCCAGGCGTTGTGCCACTGGACTTTTATAGCGGACCTCTTTGTCTATTTTACCTGTTACCTTATGACCTCCTGGTCTTGTTACCTTATGACCTCCTGGTCTTGTTACCTTATGGTCCGCTATACTCTAATGCTCAAATATTATTTAACCAGGGATGCCTCCCTAGCCACCGTATATGTCACTTACACGTGTGTCCCTTGACGAGTACCCGGCTTTCCTTTTGGTTCCACCTTAAAGTTATATAAACTTTTGTATACAAAACACACTCACTCAACACATGTACACTTTTGTTTCTATATCTATTTCTGCGCAGAAATTGTCTTTAGGCCAAAAGTGTTACCAATTAGGAGCAGGATCTGTTAAACTAAATTTCAGATTTTCCAAAAATAGATTTGCGTTATTTACCGCGTCGCGTTATCTACCGCTGTGCGTTAATTATCGCCTTTGCGTTACTTCACTTTATCACAACTTGAGCTACGTGGGCGTAACCGGACGCTACGTTGCGTAATGTACACTGCGTGCGTCTGCCTTTTGGATTGCGTACGCTAGTCTTTGTTAGCGACACGTGTACGCAATGCAAAGGATCCACCGTAACACAATATATTTTTATCAATGTAAATGATCCCTGATCATCTACCGCAATCCACACTGACTGCCTTGTATCTCAGACAAACCGTGTGTTGTTCTATACTTTAACTATTACCTCTACTATGAAATAACAGCAAATCTCTTTTTAGCACTTTCTATCAACTATAAAATTGGCAAACAGGAATAGTGATATACGAAAATGAAACAGAAAATGCAGATATATGTATGCGTGCGTGTATACGCAAGACAGAAGAGAAATAAACAGTTTTAAAAGACACAAGCGTTTTGTTCTTACTTCCGGTTACCGGGTTCCTTCAGCACTCTTTATCTAAGCGAAGCAGACGCTTATCCCGTCAGCACTGTGAGACAACCTCCCACCCTTTGCTGGAGGGATAATGTCTGCTGATCTACCTAGTGCAGATATGAGAAGGATAGGACGAGTCCCCAATTGACAATGCTAAATTCCTTTGTCGTATAAACAACCCTTTATGAAGCTAAGAACACTGTACGCTGTTTACTTAAGAAGTACCGTAATGGTACGCTAGTTGCGTAACGATCGCTCAGCCGTAGGCGAGACGCTCAAGCGTCACGTTCGCTCACGGCCCAGGGATCACAGGACACGTTATTGGCTATGACTAGAGTAATGATTCGCTATGGCGTAGCTTACGCTCGAGACCACGAGGAGGTCACCAGCGGCGCAGACGCTCACAACGCTATACCTTAATGTTTAAACCTTATACCAAAGAAATACACAGAATACCTTAATGTGAGTACAGGGTGTAAGTGCAACCTTGTGTAACCTGACTAACTACAAAGCTGCTTGAGCGTCACCGACGCTCAAGTGAACACTTAATACTATAGGAAATACACAGATGCTGGTTTAGGTTCCAAAGCCTATTAACTGTATTATATCTAATATACTTGTAAAAGGGGATAACAGTACAAATGATACACTACAATATAACAGAGACTTCCTAACCACAGAACTAAACAATAAATACAAAAAAAGACCATACTACACTGACCTAAATGCAATACAATACAATACTATCTAATACAATACAATACTAGCCTAGTCTAGGGGAGATATGAGAGAACAGAACAGAGAGAGAGAGAGAGAGAGAGAGAGAGAGAGATGAGATGAGAGAAATTGGCTCACAGAAAGACAATGATTACGGAGAGAAACTTACGCACAAAGGGTATGATCGCCTGCGCCTCGATATCCAGCTCCCGGCTATCAGCAGATAACCGTTGATGAGAGAGTGAGCGCTGGATGTGGTCGGCCTGCCTATTTATGCCCCACACACAATGCAATCTCCTGGTCCTACAATCCCATTGTCCATTGGCCGAAGGAATTCGGCCCTGTATCATAACAAAAGGTCATAGGGTGATTCATACAGGTGGGCTGTAACGATTTCCAACAGCTCAGGTGGGTGGGAAACTGGGTTTCCCGCCGCATACCTGAGTATGTGTAAATAATAGAAATGGACATAAACTTCTTATGTCCATAACTATTCGCACGAGCGATTAATACGCTCCAAACCAACACCGGAATATTGCTAATTAAATACTCTTCCGATGGGTACCAAACACTGCTGTATGATTCCTGTTAGACCCTTCGTACGATATAAAGAGGGATTCCCCAGCTCTGGGACATTGTATTTTAACCAAACTTTCAGAATCTATCAAAGGGACCATGATCTATAAACTACATTAATTGTGAAAATATGTAACGAATGAGTCGCACGCTACGACTATATAAACTCTACCGTAAATACGCATACCGCGCCTGCGAGTGCACGCTATTGCGGGTATGCGCCTCCACGGGAGAGCGTACGCACGCGCAGCGCGGACCAGTGTGCGGTGCAAATATGGCAACGTGCATTTAGACATTTTTCTGACTTTGACAATGCGGATAAAGGGGGTCATTCCGAGTTGTTCGCTCGTTGCCGATTTTCGCAACAGAGCGATTAAGGCAAAAATGCGCATGCGCATGGTACGCAGTGCGCATGCGCTAAGTATTTTAGCACAAAACTTAGTGGATTTACTCACGTCCGAACGAAGAATTTTCATTGTTGAAGTGATCGTAGTGTGATTGACAGGAAGTGGGTGTTTCTGGGTGGAAACTGACCGTTTTCTGGGAGTGTGCGGAAAAACGCAGGCGTGCCAGGATAAAACGCAGGAGTGTCTGGAGAAACGGGGGAGTGGCTGGCCGAACGCAGGGCGTGTTTGTGACATCAAACCAGGAACGAAACGGGCTGATCTGATCGCAGTGTAGGAGTAAGTCTCGAGCTACTCAGAAACTGCTAAGAATTTTCTATTCGCAATTCTGCTAATCTTTCATTCGCAATTCTGCTAAGCTAAGATACACTCCCAGAGGGCGGCGGCCTAGCGTGTGCAATGCTGCTAAAATCTGCTAGCGAGCGAACAACTCGGAATGACCCCCAATGGACCCAATTCAGAGATACATGTAGACCAGATGTTACACACATGTTCGATGATCTGTGCATGTGTAGATCTGAAGCTGCAGTGTCACTTGTAGCCCCCCCCAAATGCTGCAGCATCAACGACATGTTACAGGCATTTGGGACCATCCCAGAAAAAAACGGGCGCATTCAACCCATTTTCTGAATGTGCTGAAGCCAATGGCTGTGTCAACTACATGATTTAACTGGACATCCTGGGTAACCTACTCACAGTGTTCCTAGTGTCAAAATCCTCAATTATGGCGTATAGAATCCTCAAGTATGCTATATGCCATAATTGAGGGTTCAAGACGCATAAAAGAAACCGCTACGGACGTTTTGACACTAGGAACACTGTGAGTAGGGTACGCCCACGTTCTTACAGTGTTCCCATATCCTTAGAATTTAGATTTATACTATTTTGTGTGTCCCATTAAAGATACCGTTATATATTTTTACCAGTACTTACGGATGTAAGTACGGTATGTTTACATACTTGCCTTGATATAATAAGAGAGGGACTAGACCCTTACAGTACAAATTTTCTCTGATTGGTTGTTCTCTTGGAATCCTTTTCCCTTCTTTGAGATCCCCTGTGTTAAGAAACTGTGTGCGTGACTATTCGCCTCTGTGGGAAGTTTCAAGAATTAAAGATACCTTTATATGAGGAGAATTTCACACTTAGACGTGAGTACGGTACGCACATACCATCATCTCCTAAGGAAACATAGTGAGGAAGTGCATGTGAGGACAGACTACATGACATTGTTGTCCCGTTCTTTCTTTTGAGGGACGTTTCACTTTAAGAAGATCAATTCGGAAGATCACTGCAAGGAATTGAGGAGGATCGAAACATATTGAGGGTGTTGGGATATTCCTTCCTCTTGTAATTCCAAACCATCACAGTTCTTCTACTGACTTTGTAAAGCATTTGGCAGTGCGCGGTGGGGATACACTCCATTTGTTGTTTATTATTCTGTACTGGGTGTTGAGTGACACCCAGAATCTATCCTACTGCAGCCGCCTAGGGCGCAGCAGTTGTTTATACTTTAGGTTGACACCAAATGGTCGACGTGCATTAGGCCGACGGGTACAAAAGGTCGACGTGTGAAAGGTCGACAGGAGTTAAGGTCAACAGTTACAAAAGGTTAATGTGGTCAAAAGGTTGTCATGACAATGGTCGACACAAAAATGGGCGACATGTTTTTTTGGGGCACATCTTGTATATTTGATGTTCTGTGACCGTCATCAATACAAACGTAGACCCCCTGCGGGCTCGCTTGCTTGCCATGCTTCAGGCACAGTTACTTTTCCCAGTAGATTTTCATGTGGATAGTAAATAAAGCAAATGCTGGGAAAACATGTGGAAAACCCCAAAAACATGTCGCCCATTGGTCATGTCGACCTTTTCAACCAGTCTTTCGTATTTGTGGACCTTAAGCACCGTCGACCTTTGTACCTGTCGATCTACAGTAATGCATGTCAGCCATATGGTATTATCCTAATGACTGTCAACCAATACATTGTCAATCTGTCATCCGGATACCAGTAACCTGAGGGTTCCTCAGATATCCGATGGTCACACAGTTGATCTGATACTGCGTCAGAGCTGATAACAGTCTGCAGCCGGTGTCTTTTTAACTCAAGACACCTTGCGCGTTTCGCAGTTTAGCATAATTTGCAGCGTTTAAATCAATTTTTTTCCCCACAGGTTGGCACTGGCTGCTACGCCGCGATGGGCCATAGAAAGAGTATGCCCCAGTTCATGTTCGAGAGTCACACCGCTCTGCCCTAATTTTTTATTTTCTTTTTATCTTACAGCATCTTTCTATTAGAAATGTCCTTTCAGCAGCCTGGTCCTGCTACGATACTGCTCTGTATTCCTTTCTGGGTCAATTAGGCTGCTGATGAAGACCTGAGCTGTAGCTGAGGATCCATACCAAAGAGGTTGGCTGCTGTGGTCAGTTTCAATAAATCCGCAGTGTACTGCTCAGTACAATATGCCAAATAAACCAGATAATACGTAACAAATGCATTTAACCAACAGAAAAATTACAAAAAAAATACAGCAAGAAAGAGTATTTGATTTATGTGCCCAACGAAACTTAAAAAGAAAGAAATTGAAACACTGATGATTAAAATGGGTTCTCTCAGTAATTGCTTTTGAAAAATCTCCTTATCTCTCCCTCCGCGCAGCGCAACAAATCACTCACAAGTCCCATCTACGAGTAGATAATAAAGCACCTGGGACAAGCAGATCCCCAGTGAAAGGATTGTATTTACTTAATTTGTTCAAGGTGTAATAGAAAGGCAGGAAATAGATTGAGCCTCCTGCGATAAAACCAAGAAATGGATTTCTTTGCGCAAGGTGGGACACAGTGGGAAGTTGGGGCACATTGCTGGAGAACTGCTCTCGTCCTCTTCCTGACAGTGAATTATGGTATCAAAATTCTTTTCATTTATTTTTGGTATATTTCTGAATGTGTTTTTCAATACGTCTAATGCCGGGATATAATTACGAGTCTGACGTCCTATACACTTGTCGAAGCAGAGAAAGTAAAATTACTGCGGCATTTCTCTTTCTTATGTCTTGTAATAAATGCATTATTCACAATTATTTCTACATATTTCTATTAATCGTCATGGTAACAGACTACTTTGCAAAAGTTTTTTTTTGCCGGTTGCCCACTTGAGCAAGGTCACATTGCGCAGTGCATTGGAAGCAAAGTATACACTAGGTCAGTCCGCACTTTTTGAATTGAAGTAGTTTATTGTTGGAACATTATCAAGTCAGTCTGGTACATTTAATATATTATAAAGTATATAGAGAGACATGCTGTTTCCTCATCTCCGGATTGCATTAAGTTCTGTTATGTCTCATAAAAATAATATAAAAATAATAATGATAATAATGTTTATAATACTGTTTGCACACTATTATTTTTACATATTGAAAATGCACTAAGACTGGTAAGTCCTGGATAAATGTATATACTACAGTATGTCAGTATTAGGAATGGCTTCTGGACGTGGGTACCCGTGGGTTGGGGTGTCTGGCTGTATCATTATTGTAACACTTTTTATCACTTAAATTACTTTTTACTTATGTAATACTTTTTAACACCTTAATTAGCACGAGGGACAGATGCAGGCTCCAAAAGGTGGTCAGAACCGCAGGGAAGATCATCGGGGCTGACCTTCCCTCAGTCCAGGACCTGTACTTGTCCAGAGCTAAAAAGCGGGCAACAAAGATAGTAAAGGACCAGCTACACCCCGGCAGGTGTTACAGGGCCGTCCCCACCAGGTCCACCAGTAGCCTCAAAAGTTTCTGTCCCCAAGAGGTCCACCTGCTGCCTGCTGAACTCCTGAACATTGACTGACTAGATGTGCATGTAACTCACTTGTGTCCCTACGGTATACCTATCTGTATGACTTTACTTGCCCCCTCCCCACACCTGCTTATCTGTTACCTACTTGGCTGTTGTATAGCAAACCGAAAACAAATTCCTAGTATACGCAAGTATACCATGCCAGTAAAGCTGATTCTAATTCTGATTCTGATTACTACTTCTTACCCACTGTATGTAACACTTCTAGCACTCAGCTATTAATGCAAAACTCTCTAACACATAAACTGCTGCTTCTCACTAGTGTGATGCCTTAAGGCGGTTGGAATGTTAGGGACCTCCAGATGAGGAAATCTGGTCGTGGTAGGTGGGCCCGAAATTATGCTAAGAACCCCACTTTTACTCCATGTTAAATTACAGAGTTTATTATAATTGTTCTGATTTGCAGTGTTCTTAGTACTTAGAGTGTGCACCTGCACATAATCTTTTTTTCTGTGTAATACCCAGTTGTCACAAGTGTTGCCCATACTATCCACGCTGATTCATTGTAAGGTCCATGTACGGTAAATAGGAAAACACATGATGCAATTGGTAGGGCAGTAGGAACAAAAGTCTTATTCAGAGGAAATGAGCGTGAGTCCACTTCTTAAAATAAAAAATGTGTTCACTTGTCTCCTTATAGTGGTCTATAACAAGTATGGGTCAAAGGATAACAAGATCCAGGCTTACAGGTTAATGTTTAAGTATTGTGATCCTACAACTTCTACAGTGAGATAACAACTGTGAACTCTTTATCAGATTCCATATTTCTTAATTAATTTGACCTAAATATTGCAGCTGGTCTTCATCTAAGACTTCATAATGAAGATAATCCATTTCAACCAAAACACTTGGAATATTTCTAGACAGATGCTTTCTCTGATTATGTTCCTCTGTCACTGATTGACCCTTCGGATAACAGATAATTATTTTAATTGTAATTATTGACAAAAGGGTTCTGTTAAGATAACTAACAAAAGAGTTTTCTGGATTGGACACCAGGGGGTTTATTTACTAATATTCGTGTTTTTGCCGTTTTTAAGGGTGTTTGAACTCAAATGGTATCGGGTGCATTTTACTGCAACTTTTTGAATCCTGATACGGTTATTCACTAAGCTGCCGAGTTTTGCGCAATCGTTTTTTCCGATGTCGATGTGATCCGTAATATCAGGCAGTGTTTTACGGGAGTGATGAGTAAAACGCTGCCTGACAAAACACAAGGAATCCCGGCCGGATCTGTGAGATCCGTGCAGGGCTTCATTGTGTACCTTAAAAAGTTGTTTAAAGTCTTAAAAAATCTGAAAAAATTGCGTGGGGTCCCCCCTCCTAAGAACAACCAGCCTCGGGCTCTTTGAGCCGGTCCTGGTAGAAAAAATATGGGGGGGAAAATGACAGGGGTTCCCCCATATTTCTTCAACCAGCACCGGGCTCTGCGCCTGGTCCTGGTTCCAAAATACGGGGGGCAAAAAGCGTAGGGGTCCCCCATATTTTTGAAACCAGCACCGGGCTCCACTAGCCAGGTACATAATGCCACAGCCGGGGGACACTTTTATACTGGTCCCTGCGGCCCTGGCATTACATACCCAACTAGTCACCCCTGGCCAGGGTACCCTGGAGGAGTGGGAACCCCTTAAATCAAGGGGTCCCCCCTCCAGCCACCCAAGGGCCAGGGGTGAAGCCCGAGGCTGTCCCCCCCATCCAAGGGCGGCGGATGGGGGGCTGATAGCCTTGTGAAAAAATTTGAATATTGTTTTTAGTAGCAGTACTACAAGTCCCAGCAAGCCTCCCCCGCAAGCTGGTACTTGGAGAACCACAAGTACCAGCATGCGGTGGAAAACCAGGACACACACACCGCGAAAGTATAAGTTTATTACATACATGCACACCTCCATACATACATACTTACCTAGGTTCACACGAGGCTCGGTCCTCTTCTCCATGTAGAATCCTTGGGGTACCTGTGTTAAAAATTATACTCACATAATCCAGGGTAGAATCCGACCTTTGAATAATCCACGTACTTGGCAAAAAAAAAAAAAAACGGAAACCCGACCACGCACTGAAAGGGGTCCCATGTTTACACATGGGACCCCTTTCCCCGACTGCCAGGACCCCCCCTGACTCCTGTCAAAGAGGGTCCCTTCAGCCAATCAGGGAGCGCCACGTCGTGGCACTCTCCTGATTGGCTGTGTGCTCCTGTAGTGTCTGTCAGGCAGCACACGGCACAGATACAATGTAGCGCCTATGCGCTCCATTGTAGCCAATGGTGGGAACTGTGCGGTCAGCGGTGAGGTTACTTTCGGTCAACCTCTGACCGCACAGTTCCCACCATTCTCCAAGTACCAGCTTGCGGGGGAGGCTTGCTGGGACTTGTAGTACTGTTACTAAAAACAATATTCACATTTTTTTCACAAGGCTATCAGCCCCCCATCCGCCGCCCTTGGATGGGGGGACAGCCTCGGGCTTCACCCCTGGCCCTTGGGTGGCTGGAGGGGGGACCCCTTGATTTAAGGGGTTCCCACTCCTCCAGGGTACCCCGGCCAGGGGTGACTAGCTGGGTATGTAATGCCAGGGTCGCAGGGACCAGTATAAAAGTGTCCCCTGGCTGTGTCATTATGTACCTGGCTAGTGGAGGCCGGTGCTAGTTTCAAAAACACGGGGGACCCCTACGCTTTTTGTCCCCCGTATTTTTGGAACCAGGACCAGGCGCAGAGCCCGGTGCTGGTTGATTAAATATGGGGGAACCCCTGTAATTTTTTCCCCAAAATTTTTTCTACCAGGACCGGCTCAAAGAGCCCGAGGCTGGTTGTGCTTAGGAGGAGGGACCCCACGCAATTTTTTTTTTCAGTTTTTACACTAAACAGACCCTTTCCCATAGATAACCATGCACAGATCTCACTGATCCGTGCATGGTTATCCAAACTCGACTGGAAAAAGCAGGTCTATTTTTTTGCTGCTTTTTTTAACGAATCGTAAAAAAACAGACCCGCACTTGAGCACTCAGAGACTAACACCCAAATACGAATGAATAGTGAATGCCCGTATTCTATGAAATAACAGCCGAGTTTGACCGATGGTCTATTCATTCATATTTGTGAATGTCATTCAAACCATTACGAATAGTCCAAACACTGCCGAGATTGGTGCTTAGTGAATTCCCGGATTGGGACTTAGAAAGAAAAACACAAATCGGACAAACTCGGATTCTTAGTAAATACTGGCCCAGGTGCGGTGACCACTGGCAGAAAGTAATTGCAGTAACTGGTCACAATACATAATGGTCCTCAATCCTCTTTCTGCAAAGATTGTGAATTTTGCATCCAGGTGTTACAAGAAGACCTGTAGAACAGTATGGTTTTATATTATTCCCTCAATCAGATTGCATTTATTACTCCTTTTTGAATGACTATGTGGTAACGCTCATCTTATGGCCATGAATATCCTACGTACTGTAAGGTTATATGGTTTGCTTACACTGTGTATTGTAGGTGTTAGGTAGTAGTGGCACCATGTGTTGATTGTGTGGCACTTTCCTTGAAGTGATGTTGCCATGTCTGTCTCTAAAATGTTGACAGGTGAGTTATCAGTAACTCTGAAAGGAGAAGTATATATTTTGGAGTGTATTCTTTCACCTTCCACAGCTGTACTGGCAAATGGCAGAAGGTCCAATAGCCTTGATGGGCCAATCCAGCCACCTAAATTCCATGGTTAAGCAAATCTGCCTCCCGGTGTTCTGCTTGGCCGCCATTCTTTGATGGGGTGTCACACAAGGGTGTGACTCGTGGCATTCCCCATTTATGTGTGGTCATGTCCTGTGATGTGTGGTACGCTCTGTTTTTCACTGACCACATACGGTAAGGATGCTAGAACCTATTTTAAGCACCAGCACCTTCCCTGTACTGTTGCACCTACTGTCCCTGAGACAGGTACTGTCTATTGTTAAAACCCTTGAGATATTTGAAAGTTTCTATCATGTCACCCCCTTATCCCTTCTCTGCTCCAAACTATATATAGAGAAAGTAGGTATACTTAGTAGTAACTACATAACAGGGGGTACCTGGCAAATGAGGAACAGGTCTCCACAAATCCCATGTAGCCCTCTTGAGAATATGATAATAGGGTACCGGCCATGGGAGGGAGAGTACAGTGTGTGAATCTGAGGGGTAATAAGGAGCCATTGATTAAAACTTGGCATGTGAAGTTCTGTCTCCTTCTAGGTACACTGCAAGATCTGATCTAGGGTCTGCAGCGACTATCCTGCTGATTGTATTGCTGTATTATTGCCCCCACAAATTTTTTTCTGTTGGGTCCTTCAGAAATACTTGCCCGGAGTCTTCCTCTCTTGATCTGACTTAACAAATAAGTATATATATATATATATATATATATAAGGGGCGGAGCTTGCTAGACGTCTCGCTCACTCGGTCTCTGCATCTCCCTGTGATCGCTGCGGGTGGCCGGACGGGCTTCTGAAAGCAGCGCGGTGTACGGTCCCGGCTTCTGGACACAGCGGTTGATGCACCAGCCTTGTGGATTTTTCTTTCACGTATAAACTGGCCCAAAGTGTGGGTCCAAAAAGGTATTATTACATCTATACCTGTAATTTGGTTCTATTGATATGTTTTAAAAAATAAATCGGATTTACACTATGGGCGCATTCTCCTGAATCCCTTTTTTTCCAGAAATTTGCTCAAGGAGTCCTTAGTGTTTTGGAGAAGTACAGCGGTGGTGGTTCACCAGTGTTAACAGCCCAGGTGTGGAATCACCTGGGGACTGCAAACCATTAATTAAAGAGTGACCAGCGCACCTGTACACCGTTCTTTGCCCAATATATATATATATATATATATATATACTGCTCAAAAAAATAAAGGGAACACTTAAACAACACAATATAACTCCAAGTCAATCACACGTCTGTGAAATCAAACTGTCCACTTAGGAAGCAACACTGATTGACAATCAATTTCACATGCTGTTGTGCAAATGGAATAGACAACAGGTGGAAATTATAGGCAATTAGCAAGACACCCTCAATAAAGGAGTTGTTCTGCAGGTGGTGACCACAGACCACTTCTCAGCTCCTATGCTTTCTGGCTGATGTTTTGGTCACTTTTGAAAGCTGGCGGTGCTTTCACTCTAGTGGTAGCATGATACGGAGTCTACAACCCACACAAGTGGCTCAGGTAGTGCAGCTCAACCAGGATGGCACATCAATGCGAGCTGTGGCAAGAAGGTTTGCTGTGTCTGTCAGCGTAGTGTCCAGAGCATGGAGGCGCTACCAGGAGACAGGCCAGTACATCAGGAGACGTGGAGGAGGCCGTAGGAGGGCAACAACCCAGCAGCAGGACCGCTACCTCCGCCTTTGTGCAAGGAGGAACAGGAGGAGCACTGCCAGAGCCCTGCAAAATGACCTCCAGCAAGCCACAAATGTGCATGTGTCTACTCAAACGATCAGAAACAGACTCCTTGAGGGTGCTATGAGGGCCCGACGTCCACAGGTGGGGGTTGTGCTTACAGCCCAACACCGTGCAGGACGTTTGGCATTTGCCAGAGAACACCAAGATTGGCAAATTCGCCACTGGCGCCCTGTGCTCTTCACAGATGAAAGCAGGTTCTTACTGAGCACATGTGACAGACATGACAGAGTCTGGAGACGCCGAGGAGAACGTTCTGCTGCCTGCAACATCCTCCAGCATGACCGGTTTGGCACTGGGTCAGTAATGGTGTGGGGTGGCATTTCTTTGGGGGGCCGCACAGCCCTCCATGTGCTCGCCAGAGGTAGCCTGACTGCCATTAGGTACCGAGATGAGATCCTCAGACCCCTTGTGAGACCATATGCTGGTGCGGTTGGCCTTGGGTTCCTCCTAATGCAAGACAATGCTAGACCTCATGTGGCTGGAGTGTGTCAGCAGTTCCTGCAAGACGAAGGCATTGATGCTATGGACTGGCCCGCCCGTTCCCCAGACCTGGGGACATCATGTCTCGCTCCATCCACCAACGCCACGTTGCACCACAGACTGTCCAGGAGTTGGCAGATGCTTTAGTCCAGGAGATCCCTCAGGAGACCATCCGCCACCTCATCAGGAGCATGCCCAGGCATTGTAGGGAGGTCATACAGGCACGTCGAGGCCACACACACTACTGAGCCTCATTTTGACTTGTTTAAAAGACATTACATCAAAGTTGGATCAGCCTGTAATGTGTTTTTCCACTTTAATTTTGAGTGTGACTCCAAATCCAGACCTCCATGGGTTAATAAATTTGATTTCCATTGATAATTTTTGTGTGATTTTGTTGTCAGCACATTCAACTATGTAAAGAACAAAGTGTTTAATAAGAATATTTCATTCATTCAGATCTAGGATGTGTTATTTTAGTGTTCCCTTTATTTTTTTGAGCAGTGTGTATATATATCTCCTATATAATAGCCCAGATCTGTGACTTTGTGATTCATTTGCTAACGCTGGGCGGAGTCACAAAAGTGGGCGGAGTTAGTCAAATGAGTCACAGATCTTGCCAAATCTATAGGACACTAGGAGCAGCTGCAGAAGCAGATGGTATGGACATGGCACAGGCAGGGGTGCATACCTCCCAGCTTTCACACACACACACACACACACACACACACACACACTGCGAAAAGGGGGCGTGGCTTCACGGGAGGGTCCCCGTTTTCGTCAGTGAGGGGGCATGCCCAGCGCTCTGTGAGCTGCTGGCATGCCCCAGGGGCTGATTATGAGTCCGGGGGGCCCAGGGCACTTGAAACAGGGGGGGCTGTGCCTGCTGTGGGTTGGGGGCGTGGCCTAATCGCGAGCCCGAGAGGCCACGCCCCCTTGTGCAAATTCCGGGATTTTTTTTTTTTTTTTTTTTGGCCCCTCAGCTAGGGCTAAATACAGAGGAGGTGGTCGCTCCCCCCTACACACCCGCACAGGCAGAAGAGAGCAGGGAGACTGCTGCCTCCCTGCAACACCACAGACCTGCCAATACGCAGCAGCGTGTGCTGACTGTAGCACAATGCTGCCGTTGTTGCTGGGGGAGCTTCTGAGCTGGGACAGAGCTACTCGAGCCGGGGGGACCCCTAAAACTGTGGGGCCAACGGTACGTACCCCCTGCCCCCCCCCTTAATCCGGCTCTGCTGCTGGAACCCCCCCTTTAATCCGTACCCCCTGATGCCCCCTCTCCCTCCGTCTCCACTATTCACCGCTGCTCTGCTAAGCAGAACAGCGAGTACAGGAGCTTTCCAACTGCCCCCCCCCCCACCGCAGGACACTGCGACACGCGGGTGGGACAGCGGGACAGACCCCAAAAAATGGGACATTTGAGAGGTATGGGGGTGTGTGAGGGGGTATGCCATACTTGACCCCCCACATCAGCATACTCAGCAGGGTCTCTCTGGGGGGAGGAGCTTCACTTTCTGGCACACTCCAGGCTTCTTAGCTGTAGTTTTGTGGGGCACCTGCCGCTGTGCACTTTCCGTACTGCCTCTGTTATCTCCAGCCCCGGCAACCCCACCGCTAGCTGCAGCGCTGCCACCCGCAGTGAGGTGCGCCCAGCTCCTTCACACACTTTAGCCGGCGGGTAGCGCTGCAGAAGTCCGCGCTGCTTGCAGGCTCTGATCCCCTCCTCCCTCCAGCCGCAGCGTCTCCTGGGAGCTAACCAGTCACTCCCAGTCTCCCCTTACCACAGTGCCCAGCAGCCGTGAGGTCCGCGCCACGTGCATGCTATGACCCCCTCCTCCCTCCAGCCGCAGCATCTCCTGGGGGCAAACCAGTCACTCCCAGTCTCACCTTACCACAGTGCCCGGCAGCTGCGCGAGGTCTGCGGTGTGTGACTGAGGAGGGGGGAGGGATGCGGACGGGCAGAGGAAGCAGGACTACAGCCTAAGAGAGTCAGCCATGCCAAGTCTCCACCAGCAGCAGATCCCAACAGGTTGGAGTGGAACAGCAGCAGCCAGCAGCAGTGACTCCGGTAAGACACATCTGTCTGTCACCACTGTTCTGTCCCTAATACCAATCTCTTCCGTGCCCTGTGTTCTGTCATTTCCCTGTCACCCCTGGCCTTGACCTGCCACCCTTATCCTGGCCCTTTCACCTTTATCCTGGCCCTTTCACCCTTATCCTGGCCCTGTCACCCTTATGCTGGCCCTGTTACCCCTATCCTGGCCCTGTCACCCCTGTGCTTGCCCTGTCAACCCTATACTGGCCCTGTCACCCCTGTCCTGGTCCTGCCGCCCCTACCCTGGCCCTGTCACCCCTATCCTGTCCCTGTCATTTCTGTCCTGGCCCCGTCGCCCGTGTCCTGGCCCCGTCACCCCTGTCCTGGCCCCGTCACCCCTGTTGTGACCCTGTCACCCCTGTCCTGGCCCAGTCAACCCTGTTCTGACCCTGTCACCCCTGTCCTGGCCCTGTTACTGCATACCCTCCAACTACCTTTTTGGCAGGTACAGTACCCGCAGCACCTACAGACCTCTCCCCAATGCACCACACCTCCGCACCTTCCCCTCCACCACATGCGGCACTCCATCCCTCCCCCACATGCTGTGCCTCCAGACCCCCTACACCACCCGCGGCTCCCACTCCTCCGCCCCTTCACCACCCCCAGCAATCTCCAGGCCCCCTCCACCATTCACCCCCCTTATATTTCTCCCCCCACACCTGCCCCCCTCCACCCGCAGCATCTGCAGACACCCTCCTCCATCCGCGGTCCCCCCCTCACCCACCCCTCCCCCACCAATGGCACCCCCGCACCTGCCCCTCCACCACCTGCAGCACCTCCGGACCTCCTTCCCCATTCACCGCAACACCCGTACCTGCCCCTCCCCTACCCATGGCGCCTGCGGACCCCTACCCCACCAGCGGCACTCCCGCCCCTTCCCATCCCACAGCACCTCCGGAACCCTTCACCCATCTGCAACATCCCCACACCGGCCCCTCCCCCACCCATGGCACCCCTGCCCCTCCCCCACCTGCAGTGCCTCCGGACCCCTCCCCCATCTGCATCCCCCACTCCTCTGCCCCTCCCCCACCCGCAGCATCTCCCAACCCTTCCCCATCCGGGCCCCACCCCCACTTCCGTCCCCCCTCCATCCGCAGCATCTACAGACACCATCCGCAGTACCCCCCGCACCCGCTACATTCTTTACATTGTGCCCTGCAGGTGCTGTTCACGCCGTCGCAAGGGGCTGCGCCTCCTTCACCATCGCACACCCTTTCATTGTGCAATATTTAACCACTAACAAAGGAATGCAGGTGATACTCCATATAACACAAATATTGAACCCCAGAAAGGCATGCAAGGGTTAAGTGGGCGTAGCCCCTTGCGACGGTGTGAAGAGCGCCCGTAGGGCGCGATGAAGCACCTAGTATATATATATATATATATATATATATATATGTAAAATCGAAAATATGAGCCCACCCACTTAGTAGACAGGCAGCCAATTGGGAGTGGTCTCTCGGCTGTTTGTTTAGGCCCTCCCCAGAGGAACAGGCAAGATGCTTAGTAGTACTGGCTACTAGGGAAGGGAAGGAAATTCTTCTTTCTCTCTTTCTTTCTTTCTTTCTTTCTTTCTTTCTGTTCTGATGGGCAAGATAGCTCACAGAGCATGCGACTTCAGCTTTCTCCGCAGTTGGAGCCATGGGCCAGTTGTAATGCTGCCCATAGATGTGCGCAGCTAATTATATTAGGGGGTGCACCACCGAAGGGACATGTCTAGCACTATTTTACATTCTCTCAGTAAAATCACATGGCTTAATGACATTATTCCAAACAGTATGAGCCGAAATTTTCATTACGCCACACAGTATGAGCCTAAATTCACATTACGCCACATGGTATGAGCCGAAGGTCACATTACACCACACAGAATGAGCCGAATGTCACATTACACCACACAGTATGAGCCGAATGTCACATTACACCACACAGAATGAGCCGAAGGTCACATTACACCACACAGTATGAGCCGAATGTCACATTACACCACACAGAATGAGCCGAAGGTCACATTACACCACACAGAATGAGCCGAATGTCACATTACACCACACAGTATGAGCCGAATGTCACATTACACCACACAGAATGAGCCGAAGGTCACATTACACCACACAGTATGAGCCGAATGTCACATTACACCACACAGAATGAGCCGAAGGTCACATTACACCACACAGAATGAGCCGAAGGTCACATTACACCACACAGAATGAGCCGAAGGTCACATTACACCACACAGAATGAGCCGAAATTTACATTACGCCACACAGTATGATCCTAAATTCACATTACGCCACATGGTATGAGCCGAAGGTCACATTACACCACACAGAATGAGCCGAATGTCCCATTACACCACACAGTATGAGCCGAATGTCACATCACACCATACAGAATGAGCCGAAGGTCACATTACACCACACAGAATGAGCCGAAGGTCACATTACACCACACAGAATGAGCCGAAGGTCACATTACAGTATGAGCCGACGGTCCCATTACACCACACAGAATGAGCCGAAGGTCACATTACACCACACAGTATGAGCCGAATGTCACATTACACCACACAGTATGAGCCGAAGGTCACATTACACTACACACTATGAGCCGAAATTTACATTAGGCCACATGGTATGAGCAACATATATATATATATATATATATATATAGGTAGTAGAAATAGGCGGCACTCAGGCAGACTTGTGATGAAGAAAAATGGTTAGTTTAATCCGACATGTTTCGGGGATACCCCCGTCCTCAGGGCCTAACTAGCCAAAAGTGAGTTACATAACAGGTATAAATACACTTAGACAGATACAAAACGTAATGAGACAATTATACTCACCTGTTCAACGGCGCCGAACACCCGCTTGTGGATCCGGCCACCCGCCGCGTCGCCTCCCGCTGACGTCAGTAGCAGGCCGCGCCGCCAGCCCGTCTCCATGGACTCCCCCAGAGACGTCAATGCGCAGCCCTGCCGCCCGCCTCTCAGGGGGGACGCTTTGCTAGTGTGTCCATCCACCGCTGAGCGTCGTGCCGCGTCACAGGTGTCGCATAGCAACCTAAAAGAAACAATAATAACAATAATGACAGTGAACGAAAAACACAGAATCAAAATGCTGTTAAAACACTTATACAGTGAACACAATGAATTCTATCTAGTGGGGTATGTTAACCTCCGGTGCCCACTCCTATCCACTTGGCTAATGAACAATATAGACATACCTATAATCCTTACACTTACTAAAGTTATAATAAATCTATCAATCAAACAAATCTATTAATTGATTATTGATTAAATGTCTAAAGGAAACACTGTATGCCTAGGTTCTCGTTGAGACCCCCAGGCGACAGGGTACCCAATTGAAAAATCCAGCGCGATTCCCTCTGCAAAAGAATCCTATCCCTATTGCCCCCCCTGAGGGTGCTTGGTACATGGTCTATCAATATAGCCCTAATGCTAGCCACCCCATGTTTTGCCTGCAAGCAATGGCGGGCAAAGGGTTGATCACTCACCCCCTTTTCATATGCTTTTTTAATTGCACTTCTATGTAATGCCATGCGTTCGCGAAACTGTCTAATGGTCTTGCCAACATAGGCAAGACCACAGGGGCAAGTAAGTAAATAAACCACATGTGTGGTGGTGCAGGTGAGGCGATGTTTAATAAGGTACTTCTTGCCCGTTAAGGGGTGTTTAAAGGAAGTGCCTGTGATCAAAGTGTTGCATGTTGCACAGCCTAAGCACCTATAACACCCGTTCTTGGACCTTAAAAAATGAACTTCTCGATTTCTAGTGAGATCTGAAATATCCAATTTCATGACATAATCACCAATATTCCTGCCTCGAGTGTGGCTCGGTAATAATGATGTGTCAGCTAATGATGACAAGGCTGGATCAGTCTGTACCATAGGCCACAGATTTTTAGCTCTTTTGACTCTATCCCCGGTAGCAGTGGTATATTTATTAACCCAGGGGAGTTTAGGGCCTGGCTGAGTCTGTGGTCTAGCTTTAGGGCACAAGGCTTGTTCTCTGGGAATTTTTAATGCCCGGGCCCTGGCCATCTGAAGTTCCTTTATGGGATATCCCCTTTACGCAAATTTAAGTAACATCCTGTCCATGGTTCTCGTTGTCTCATCCGGGTCCGAGGTGATCCGTCGGACCCGCATGAACTGCGAATACGGTAAACCTCTACGTAATGAAGGCGGATGGAAGCTACGATAAGCCAATAATGTGTTCCTATCAGTGCTTTTCACATAAAGTGAAGTGGATAATTGATGGTCTTCAATGGTAATAGTAACATCTAGGTAATGAATCGCCTTATCGTCTATTACATAAGTAAATTGCACTGCATGTCGTGTGTGGTTATGACTTTCCCACACTGCAATTAATTGTTCCCTGGACCCACACCACAACACCAGCAGGTCATCTATGTAGCGCCTATAGTAGATGACCCGTGTTGCTATGGCGGGGTCCAGGGTAAACATTTGCTTTTCTACTTGAAACATGAAGGCGTTCGCGTACGATGGGGCCACTGCTGACCCCATCGCACATCCCGCTATTTGTAACAAAAATTTGCCATTGAAGACAAAATAGTTCCTTCTAAGGACCCTATCCAATAGTGTCAAGAAGAATGAAATCTCCGGGCCCAGATAGGAAACATTATCCTGAATCAAAAGTCTTACAGCCTCTACACCTGCCTCATGAGGAATGCAGGTGTAGAGGCTGGTGACATCCGCGCTGCACAACAGGATCCCCTCAGGCAAAGGGCCCAACTCCTGTAGTTGCAGCAATAAACTAGTCGTATCTTTTAGATACGAGGGCAAAGCCTGTACACATGGATTCAAATAAGCGTCAAGATAAACAGATATAGGGTGATATAGGGAACCCCTGGCCGATACTATTGGTCGACAAGGGGGATCCACTAGACTCTTATGAACCTTGGGCACTGTATAAAAGAGGAGGGCCTTAGGGAATTCTATCGTAAGGGTCTTGCAAACTTGTGGAGAGATGATGTCTTGCCCCACTGCTGATTCTAAAAGTGAATCCAACTCTTTCTTAAACTCTCGGGTAGGGTCCATAGTGAGACGCTTGTATGTATTAGTGTCACTGAGCTGACGCTCACTCTCCTTAATATAGTCATCAAGGTCTTGTATCACTATGGACCCTCCCTTGTCCGCCTAGGTAGTAGAAATAGGCGGCACTCAGGCAGACTTGTGATGAAGAAAAATGGTTAGTTTAATCCAGCATTTTGATTCTGTGTTTTTCGTTCACTGTCATTATTGTTATTATTGTTTCTTTTAGGTTGCTATGCGACACCTGTGACGCGGCACGACGCTCAGCGGTGGATGGACACACTAGCAAAGCGTCCCCCCTGAGAGGCGGGCGGCAGGGCTGCGCATTGACGTCTCTGGGGGCGTCCATGGAGACGGGCTGGCGGCGCGGCCTGCTACTGACGTCAGCGGGAGGCGACGTGGCGGGTGGCCGGATCCACGAGCGGGTGTTCGGCGCCGTTGAACAGGTGAGTATAATTGTCTCATTACGTTTTGTATCTGTCTAAGTGTATTTATACCTGTTATGTAACTCACTTTTGGCTAGTTAGGCCCTGAGGACGGGGGTATCCCCGAAACATGTCGGATTAAATTAACCATTTTTCTTCATCACAAGTCTGCCTGAGTGCCGCCTATTTCTACTACCTACATTGGGAAAGTTCTTACCTTCTCGAGGAGGGCACCGCAGCCATTAACTTAAAGAGCAGGGAGTGCCGGGACTTTTTTGTTTGGATATATCTGGAACCAATGTGGGGTGGAGTCTTCCAGCACATTGATTCAATCCAAGGCACCCCTCACCAATATATGTCACATATGCACTGCCGACACAGGTCCAATACGTTTACAGCAGTTATCTCAACTGAACATTTAGTCTAGTGGAGTTCCCTGCGAGGACCCACACTTTCCAGTGGCTATTGGACAATACATCCAGCTCATATGTCTGACGCCAGCTCTGAGGTGGAGCTGGCCCTAGAGCTGATTCAGCGAGATGCCAGCGAACGACTTAGTTTCTCAGATGCTGAGGCGAAAGCCATTTTGGTGGAGAGAAGACTTGAGGATGAAACGATTAAAAGCACTAATGATGATTTATATAAAAAGTGGCTGAGGATGAAACAAAAAGAATGTGATTTTTTTGTATCATGGTATATCCTTATCAGATTATTACAGGAACAACATGATACCCCGGGGACTCAGGATACGCAACTCACCGACGATAGGCCGTTATAACACCTCTTTTTGCCGTCGGTGGGTTGCTATCCTTAACAAGTGTTCAATGGACCTTATTTTATTGGTCGTTGAAGAATCCACAAGGGAACTCAATAACATCAGAGAACAACTTGTAGTGTTTGAAAGAGAACACAAACCGGGCTTATCACTTGACACGCATACGGATTGGATGGCCAAGTTGAACACCCAAATGGAGCAGTATCGTCAAGAACTAGTGCGCTTTAAGAAAGAAAAGCTTTGCACTGTCCAAAGGGACTATCATCAGCGGCAAGTTTATTCCTGGCTGGGAGGCACGCGCACCCCTCAGGAATATCCAAACCGGCGCCAACGAACTCGCCGAGGACGAGAATATTATGGCGGCACTAGTACATCTGCTAGCGAGTCGGAAGGAGCCTCAGGGGTGACTCAAACACCGGACGGCCGGACCCCTTTAGGCCCACATCCTCAGGGCACCCAGACCCGTTCCAATCGCACCCCCACCACAGGACGAGGACGAGGAGGGCGGGGCAAAACCAAAGAATCATCCGCACCAAGGCCTCCTCGACCATAAAGGAGACAGTATTCAACCTATCTTCCACTCCACTAACTGAGATCGAATATCGAACTTTATCCAAAGGACTGTCTTTTGTTCCTACTGTCCCTCCGGATCCGTTAGAGTGGAAGGTAGAGGTACAACGGTTGAATAGGTCCCTCAGGAGATGTGAATTCTTTAACATATAAGAAATTTTTTTTTATTTTTCCATCAGTATAAAAACATATATTGCTGAGCACAAGTTTAAAATAAACTTTTTCTTTAGAAGATACACGTGTGGAAATTAGTTGTATAGCTGATATAGCTTTTTTTGAAAAGAACAGTCCTTAAAATTTGAAACAGTGTTAATCTGTGTAAATGTCCTATTGTAGCGGTCTTTGCTACAAATTAGCTTTGTTTTAAATGGACAAAGTTCACTGAGTCACTGCTGTGTCTGAGGAAGCCGCTGATATCGACAGAACAAGGCGGAGAAACGCGTTACATGTTCAAAGGAGCCCATTCATCATCACCACGGTGACAGCCACGGACCCCAAAGAAATTGGAACCAGCAGCAACACCTGAATCCCGGCAGAATACAAACACGGCAACCTAATTGAGGTACTATAAGTCTGGAGGGATCAAGCTGTGACATTTGGAACCAGGGGAAAATAACGTGGACACAAGGTCAAGTGGTATATTAATTCATAATGCATGCTTAAAAATAACTCCAAATTATGTCTATCCAGCATCCCTCTGGTATGAAGACTAGGGATCCCAAACGCATCACTGAAACTTTCTCTCGCTTCTACGAGAAACTATACAACGCCCATAAGACCACTCAGACGAAACCAGACTTTATTGGGGCTATCCGTACCTTCCTATCCCAATGCCATCTCCCTCGTTTAAGCTCATCGGTTTCAGCCGAATTGAATTCGGAGATATCCGAAGAAGAAATTGCCACTGTTGTCAAATCCCTAAAACTTAGCAAAGCTCCTGGCCCAGACGGCTTTACGGCCGCATATTACAAGACCTTTCTCCCCCAACTTACACCTCACCTCTCAGCCCTTTTCAATGCTGTCTTGCAGGGAGCTTCTTTCTCCAAAGCGGCACTGGAGGCCAAGATAATAGTCATTCCTAAGGAGGGTAAGGACACATCTAATTGCGCTAACTATAGGCCTATATCATTACTTAACTCAGATATCAAGATCTATGCCAAAATATTAGCTCTCCGTCTAAATAGAGTCTTACCCCACCTTATCCATAACGACCAGGTAGGATTTATCCCCGGCCGCCAAGCACGAGACAACACGAGACGAATTATTAGCCTGACCCACTATATCAACCTTACACACACCCCTGCTCTCTTGCTTTCTCTGGACGCGGAGAAAGCATTTGACAGAATAGGATGGCCCTTTATGTTTGAAACTCTTGCTCATCTGGGCTTTCAGGGGGAATTCCTTACAGGGATACAAGCCTTATATTCGACCCCTTCCGCTAGGGTATCTATAAACGGAGTGCAATCTGACCCTTTGGACATCTCCAACGGTACCAGACAGGGCTGCCCACTCTCACCCCTGATCTTTGCCTTAGTGATAGAACCATTAGCAGCCCGAATTCGAGCCTCGCCCGATATCGGGGGGCTAGGAGTAGGGGACTCTGTTTACAAGATCTCCTTGTTCGCAGACGACGTCCTCCTATCACTTTCCTCACCTCACACCTCTCTGCCGAACCTTTTTACTCTCCTGTCTGAATACGGAAAGATATCGGGCTACAAAGTCAACTGGTCCAAGACGGAAGCTCTCCCCTTCCACATCTCCCCTCCCCAAATAGCCAACATGCAAAACAACTTCAAATTCACCTGGTGCACCTCTAAAATTCGATATCTGGGGGTCTATATTACGAGCCGCTATGGAGACTTGTTTAAGGAAAATTTCTCGCCTTTGCTTAAAAATCTTAAGGCCGATCTCCATAAATGGCAATCACTAATCATATCTTGGTTAGGCCGTATCATAGCTCTGAAAATGAATATTATCCCCCGCCTCCTCTATCTATTTCAAACGCTACCAGTGAAAGTACCGGACTCGGTACTGGCACAAATTCATACGTGGTTACTACGTTTTGTGTGGAGAAATAAAACTCCAAGGATAGGGTTCTCTACCCTCCGCAAACCAGCACAAGAAGGGGGGAGAGGATTCCCAGATATCCGTCTTTACTATCTGGCTACTCATCTCAGCCAAGCGGTGGCATGGTTCGCCCCTACGCAGTCCATACGTTGGCTCCAGTTAGAGAGGACACTTAGCCACACTCCTTCTCTATCGTCTCTACTCTTATCCCCTCCTAAATCTAGACCTCCCCATTTGCAACTCCACCCGGTTCTGGAATTCACTTGTCAGATCTGGGACTATTGTACACGCCATTTCCACATGCTATCAGTCCCCTCGGCGCTTACCCCATTATGGGGCAACCCTTCTTTCGTCCCAGGCCATTCCATGACCCGCTCGCACTCATGGACGACACATAACATCCGCTTTGTACTAGATGTATTGTCCGAAGGGACCTGTGCACCCTTACCGGAAATCGTGTCAAAATATGACTTCCCGGATGCGAACCCTTTTACCTATCTCCAGGTGAGACACTTTGTCTCGTCCTTAACGAGCACATCCCCATTCCAACCTCTCTCCACCCTGGAGTCCTATTGCTATTACAAACCGCTCGCTCGCGGAATCATCTCCCAACTGTATTCCCTTCTCCAGGTAGGGGATAAGGAGACGACCCCGGCTTTTATACTCAAGTGGGAACAGGACCTTGGCCCGATACCGGATGACTATGATTGGTCAGATGTCTTTGCGGCTGCCGCAAAATCCTCGATTTCAACCCTAGTTAAGGAAAACGCATATAAAATCTTATATCGGTGGTATCTAGTCCCCTCTAGACTTCACAAAATGTTTCCCTCCTCTCAGCCTTTGTGCTGGAGAGGATGCGGCGGACATGGCTCTTTCCTCCATATATGGTGGACGTGCCCTAAAATCGAGCTATTCTGGGATTCAGTCGCCCACCTGTTGAGTACAGTGCTCCAGACCCGGATATACAAAGATCCTTGGTCCTTCCTGCTAGGCCTCCCCACTGCCAATGCACCTCCGAACTCCGGTAAATTACTGACACAGATCTTGAACGCGGCTAGATGCGCAATTGCCCTAAATTGGAAAAAGAGGGAGTCCCCCCCTATACAACAGATCATCAACAAAGTATGGTACTTCGCAAGCATGGAAAAAATCACTGCATACCTCCATAACAGATCTTTTCAGTTTCTTCAAATATGGGAACTATGGTTTGACTCACAGGCTCCCGCACACGGAGTTCGACCCCCCGGGAGCTCGACGGCCCTACTATTATGATCCCTGTACTCTCCTAGCCTGACAAGTAGCTCAGAGGATATCCTCAACATGTCCTTTCCGTGTTCCCCGAGTAGCACTTTCCATTTTGTACTAGCGCCTTGCGCGTAACCAGCGCAACACGGGGGCGTACCAGCGGCATTTCTCTAACCCTGTCACCTCTCCTCCTACTCTATTCCCTCCCCATCTCCCCTGTCTCTTTTTCTCGCCTTTCATGTTCTATCTCTTTAGTCTCTACCCTCCTACAGTCATAATCACGAACTTGTGTGTCGGTTCCCACCCATTTGAATAGTCTCTGTCTACCCTGAGACATAACTCTTTGCTGTATCTTTGCATTGTGGGAACCACATGTTCCTTATTTTAAGGTTATATTTCTGCTATTGGTAATGTAATGTTAGACAGAACAGCCCACCCCAAGAAAGGGGGGAGGCTGCAGTAATGTTTGTAACCTGTAAAGTTTATACCCTGAAAATTAAAATAAACAATTAAAAAAAAAAAAAAATAACTCCAAAAGCTGTGCACAGCAGTGACTCAGTGAACTTTGTCCATTTAAAACAAAGCTAATTTGTAGCAAAGACCGCTACAATAGGACATTTACACAGATTAACACTGTTTCAAATTTTAAGGACTGTTCTTTTCAAAAAAAGCTATATCAGCTATACAACTAATTTCCACACGTGTATCTTCTAAAGAAAAAGTTTATTTTAAACTTGTGCTCAGCAATATATGTTTTTATACTGATGGAAAAATAAAAAAATTTTTCTTATAAGTTTTTTGTATAGAAAAAAAGTGCTTTTATTTATATATGAAATTCTTTAAAAATAAATTATAAATTTTGGTTTTATGGAATTGTGTGAGGAGTATTAAACCCTTTCTTTATACACGAATACAGAGTATCATATGTACATGTCTATGAGCATTTTTATTCCTTTGCTAGTGGTGTAGCGCATCCCCAAAACAAAAAATTCTTCTTCAGTTTACTATTTTGAGGTTGGCAATTGCCTCATTAGGGGGAAGCAGCAGCACACACTAACAAATTTATGAAAAACTAAGTAAACCTGAACTCCACCCAAGTCAGCGCACTTGTTTTTGTTTGTGTTTTGAATTCTTTAACAGCAGGGAAACAGAACCGACCTTGTCTACCCCTATGATACCCACACAAGTACGGAAAATAGCTCCACGTTCACATTTCGATACTCCCAGCTTAAATCCATCTATTCGGACTTTTACAAGAATGTTGGAGTCTGACGTTAACAACAGGATAATACAGCCGAATATGACAAAATCCGAATTGGATACACTCAAGGGATTGTCCCAGAGAACTGATATAGTAATCCGCAAGGCGGACAAGGGAGGGTCCATAATGATACAAGACCTTGATGACTATATCAAGGAGAGTGAGCGTCAGCTCAGTGACACTAATACATACAAGCGTCTCACTATGGACCCTACCCGAGAGTTTAAGAAAGAGTTGGATTCACTTTTAGAATCAGCAGTGGGGCAAGACATCATCTCTCCACAAGTTTGCAAGACCCTTACGATAGAATTCCCTAAGGCCCCCCTCTTTTATACAGTGCCCAAGGTTCATAAGAGTCTAGTGGATCCCCCTGGTCGACCAATAGTATCGGCCAGGGGTTCCCTATATCACCCTATATCTGTTTATCTTGACGCTTATTTGAATCCATGTGTACAGGCTTTGCCCTCGTATCTAAAAGATACGACTAGTTTATTGCTGCAACTACAGGAGTTGGGCCCTTTGCCTGAGGGGATCCTGTTGTGCAGCGCGGATGTCACCAGCCTCTACACCTGCATTCCTCATGAGGCAGGTGTAGAGGCTGTAAGACTTTTGATTCAGGATAATGTTTCCTATCTGGGCCCGGAGATTTCATTCTTCTTGACACTATTGGATAGGGTCCTTAGAAGGAACTATTTTGTCTTCAATGGCAAATTTTTGTTACAAATAGCGGGATGTGCGATGGGGTCAGCAGTGGCCCCATCGTACGCGAACGCCTTCATGTTTCAAGTAGAAAAGCAAATGTTTACCCTGGACCCCGCCATAGCAACACGGGTCGTCTACTATAGGCGCTATATAGATGAACTGCTGGTGTTGTGGTGTGGGTCCAGGGAACAATTAATTGCAGTGCAATTTACTTATGTAATAGACGATAAGGCGATTAATTACCTAGATGTTACTATTACCATTGAAGACCATCAATTATCCACTTCACTTTATGTGAAAAGCACTGATAGGAACACATTATTGGCCTATCGTAGCTTCCATCCGCCTTCATTACGTAGAGGTTTACCGTATTCGCAGTTCATGCGGGTCCGACGGATCACCTCGGACCCGGATGAGACAACGAGAACCATGGACAGGATGTTACTTAAATTTGCGTAAAGGGGATATCCCATAAAGGAACTTCAGATAGCCAGGGCCCGGGCATTAAAAATTCCCAGAGAACAAGCCTTGTGCCCTAAAGCTAGACCACAGACTCAGCCAGGCCCTAAACTCCCCTGGGTTAATTAATATACCACTGCAACCGGGGATAGAGTCGAAAGAGCTAAAAATCTGTGGCCTATGGTACAGACTGATCCAGCCTTGTCATCATTAGCCGACACATCATTATTACCGAGCCACACTCGAGGCAGGAATATTGGTGATTATGTCATGAAATTGGATATTTCAGATCTCACTAGAAATCGAGAAGTTCATTTTTTAAGGTCCAAGAACGGGTGTTATAGGTGCTTAGGCTGTGCAACATGCAACACTTTGATCACAGGCACTTCCTTTAAACACCCCTTAACGGGCAAGAAGTACCTTATTAAACATTGCCTCACCTGCACCACCACACATGTGGTTTATTTACTTACTTGCCCCTGTGGTCTTGCCTATGTTGGCAAGACCATTAGACAGTTTCGCGAACGCATGGCATTACATAGAAGTGCAATTAAAAAAGCATACGAAAAGGGGGTGAGTGATCAACCCATTGCCCGCCATTGCTTGCAGGCAAAACATGGGGTGGCTAGCATTAGGGCTATATTGATAGACCATGTACCAAGCACCCTCAGGGGGGGCAATAGGGATAGGATTCTTTTGCAGAGGGAATCGCGCTGGATTTTTCAATTGGGTACCCTGTCGCCTGGGGGTCTCAACGAGAACCTAGGCATACAGTGTTTCCTTTAGACATTTAATCAATAATCAATTAATAGATTTGTTTGATTGATAGATTTATTATAACTTTAGTAAGTGTAAGGATTATAGGTATGTCTATATTGTTCATTAGCCAAGTGGATAGGAGTGGGCACCGGAGGTTAACATACCCCACTAGATAGAATTCATTGTGTTCACTGTATAAGTGTTTTAACAGCATTTTGATTCTGTGTTTTTCGTTCACTGTCATTATTGTTATTATTGTTTCTTTTAGGTTGCTATGCGACACCTGTGACGCGGCACGACGCTCAGCGGTGGATGGACACACTAGCAAAGCGTCCCCCCTGAGAGGCGGGCGGCAGGGCTGCGCATTGACGTCTCTGGGGGCGTCCATGGAGACGGGCTGGCGGCGAGGCCTGCTACTGACGTCAGCGGGAGGCGACGCGGCGGGTGGCCGGATCCACGAGCGGGTGTTCGGCGCCGTTGAACAGGTGAGTATAATTGTCTCATTACGTTTTGTATCTGTCTAAGTGTATTTATACCTGTTATGTAACTCACTTTTGGCTAGTTAGGCCCTGAGGACGGGGGTATCCCCGAAACATGTCGGATTAAACTAACCATTTTTCTTCATCACAAGTCTGCCTGAGTGCCGCCTATTTCTACTACCTACATTGGGAAAGTTCTTACCTTCTCGAGGAGGGCACCGCAGCCATTAACTTAAAGAGCAGGGAGTGCCGGGACTTTTTTGTTTGGATATATATATATATATATAATCCTTTAATAAATATGTATATAACCCCCACACACTGATTGTTGGCCTCACCTCCGGCAGTACTGAGGAGGCCAACAATCAGTGTTTATGGGTTCCTGACAATGCTGCTGCTGGAGGTGAGGCCAACAATCAGCGTGTGTGTGTGTGTGGGGGGGGGTATGGTTGCGTGCCTGGACAGTGCTGCGGGAAGTGAGGCCAACACTGGCAGTCACATCCCCCATAAACAAGCCAGATAGCCCCCCAAGGTCCCCCCACCCCACCCCCCGCCGCACGCACTTTAAAGACATCTGGCAGCCGCGATACTCACTGACAGGCTAGTAGCTTCAGTGAGTCTCCGTCCTGCTGCCTGCTTTGATCGGCTGCAGCGCACCTGACAAACGGACCTCTCCGCTCTGTATGGCTGGGAGCGGGAAGGATCTCCTTCTCCTCTACGCTCTACTGCAGCCCGGGCCGTCTCCGTCTCCTGGTCTCCGTGCGCTGCTGGTCACATGCAGCAGGAAAGGAGGAGGGAGGGGGCTGCATTGACTGTGTGCAGGCGTGTGGGGGGTGCCAAACATTAGGGGGTGCCTGTGCGCACCAGGCACCCACCGTGCACACGCCTATGATGCTGCCCTAGTTTGCCGGCCGTTCGGGATGCCGGACGAACTCTGAGTTTTTTTTAAAGGGGCAATCACCTACAAGGCATAGTTTTGCCTTGTAAGTGATTGCCCCTTTAAAAAAAACATTCAGCCGGCATCCCACAAGGCCGCTGAAATCAAGCGGCATTACATTTGCCCCATATCTATTTCATGGCAATATGATGTGAAGTTTTACAATCTGCACATCTTGTGCATCTGCTATTTAAAAAACAAATTGGGCTGGGAGTTTCAAACCGTGGGCCAAATGTAATAGAGAGAGAGAGTTTCAAAAAGTGAGAGATTTGGTAAGGTTTTGCAGGTTTTTTTAAAGTGGCAATCATTTACACAGCAAGATCAACCTTGTTTTGCAGTGTAAATGATTGCCACTTTAAAAAAAAAACCTGAAAAACCTTACCAAATCTCTCACTTCCTGAAACTCTCACTCTATTACATTTGGCCCCGTGTGTTTTTAAAACATGCTACTTTACAAGCTATTTGGCCTTTAGCAGGGTCGGACTGGCCCACAGGGGTACCAGGGAAACCACCGGTGGACCCCACTGCATGAGGGCCCACTTTTTCCTCTAGTTATCAGGTTCCAGACTGTGCACTTGTATTATACATGGTAGAGATGTTGCATTACACTGCACTAAACTATTGTATATTTCAAGCCTCTGTGGAGGCTGGCCACACCCCCTTTGTAGGCTGGCCACACCCCTAAGTATAGGTTCCTATAACTGCATCCCCCCGGTGGGCCTTTCATGCCCCGGTCCGACACTGGCCTTTAGTAAAGCTTAGGATTTCCAAACCACATGTAAAATCACCCAAAAAATAAAGTTTTGCAAAACAATTTTTTTTTCAATTTCTGCATTAAACCCCCCCACCCCCCTTCCCTCTGATATCATTAAAATCAAAAATTTAAGCAGGAATATAAAACATTTAAAATGTTATACCCTTACTGTACATACTGCAATTAGTAATCAAGACATACTTATATAATATATTATTATTAATAATTACTATGAGAAAATAAAGATAGAAAACTATAACCGCTTGGATCTTATTGCATTTCATAGGAAAACAAGGACTAAAACACTGTAAGTTTGCCTTTTTATTATTCTAATTAGACACTGCCTGCTGTTTTCAATAAGATTTTTAATAAATATGTAAATTAAAAGAAAAAAAATTTGAGCTACTTATCATAGTATTAATTTGGAGAAGATACTTTGAAATAATGTATGCAAAATTATCCCTCTCCAAAACTTCCATCATTGCGATTAAACTGTGTCAACAAACTCGCTTAGCCATTGTCTGGTTGTCTTATCTCCAAAAGGAACTTGGTTAAATTGATTATATACCAGTAGTATATCAATGTGTCCATAATTCAGTTACAGATTAATTCAATTCTTAGTTATATCCAATCAACGCATGGGCCCTGGGCCAGATACGCTGTTTTTACTGAGCTATTGTAAAGAATCCTTAAGAAACAGCTCTCGTGTGGATTCAGTCACCAGTCCTAATCACTAATCAGATTAAACAGCATAATGTAAAACATCCGTATTAGCAGTTTCCTCGCAAACATTTTCCCCGTATCTGCCAGAAATAGATTCGGAAGTAGTTACTTGCTGCAGCATTATTCCAGTTAACACATAAGATACACTATACTGAATTATTAGTGAGTATATTATAATATTTATTTATTATTGGTGGCAATAAGGCCACAAATAGAACAATTTCTTTTTGTCGCATTATTGCTGCGATGAGAGATGACTTTTCAGGGGTTTTAACAAAAGCTTCATACAGGGATAGGAGCCTGTTATAGCAAGAGGCTGGCAGTATAGTCAGGGACCTGATCAAGGCAGGCTTGCCGACTCTCCGGCTGCCCCATGGCAGCCGGGTCAGCATTACAGGGGGTGCAGCCTCGCTGTGGGTGGGCAGTTCAAGGGTGCGGTTGAGCAATTGCATCATCAGAGATACACAGGGGGAATAGCACTGTAGAGAGACAGGGGGATGGTACTGGAGAGAAGCGGGGATGGGGAAGAGTTTCTGAGAGACACAAGGGTGGGGGTCGGTGATACTGGAGAGACACAGGGGGGATGGCACTGTCAAAAGGCAGGGGGATAGGGCTGGAGAGAAGTGTGGTGGGGGTGAGTTTCTTTAGACTCAGAGGGGGATGATACCGGAGAGACACAGGGGGTAATGGCACTGTGAGAGGTAGGGGGATAGTGCTGGAGAGAAGCGAGGGGGAGGTGAGTTTCTGAGAGACGCAGGGGGATATGATACCGGAGAGACAGAGGGGGTAATGGCACTGTAGAGAGGTAGGGGGATAGTGCTGGAGAGAAGCGGGGGGGAGGTGAGTTTCTGAGAGACGCAGGGGGATATGATACTGGAGAGACAGAAGGGGCAATGGCACTGTAGAGAGGTAGGGGGATAGTGCTGGAGAGAAGCGGGGGGGGGTGAGTTTCTGAGAGACACAGGGGGATAGGGGGATATGATACCGGAGAGACAGAGGGGGTAATGGCACTGTAGAGAGGTAGGGGGATAGTGCTGGAGAGAAGCAGGGGTGGGGGGTGAGTTTCTGAGAGACACAGGGGGATAGGGGGATATGATACCGGAGAGACAGAAGGGGCAATGGCACTGTAGAGAGGCAGGGGGATAGTGATGGAGAGAAGCAGGGGTGGGGGGTGAGTTTCTGAGAGACACAGGGGGATAGGGGGATATGATACCGGAGAGACAGAAGGGGCAATGGCACTGTAGAGAGGCAGGGGGATAGTGCTGGAGAGAAGCAGGGGTGGGGGGTGAGAGGTGAGTTTCTGAGAGACGCAGGGGGATCTGATACCGGAGAGACAGAGGGGGTAATGGCACTGTAGAAAGGCAAGGGAATAGTGTTGGAGAGAAGTGGGAGGGTGCGAGAGATGCTGTAGAGAAGCAGGGGATGGTGCTGGAGAGAAGCGGAGGGGGGGTTGAGAAATATGCAGGGAGGGGGGGGCGAAGCTGTAGAGAGCCAGCGGGATGGTGCTGGATAGAAGCAGGGGGAAATGGTGCGAGAGATGCAGACGGGATGACGCCAATGAGACACAGGGGGGCTATGGTGCTGTAGAGAGGCAGGGGGAAGGTGCTGTAGAGAGCCAGGGGGATGGTGCTGGATAGAAGCAGGGGGAGATGGTGCGAGAGATGTAGACGGGATGACGCCAATGAGACACAGGGGGGCTATGGTGCTGTAGAGAGGCAGGGGGATGGTGCTGTAGAGAGCCAGGGGGATGGTGCTGGATAGAAGCAGGGGGAGATGGTGCGAGAGATGCAGATGGGATGACGCCAATGAGACACAGGGGGGCTATGGTACTGTAGAGAGGCAGGGGGAAGGTGCTGGAGAGACGCTGGGGAGTAACGCAGGAGGATGATGATGTAGAGATGTATGGAGGATGAGGCTGGAAAGACACGGGGCATAAGACACAGGTGGATGAGGCTGGACCCTGGCTTATTATACTGTAAAACAATCTTTCCGCCACTGACCTGCCTGCAGAATAATGTGGATCCTCACCTAGGGATTACTCTCTTTGCTGAGCATGACACTTGGCTAAATGCAGCACTTGGGTTTGATTGCTAATCACTGTACCTCTCATTGCACGTTCTATCTTTATATCAGACATATAGGTATACACTTGATGACATCATAATCCCCTGTATCTCTTTAAAAATTGCCATATTCCCTAACAGTGAATGCAGATTTGTATCCAGCCAGACTGCAGTCATGCTCGGTACATATGGCGCTGAAATCATTCGTAAACATGTTGGTTTTTTTTAAAGCCCCCCTCTCAGACTGTGCACTGGGTGTTGCAAATTCTATAAATGGAATAACTATTTGTTCTAGAGTCAGCACCACGGCATCCAAACCCACCTTATTAAGGATCTATTCGATTCCAGACAAACAAAGTCCAGCCACCTTTTAAAAGTGTTGAAGAAAACTCCAAACAAAAAGTCTTTGGAATCCTGTGGACTTTAATCATATTCCGCCAGGGTAGCTCAATGCAGAGATAAACTCTTTCCATTCAGAAGTTCACACTTTCCATTGTGTTTGGCTTTGCTAGGTCAAAACGGGTGCTGGGCACTGAATTTCTAGTCTCTAATCTCTATTCCTTTTCCTTGCAAAGTAAAAAAATCAGTAACAACAAAACTGTTTTCCTGATGCTGCGTTAGTAGTGATATAAATACAATTCACATTTATAAATAAAGTGACCACACAGCAGTGGGGGGGGGGACACTGTGGAACATATTGAGGGCTCTGTGGGGCATATTGGGAGGGCACTGGGGCACAATGGGGAGGTGATAATTGAAGGACCCTCCTCAGGTGCCAACTATGTTAGGTATGCCACGGAACTGTGCCATATCTGTCGGTCTGCCTCCCCCTCCTCAGGTCGCAGCAGATTCATTTTGCGCTGTAGTGTACATGATGTTATGATGTCACACTGCTGCAATGAAGAGGAGCAGGCACTGTTTGCAGATGAGAAGAGAAAGAAGAAGGTGATAGGGAGCAGGTAGTAGATTGACACAGGGGAGTGATTTGCTGTAGGGGGAGGCAGTCAATTGGCCGACTGTCGGGATCACGGCGGTCGGCCAGGATCTCGTACTGATCCTGCTGTAGGGACACAGGTGGGGTGAGCTGGAGAGACGCGGGAAGATGGTGCAGAAAAGATACAAGGGGGGTTGTTGTTGGAGAGATGCAGGGGGATAGCACTGGAGAGATACAGGGAGCCTGACACTGGAGAGACACAGGGGGATAACACTGGAGAGATACAGGGAGCCTGACACTGGAGAGACACAGGGGGATAGCACTGGAGAGACACAGGGAGCCTGACACTGGAGAGATACAGGGGGATAGCACTGGAGAGATACAGGGAGCCTGACACTGGAGAGACACAGGGGGATAACACTGGAGAGATACAGGGAGCCTGACACTGGAGAGATACAGGGGGATAGCACTGGAGAGACACAGGAGCCTGACACTGGAGAGACACAGGGGGATAGCACAGGAGAGACACAGGGGGATAGCACTGGAGAGACACAGGGGGATAGCACTGGAGAGACACAGGGGGATAGCACTGGAGAGACACAGGGGGGATAACACTGGAGAGACACAGGGGGGATAACACTGGAAAGATGCAGGAGGGATGGCACTGGAGAGACACAGGGGGATAGCACTGGAGAGATGCATGGAGAATGGCACTGGAGAGACACAGGGGGATAGCACTGGAGAGACACAGGGGGATAGCACTGGAGAGACACAGGGGGATAGCACTGGAGAGACACAGGAGCCTGACACTGGAGAGACACAGGGGGATAGCACTGGAGAGACACAGGGAGCCTGACACTGGAGAGATACAGGGGGATAGCACTGGAGAGACACAGGAGCCTGACACTGGAGAGATACAGGGAGATAGCACTGGAGAGACACAGGAGCCTGACACTGGAGAGACACAGGGGGATAGCACTGGAGAGACACAGGGAGCCTGACACTGGAGAGATACAGGGGGATAGCACTGGAGAGACACAGGAGCCTGACACTGGAGAGACACAGGGGGATAGCACTGGAGAGACACAGGGAGCCTGACACTGGAGAGATACAGGGGGATAGCACTGGAGAGACACAGGGGGATAGCACTGGAGAGACACAGGGGGATAACACTGGAGAGACACAGGGGGATAACACTGGAAAGATGCATGGAGAATGGCACTGGGGAGACACAGGGGGATAGCACTGGAGAGACACAGGGGGATAGCACTGGAGAGATGCATGGAGAATGGCACTGGAGAGACACAGGGGGATAGCACTGGAGAGACACAGGGGGATAGCACTGGAGAGACACAGGGGGATAACACTGGAGAGATACAGGGAGCCTGACACTGGAGAGACACAGGGGGATAGCACTGGAGAGACACAGGGAGCCTGACACTGGAGAGATACAGGGGGATAGCACTGGAGAGACACAGGAGCCTGACACTGGAGAGATACAGGGGGATAGCACTGGAGAGACACAGGGGGATAGCACTGGAGAGACACAGGGGGATAACACTGGAGAGACACAGGGGGATAACACTGGAAAGATGCAGGGGGGATGGCACTGGAGAGACACAGGGGGATAGCACTGGAGAGATGCATGGAGGATGGCACTGGAGAGACACAGGGGGATAGCACTGGAGAGATGCATGGAGGATGGCACTGGAGAGACACAGGGGGATAGCACTGGAGAGACACAGGGGGATAGCACTGGAGAGATGCATGGAGGATGGCACTGGAGAGACACAGGGGGATAGCACTGGAGAGACACAGGGGGATAGCACTGGAGAGATGCATGGAGGATGGCACTGGAGAGACACAGGGGGATAGCACTGGAGAGATGCATGGAGGATGGCACTGGAGAGACACAGGGGGATAGCACTGGAGAGACACAGGGGGATAGCACTGGAGAGATGCATGGAGAATGGCAATGGAGAGACACAGGGGGATAGCACTGGAGAGATGCATGGAGGATGGCACTGGAGAGACACAGGGGGATAGCACTGGAGAGACACAGGGGGATAGCACTGGAGAGATGCATGGAGAATGGCAATGGAGAGACACAGGGGGATAGCACTGGAGAGATGCATGGAGAATGGCAATGGAGAGACACAGGGGGATAGCACTGGAGAGATGCATGGAGGATGGCACTGGAGAGACACAGGGGGATAGCACTGGAGAGATGCAGGGAGGATGGCACTGGAGATACATGGGGGGACAGCACTGGAGAGATGCATGGAGGATGGTACTGGAGAGACACAGGGGGATAGCACTGGAGAGACACAGGGGGATAGCACTGGAGAGACACAGGGGGATAGCACTGGAGAGACACAGGGGGATAGCACTGGAGAGATGCAGGGAGGATGGCACTGGAGATACATGGGGGACAGCACTGGAGAGATGCAGGGTGGATGGTACTAGAGAGATACAGGGGGATAGCACTGGAGAGATGCATGGGGGAGGGCACTGGAGAGACACAAGGGGGATGGCACTGGAGAGATACAGGGGGATAGCACTGGAGATACACATGGGGGAGGGCACTGGAGAGACACAAGGGGGATGGCACTGGAGAGATACAGGGGGATAGCACTGGAGAGACACAAGGGGGATGGCACTGGAGAGACACAAGGGGGATGGCACTGGAGAGACACAAGGGGGATGGCACTGGAGAGATACAGGGGGATAGCACTGGAGATACACATGGGGGAGGGCACTGGAGAGACACAAGGGGGATGGCACTGGAGAGATACAGGGGGATAGCACTGGAGAGACACATGGGGGAGGGCACTGGAGATACACATGGGGGAGGGCACTGGAGAGACACAAGGGGGATGGCACTGGAGAGATACAGGGGGATAGCACTGGAGAGACACAAGGGGGATGGCACTGGAGAGACACAGGAGCCTGACACTGGAGAGACACAGGGGGATAGCACTGGAGAGACACAGGGAGCCTGACACTGGAGAGATACAGGGGGATAGCACTGGAGAGACACAGGGGGATAGCACTGGAGAGACACAGGGGGATAACACTGGAGAGACACAGGGGGATAACACTGGAGAGACACAGGGGGATAACACTGGAAAGATGCAGGGGGGATGACACTGGAGAGACACAGGGGGATAGCACTGGAGAGATGCATGGAGGATGGCACTGGAGAGACACAGGGGGATAGCACTGGAGAGATGCATGGAGGATGGCACTGGAGAGACACAGGGGGATAGCACTGGAGAGACACAGGGGGATAGCACTGGAGAGACACAGGGGGATAACACTGGAGAGATACAGGGAGCTTGACACTGGAGAGACACAGGGGGATAGCACTGGAGAGACACAGGGAGCCTGACACTGGAGAGATACAGGGGGATAGCACTGGAGAGACACAGGAGCCTGACACTGGAGAGATACAGGGGGATAGCACTGGAGAGACACAGGGGGATAGCACTGGAGAGACACAGGGGGATAACACTGGAGAGACACAGGGGGATAACACTGGAAAGATGCAGGGGGGATGGCACTGGAGAGACACAGGGGGATAGCACTGGAGAGATGCATGGAGGATGGCACTGGAGAGACACAGGGGGATAGCACTGGAGAGATGCATGGAGGATGGCACTGGAGAGACACAGGGGGATAGCACTGGAGAGACACAGGGGGATAGCACTGGAGAGACGCATGGAGGATGGCACTGGAGAGACACAGGGGGATAGCACTGGAGAGACACAGGGGGATAGCACTGGAGAGATGCATGGAGGATGGCACTGGAGAGACACAGGGGGATAGCATTGGAGAGATGCATGGAGGATGGCACTGGAGAGACACAGGGGGATAGCACTGGAGAGACACAGGGGGATAGCACTGGAGAGATGCATGGAGAATGGCAATGGAGAGACACAGGGGGATAGCACTGGAGAGATGCATGGAGGATGGCACTGGAGAGACACAGGGGGATAGCACTGGAGAGACACAGGGGGATAGCACTGGAGAGATGCATGGAGAATGGCAATGGAGAGACACAGGGGGATAGCACTGGAGAGATGCATGGAGAATGGCAATGGAGAGACACAGGGGGATAGCACTGGAGAGATGCATGGAGGATGGCACTGGAGAGACACAGGGGGATAGCACTGGAGAGATGCAGGGAGGATGGCACTGGAGATACATGGGGGGACAGCACTGGAGAGATGCATGGAGGATGGTACTGGAGAGACACAGGGGGATAGCACTGGAGAGACACAGGGGGATAGCACTGGAGAGACACAGGGGGATAGCACTGGAGAGATGCAGGGAGGATGGCACTGAAGATACATGGGCGGACAGCACTGGAGAGATGCAGGGTGGATGGTACTAGAGAGATACAGGGGGATAGCACTGGAGAGATGCATGGGGGAGGGCACTGGAGAGACACAAGGGGGATGGCACTGGAGAGATACAGGGGGATAGCACTGGAGATACACATGGGGGAGGGCACTGGAGAGACACAAGGGGGATGGCACTGGAGAGATACAGGGGGATAGCACTGGAGAGACACAAGGGGGATGGCACTGGAGAGACACAAGGGGGATGGCACTGGAGAGATACAGGGGGATAGCACTGGAGATACACATGGGGGAGGGCACTGGAGAGACACAAGGGGGATGGCACTGGAGAGATACAGGGGGATAGCACTGGAGAGACACATGGGGGAGGGCACTGGAGATACACATGGGGGAGGGCACTGGAGAGACACAAGGGGGATGGCACTGGAGAGATACAGGGGGATAGCACTGGAGAGACACAAGGGGGATGGCACTGGAGAGACACAGGAGCCTGACACTGGAGAGACACAGGGGGATAGCACTGGAGAGACACAGGGAGCCTGACACTGGAGAGATACAGGGGGATAGCACTGGAGAGACACAGGGGGATAGCACTGGAGAGACACAGGGGGATAACACTGGAGAGACACAGGGGGATAACACTGGAAAGATGCAGGGGGGATGGCACTGGAGAGACACAGGGGGATAGCACTGGAGAGATGCATGGAGAATGGCACTGGAGAGACACAGGGGGATAGCACTGGAGAGACACAGGGGGATAGCACTGGAGAGACACAGGGGGATAACACTGGAGAGATACAGGGAGCCTGACACTGGAGAGACACAGGGGGATAGCACTGGAGAGACACAGGGAGCCTGACACTGGAGAGATACAGGGGGATAGCACTGGAGAGACACAGGAGCCTGACACTGGAGAGATACAGGGGGATAGCACTGGAGAGACACAGGGGGATAGCACTGGAGAGACACAGGGGGATAACACTGGAGAGACACAGGGGGATAACACTGGAAAGATGCAGGGGGATGGCACTGGAGAGACACAGGGGGATAGCACTGGAGAGATGCATGGAGGATGGCACTGGAGAGATGCATGGAGGATGGCACTGGAGAGACACAGGGGGATAGCACTGGAGAGACACAGGGGGATAGCACTGGAGAGATGCATGGAGGATGGCACTGGAGAGACACAGGGGGATAGCACTGGAGAGATGCATGGAGGATGGCACTGGAGAGACACAGGGGGATAGCACTGGAGAGATGCATGGAGGATGGCACTGGAGAGACACAGGGGGATAGCACTGGAGAGATGCAGGGAGGATGGCACTGGAGATACATGGGGGGACAGCACTGGAGAGATGCATGGAGGATGGTACTGGAGAGACACAGGGGGATAGCACTGGAGAGACACGGGGATAGCACTGGAGAGACACAGGGGAATAGCACTGGAGAGATGCAGGGAGGATGGCACTGGAGATACATGGGGGGACAGCACTGGAGAGATGCAGGGTGGATGGTACTAGAGAGATACAGGGGGATAGCACTGGAGAGATGCATGGGGGAGGGCACTGGAGAGACACAAGGGGGATGGCACTGGAGAGATACAGGGGGATAGCACTGGAGATACACATGGGGGAGGGCACTGTAGAGACACAAGGGGGATGGCACTGGAGAGATACAGGGGGATAGCACTGGAGAGACACAAGGGGGATGGCACTGGAGAGACACAGGGGGATAGCACTGGAGAGATGCATGGAGGATGGCACTGGAGAGACACAGGGGGATAGCACTGGAGAGACACAGGGGGATAGCACTGGAGAGATGCATGGAGGATGGCACTGGAGAGACACAGGGGGATAGCACTGGAGAGATGCATGGAGGATGGCACTGGAGAGACACAGGGGGATAGCACTGGAGAGACACAGGGGGATAGCACTGGAGAGATGCATGGAGAATGGCAATGGAGAGACACAGGGGGATAGCACTGGAGAGATGCATGGAGGATGGCACTGGAGAGACACAGGGGGATAGCACTGGAGAGACACAGGGGGATAGCACTGGAGAGATGCATGGAGAATGGCAATGGAGAGACACAGGGGGATAGCACTGGAGAGATGCATGGAGAATGGCAATGGAGAGACACAGGGGGATAGCACTGGAGAGATGCATGGAGGATGGCACTGGAGAGACACAGGGGGATAGCACTGGAGAGATGCATGGAGAATGGCAATGGAGAGACACAGGGGGATAGCACTGGAGAGATGCATGGAGGATGGCACTGGAGAGACACAGGGGGATAGCACTGGAGAGACACAGGGGGATAGCACTGGAGAGATGCATGGAGAATGGCAATGGAGAGACACAGGGGGATAGCACTGGAGAGATGCATGGAGAATGGCAATGGAGAGACACAGGGGGATAGCACTGGAGAGATGCATGGAGGATGGCACTGGAGAGACACAGGGGGATAGCACTGGAGAGATGCAGGGAGGATGGCACTGGAGATACATGGGGGGACAGCACTGGAGAGATGCATGGAGGATGGTACTGGAGAGACACAGGGGGATAGCACTGGAGAGACACAGGGGGATAGCACTGGAGAGACACAGGGGGATAGCACTGGAGAGACACAGGGGGATAGCACTAAAGAGAGGCAGGGAGGATGGCACTGGAGATACATGGGGGACAGCACTGGAGAGATGCAGGGTGGATGGTACTAGAGAGATACAGGGGGATAGCACTGGAGAGATGCATGGGGGAGGGCACTGGAGAGACACAAGGGGGATGGCACTGGAGAGATACAGGGGGATAGCACTGGAGATACACATGGGGGAGGGCACTGGAGAGACACAAGGGGGATGGCACTGGAGAGATACAGGGGGATAGCACTGGAGAGACACAAGGGGGATGGCACTGGAGAGACACAAGGGGGATGGCACTGGAGAGACACAAGGGGGATGGCACTGGAGAGATACAGGGGGATAGCACTGGAGATACACATGGGGGAGGGCACTGGAGAGATGCAGGGGGGAGGGCACTGGAGAGATGCAGGGGGGATGGCACTGGAGAGATACAGGGGGATAGCACTGGAGAGAGACAAGGGGGATGGCACTGGAGAGATACAGGGGGATAGCACTGGAGAGACACAAGGGGGATGGCACTGGAGAGACACAAGGGGGATAGCACTGGAGAGATACAGAGGGATGGTGCTGGAGAGATGCAGGAAGATGGTGCAAAAGAGATGCAGGGGGGTTTGGTAGTGTACAAAAGGTTGGTGATGTAAGAGTACATGGTCACTACCCACCAGGAAGACATGGAGCTACAAATAGCACTGGAGAGATGCAGGGGGGTTTGGTAGTGTACAAAAGGTTGGTGATGTAAGAGTACATGGTCACTACCAACCAGGAAGACATGGAGCTACAAATAGCACTGGAGAGATGCAGGGGGGTTTGGTAGTGTACAAAAGGTTGGTTATGTAAGAGTACATGGTCACTACCCACCAGGAAGACATGGAGCTACAAAATGAATTACACCTAATTAATGAAACAAAGAAAAAGAAAAAACCTTCCTCTAACTACATACACACTAAGGACTGCTAAATGCAAATTTCTAGCACCATCTCTACCTTTCACTCATTGTGTATTGTGCTGCCTGCTTCTACTACAGACACTGCATGATGGCTGACAGGAAGTGAGGTAATTAGCATCGGCACCCAGCCAATCAGAAAGGATTGTTGTGATTCTCTGCTTCACTGATAGAGTACAAACTTAGGTGCCCATTTATCAACGAGTGATAAAACTCGTTGTGTATGATAAAACTCGTTGTGAATGATAAAACTTGTTGCATATAATAAATGGTGCTCCAGCCAATCAGCTCCCAACTTTCATTTTTCAAACACATGACAGGAGCTGAACACATGAGTTTTATCATTCACAACAAATTTTATCACTCATTGATAAATGAGCCCCTAAGAACCACCCTTGCAACCACCCACACACCCCGAAGCTGACCACTTACCGAGCGAGAGTGGGCGGGGCAATGTTGCAATTCACACTGAATTGCATCATCGTAGGCCCACTCCCGCTTTATGATGCCGGTAGTCTGGGCATTGTATATCAGGGGGTGGGGCAGAAGTCACCCCATTACGCCTCAACGCCTATGTAGATACCAAACCTGCTGTTGTGCCAACATGGCTGTCTCCTCCTGGAAGGGACAGCCAGGAAGTCAGCTAGTATGCTGATAGGACTCTCCAGGATGTAATTAGCTAGGTCAGCAGGTCTTGCTAAATATACAAATCTCAATTCAGAAAATATTGTGTGATGTGTATTCATTCTGTGTTTTTATTCAGTTACATTACTTAGCTACATATTACTATGTACTAAACCTTGGATGAAGATAAAGTGGACGGAGATAAGGTACCAGACAATCAGCTCCTAACTGTCATTTTCAAACAGCCTGTAACATGACAGTTAGGAGCTGGTTGGCTGGTACTTTATCTCCATCCAAGGCTTAGTAAATAGACCCCAAAGTAGCAACCAATCAGCTCCTAACTGTCATTTTTCAAATACAGCCTGTAACATGGCAGCTAGGAACTGATTGGATGGTACTTTACCTCCGTCCACTTTCTCTCTCTCCAAAGCGTAGTGCATAGACGCCTTAGGGGGACATTTACTAAGCAGTGATAAAAGCGGAGAAGTGAGCCAGTGGAGAAATTGCCCCATCAACCAATCGGCAGCTCTGTATCATTTTATAGTATGCAAATTCTAGCTGTTACTTCCGTGCTGATTGGTTGCCATGGGCAACTTCTCCACTGGCTCACTTCTCCGCTCTTATCACTGCTTAGTAAATGTCTTGTATACAGTACAACAGATTTTGAAATGAATGTATGAAAAAAGACAGCAATAAATACATACTGTATAAACACATTGAAATGGGAATGATGTTGTCTATTTTAATTTTTATATTGCCGCTTTCATCCCTTGTTTTTTTGGGAGCCCTAGAAATGCATAAATAAGCCTACAGTATACAGTTTGAGATTTATCTGGCAAAGCAGCCATGATCATTTGCAGAACAGCAATATTCACTAAACCCCTGGTTCAGACGATCTACACTATAAACATTATTGTCTATTGCTGAATAGTACTTGCAGAGAAGGGTGCATTTTCTAGGCATATTGTCTCATTCTTCTCATGTACAAAGGTGAAGGAGGACAGCGGATGATCTCTACAAACCAGCTGTGCTAAAAATGTAATATTAGAACTTTCTTATAAAAGATCACCTCCAATAATAAGCTAAGCTTGCTGCTTTTCTATGCTGTCAGGCAGCTTCGTCTGCTGTAATGGTGGAAGGTGAAATCATTTTTGAAATAATGAATCATTATTCTTTTTTTTCTGCTTGCACAGAAATCCCATGATTATTTGGCTGCAGCAGACAGTGACCTTCTGAAAGCAGCCCGTCCAACTCTGAACATAACTAATGAGAGGTCCACATCCTGCTGTGCCAGGACATTACTAGCAACACTACAAGGCTGCTCGGCAATCTCCGCTAACTAACAATATACACACCATCTAAGAGAAAAAAGATTCTCCCAACCCCGTATTTCTTTCCATGGCAGATTTAACGATGCCTCTGAAGCACTTTGTTTATGCCATAATTAATTTTGCATGCACACTAATTGTGGCTCTAACCTATTTTACCAAAAACAGCCATGCATTTTGTGTTAAAGGGTCACAGTCCAGTTTGAAGATGATTCCAGTGATATACAGTATTTGTTGCAGGTTTGTCCGCCATCTTTAGTTTTTCATTTCCTACTAATGGTTAATGCATTTTTAACCGTTCGGACATTTTTTTTCATGTTCCAGCTGATAAGTAGGCAGACACAATTGCAGCCGAAGCTGCAAATCAAAAAGAACACATTATTATCTGCCAAAAATGTGCAAAACAAGCTCAATCTAATTTTTGTATTAGTTTACGAAGTGAACTGAGAAATAGATAGCCAGTCATTCATTGGCCACAGCTGTACTGTTACAATGAAACATTTAAATTAAAAACTACGGTATTTCATGATAAAATATCAATTAGGCACCAAATTAGTTCAGTATTAAAATAGTCAAAATAAGTTTCGTAATTTTGATATACAAATAGACAGCAGATAATTGAAGAAGGGTTTAATTTGAAAACACAGATCTAAAACCGTAGAATGTGAAGGTTTAATGCTGTTTCTTATTTAAATTCAAATATATGTCTAATATATTCTCTGAAAAACAATTCACACCAAAATTAGTTTACTAATAACTTTTATTAAAATATCATATACGGGCACTACAGATGGTGCAATGGTTAGTATTACTGCCTCACAGCACTGAGGTCTTGGGTTCAGTTCCCACCATGGCCCTAACTGTGTGGAGTTTGTATATTCTCCCCGTACTTGTGTGGGTTTCCTCCAGGTACTCCAGTTTCCTCCCACAATCCAAAAATATACTGGTAGGTTAATTGGCTCCCAACAAAATTGACCCTAGCATGAATGTGTCTGGAGTACATGTGGTAGGGAATATAGATTGTAAGCTCCACTGGGGCAGGCACTGATGTGACTGGGCAAATATTCTTTGTAAAGCATTGCAGATTATGTGTGCATTTTATACAGTGCATCCGGAAAGTATTCACAGTGCTTCACTTGTCTGAGCTTGAGAAGTGCTGCAAAGAGGAATGGGCAATGCTGCCCAAAGATTGGTGTACTAAGCTTTTGGCATCATATTCAAAAAGACTTGAGGCTGTAATTGCTGCCAAAGGTGCATCAACAAAGTATTGAGCAATGGCTGTGAGTACTTATGTACATATGATTTCGTAGTTTTTTATTTTTAATACATTTTCAAAAATCACAAAAACGTTTTTTCATGTTGTCATTATGGGGTATTGTGTGTAGAATTTTGAGGGAGAAAATTAATTTATTCCATTATGGAATAAGGCTGTAACATAACAAAATGTGGAAAAAATGAAGCGCTGTGAATACTTTCCAGATGCACTGTAACTAACTGGTAATAAAGTAATAAATAATATAATGAATACAATTCTAAAAAATCATTCACAATTCATAGACACTTGTAATAACTGGAAGATTTGAGGTGAATATTGTATGTTCTGCATTAATATCAAAGAATATAAATTATCCAATAGAATGTAAATTTGCAAACCCCTTTACTAACTACAAATCCGGTACTCACAAATTATCTAATGTAATAAGGGCAAAATCATTAATCCGCTCACTTTGTAATCTCTGGTCCCCTGTCCTCACTTATAGCTGACACCAACCAGTAGACTGGTCTCTAGGTAAACAGTGCATTCACCATTGATAAATCCTGTTAATTGAAGCACTTTTAATTAAAGTTATATGACATTTCACCCTTATAAAAGTTTATGTTCAATTTCCAAATATTATAATTTACATAAATCCTTGATGATGCCAAAATTAGTCTCCTCAAAAAAGGTTTAAATCACTCACCAAATACTAATTTAAAACTGTTTGATCTTTTTGTCCCAGTATAATACCAGTCTATGCTGCAAATTATTATCATGCGACTTACATGTAAAAAAAAACCCCTAAAAGATCTGAAATTCTGATATGTCACCCATTATAATAGATGGGAATAAATCTGAGACAACTAGTCGCAGTGTGAGATTTTAATGGGCTCTGCATTTTACGCCCATCTATTATTATATGGCCTATACTACTGATAATAAAAGGTCAAAATTTAAGAAAAAGTCATACAGGTTTTTTTGTAACTCAACAAAAGACTACAGCAAATGAGCTCTTTTATACATAAACTTGGCAGATTTTAAGGAGATAGGTGTGATCAAACACAATGTGGGAAAAAATAGAGTCTTTAGAAACCTGGCGAGGACGGAACGAGGAACTTTAAGACATTGATTATAATAAAAGCCTCCATTGAAAGCAGTGGCATGGTCATTTTAAATCTTTTTGATCATATTAAGGAGGCTGAAGGCAACTTAAAGATGGGTCTTTCTACTCCGGAGATCCTACAATAGATTCTGAATTTAATTGTTGTATGAGGCCTCTAGCAAAGGGATGTTATCTAAAGAGGAACTTCAGTTTTTCTACACGCAATCAATACCCCATAATTGCTATTTTATATCGCCTCCCAAAATTACAAAAATACCACAGCACCTCCTGGGGTAACAAGAGGGCAGTCGACAACCTTGGTTCTAGGAGGTGGGGTGACATTTTTTTATGTCCTGTGCACTGTGAAGGAGGGACAGTTTTGCCTACCTTGGTCAGATCATTAGTGGGACTGGGTAAGTAATGCCCCCCCCCCCCCCTTCCCCCTTATCAGTGCTACTGGCTACATATTGGGCAGGATGAACAAAGGGTCTACTGGCAGTTTTCAGTGGTTTGACGGATTTTGAATATGCACCAAGCTTCGGAAATGCAATACATTCCAGAGCTTGGACCCATTAGGTAATGCCATCTGTAGATGGCATTACCAATTGGAAGCCTATGGGCTTCGTATCGAGATGTGCACTGAGAGGGATCCGACACATGCGCAGATATGACTCCTCGGTCATAAACCCAGAAGTCTTATCATCGCAAAGGACAGCTCTTATCGGGAGAGCTGTCCTTCCTGATTTTATGTAGGCATACGGCGTTAGTAAACACTGTTATGCATGCAGTGAGTCGCGGGATGTGTCGCATGTAAAATTGATCGATGCATGCCGCCCATTATTTATAATATTGGCCCTTTAACTTCTAAATTATCTTATGTTGATCAATTTTTACAAGATTATGGGGGAGATGTACAAAGGTGTGATAAGGGTGAAAAACAAAAAAATACGAAGAAAATCCCAGTACGTAGCACTTCTATGTACTAAAGGGGTTTCTCTGCATTTTGGCTGTTTGCATTACGTGAGTGCGAGATTTTCACGCTGCTGTAGGCACCTATGGCAGCGCTAAGTATCCCAGGTGTTGCTAAAAGAAGACGTCATTTACTGTATCACCACCTATAGCTGTCGGAAACTGCTTCTCCTCACCAAAGAAGCAGGAAGTGAGCTCTGTCAGCTTCAGCTGTTTGTCAATAAAGTTTGTTATCTCAAAAATATGTCTCTGCTCAGCTGCAGCTGCACAGGATAGGACTCCGGAGACAGGGTGAGTCCACTGTCTGTGCTGTCAGCCTGCACCGTCGAAGGGGGGACTTACCATACACTCTCCACGGCGGGTTTATTATTAGTAACTGTTGCTGTAGCCAGCTCCTGCTTTGCAGCAGAAGCAGTTGAAGCAGGAGCTGCTTTATCTTCATGATAAGTGGAGTTTTAGTACATCTGCCCCTATATTGAGATCATACATCAAGGGACACTAAACATCTGCTACAGAAATTTAGGAAAATGGCATGGCTTCATTTGGATTTTGTAGCCGCTGGCATTTGCTACCTTCTAATAATGTGAGAATCCTTTTAACTAATTCAGGGGGTAGTGTATCTGCAAGCGGAAACCTATGCCTCCCATTGATTTACACTATAACTGTAATCTTTCATACCTGCACTTGAACTTGCACCAGCCCTGTGCTAGGTGCAGGAGATCCATCAAAAGCAGATTCAGAGTCTCACGGTGCCAGTGACACTCCCATAACAGTCCTGTGATACAGGGCAGTCCATGTGCTTAAAATGTTGCCACCTCAAAATGCACAATTTTATGGAAAGACAGATCTGACTGAGGTCTGTGAGACTCAGAATAGGACAGAAATATAGAAAAATTCAGCCCAGCACATGCATGGAGAGATAAGTCTCAGAATCAGGTTTCTGATGTTCAAGCTTTATATATACATATACCTCATAAATAAGTGACACTTGGGACAGCCATGGGCACCAACTTTGCTCCAAGTTTTTGACATTCAATGGGCCATTTGGGGTGAATATGTTGCTTTATCCCCGATTTATAGATGACATTTTTATTATTTGGAAAAGGACTGTGTAATTAGCACTTGCTTTTGCCACCTTTTATTTGTTTTTTTGTTATAGCAATTATATAATTTGAAATTCAGCAACAGTTTTAATTGATTTCCTGGACAACACCATGTCATGGGCTGATACAGAGATTATCTCATTAAACTTAAACAAACTTGCAGACACCTCTAAATGTTTACATTTCCATAGTAGTAGACAAACTAAAAACCATGGCTTCAAAATGTCCTCAGAAGACTAAAATAAAATTGTACAAAAGGAAATAAAGTTGTACTTCAAGGTAAGCTGATGAAACTGAATTTTAAATCTATAGATTATCCAGATGATTTATTACAACAAGTTCATGTATTGGTAAAACAAAGAGAGAGAGATAATCTATGTTTACAGTTAAAACAAAAGAGGTAAAAGATCATGATACACAACAGATACCGTTTGTGACAACACATAGCATAAGATCTAGTCTGATTAGGAAAGTGTTTTCCAAAAATCATATTTAATATTAAAGCAATACCTGATGCTAACTATGCTGTTGGATAATCCCAGTCAAATATTGTATATAGAAAGAATAAATGTCTGAAAAAGGTGGTATATCTGAGTGCTATGGAACAGTTTAGAATTGGATAAATCTACAATTAAAACTGACCCCCAAGAAAACCTGAAGGGTGTGATCAGTGTAATAAAGCAGTATCTTACATGCAATTTTTTTTGGCAATAGGGTGACTGACATTAAATATACAAAAACATGAATTTTTTTTTGTTTATTATTTAGATATACATAAATGTATAACCCAAGGTAGGTGCTATTCTCATGTAGTATAGAACCACCAAAGCAGAAGCACCTTGATGTGGCTCGTGGCTTAACATATGTTTGCAAATGTATGAGACGGAGATCTCTGCATTACTATTATCATGTAGGATGTAAATCTTTTTTGCTGGTCCATTATGGTGTGCTGGGGGAATTAATTTTTTCTTCTAGTGCAGAGAGCTGAGCTTATGGACTATTGGCAGTGGGTGAGATACTTACATTTTCTACTATTTGCAACACTGCATACTGCATACCCGGAGCTCCAAGCTCTCTCAGCCAGCCAGGTTACTCCCACAGTGAGAATACTAAAGTCCTTGACTCTAAGTGGCCAAATATCACTCATTCAGCTAATGATGCATCAGACTGTACAGTATCTAATATTCATACATGTACTGTACACTTTGAGATAGTGTCAATTGTCTTTCTTATGGATTGTTGAATCTACAGGACTTTGTAATTGTGTATGTTGTTGATCCAACACTGTGTAATTTTACTCATGTGTTTTATACTGAGTAAAATCTGACAACCCTTGTCTATTATGAACTAGGACTCTGGACCCCATACTACCATCACACTAAGGCCGGGTACACATAAGAATGACGGCCAGGGATTACCTTTGATCCCAGATCATCCCTGATTGGCCATACACATCAGATGATTTAATGAATGAGGGAATGATATGTTATTCCATCATTCATTAATATGCAAAGCGCTGCATGCAATATTGTCTGGTTGGCCGTGCAGCACGCGATCCACTGGAGCAACCAATCAGCTCCTAACTGTCATTTGTCAAACAGAGGGACAGATGTATTAAGCAATAAGCATGGAGAAGTGATAAAGCAGTGATAAGTGGAAAGTGATAATGCACAAGCCAATCAGCTCCTGTCATTTTTCAAACCTGAAACGATTGGCTGGTGCGTTATCACCTACCACTTATCACATCTTTATCACTTCTCCAAGACTAATACATCTGCCCCACAGAGCCATTGCTTGCCGAGTCCAGGACTCTGCAGTAAGAAAAAAGTAACTGACTGACTCTGGGACACCACAACAAATCCAAATTGCTTCATATTTGGTGCATTCTTCACTCCCGCTCTGATTGCTCTTATGGCAGGTTGATGCAGGACTCCGGAGTTGGTAGGGGTGTGGCCTTGCATTGACAATCCAGTGGATTGGCAAATCAGATTCTATCAGATTCTAGTGATTAGTTGTCTAGTGTAATGAGGGGACGGGGTGTACAGTGGTGCTCCTAAAAATGCAGCTTGAGTGTATTAAAACAGTATAATTAAAACAGTATAATGGTATTACCGCAAAATCTGGAAAATTACTTCACTTAGCAGTGTTCTCCTGAATGGGTTTAGTTTTCTTACTCATATCATACTGTACACGCAAAGAGAAACAACAGAATATCACACAATAGTGCAACTGTGATGTAAAAGTTTGTATTCAGTCAAGTTAAGAAAGTTCATCTAAAAATCCACAACTGTAGAATTGTGGGTGTGAGCCACCCCAATGCTATTCTGCTTAAATTGGGTACCAACCTGTACAATTGCAGGCCTGTTCTCCTGAAATAGGGTGAATGCCTGTTAATTGTATACTGTAGGTGTGTATGCTGATGCAAAAGTGCCACGCTCACAGTATCACTACCTACAGGTCTACTCATCGGGCCTAGATGGGAGGCCAGCTGCCAAATCATTACACAACACTCAAGGTATCCAACACTCAAGGTATCCCTCCCAATGAAGGCCCACCTGGGACAGTGGTACCGCTGAGCCCAGTAGGGTAGAAACAGCCTAACCCATGCACTGGCCGGGGAAGCACCTCCCTCAAGAACCTTAGCAAGACAGCCACTGTTGCCGTTCTTTTCAACCACCGGAAAAGCTGATACACAACCAGGGAGGGAGGGTAAGATAATGCCATGCGAAGAAGAGAACCAGACATTTCTAGAAAACTCCATATCAAGTATAAAACCCACCCACGAAGCTCCTCCTATTTAGAATCATATAATCCAGGGAACAACCCTATAAACCTCCCTACTGATAATCTTAGCCCCTGTTTTGCCAGTGTGAAGTGATCCACCCTCTGGGTTTAAACCTCTGCCAGGCATATAAAATGCCCTCTGCCACTCTTATTGTATTTTTTTAACTATTTTCAAACTGGTATAATTAACAGTTGAATTTATAAGTGAATTTATAATCCATTATATCCCTAAATACTTTTTTGGGGATTTTATTCGCAAGATCATTTTTATTATATATTCTACTCTATGCTGAGTGTCCCCAAATTCTTATTTTATAATCTTCAAAATTCAAGTATTTGACAGAACTGTTTCTAATTTCCCCAGATCATTTTATATTTTAATTAACTCTTTTGCCTTTCAGAAATAATGAGTTCAATAAGATTCACTGAACACTTTTCTTCTAAAGAATTCCAGCGTTCAATAAACTGGTCATTTTGTGATCCAAGTGGGGGGAATTTAATTAGTCATAATCCACAAGTAATGTGTCCTACTTCTAGATATTTCTGCAGGGCGGTGACATCCCTTATCTCTTTCATAGCTAATTTTTCCATTATTGCTACATCAGTGTACAAATCACCATTTTCAGTAAAACAAATATTAATGTCATCTGCAATTATTGTCATATCATTTTGGTGATCTGTCGGATCTGTACACAAAGACGTTGCAATCACAAAGTCCTATTGCATCAATACAGAGGTATGAAAACACAGTTGCAATAAATTAATACAGGCTGAAATTCATAATAATACTTTATGCGCTATATATTATTTATAATATAGTATATGTTAAAATGGGATGCACTCAGCTTCCCAGCTGATGGAATCCCAAAACCACTCAGGAGACCGGTGCCGGATCACTGGCAGCCAACATCTTGAAGTTGAGGGTTAGGCCCTGGGAGGGTTAGGCACTGGGGAAGGGGGGTAGCCATAGCCGCCACCCCCAGGGGCTGGCCGTAGCTGACACCCCCAGAGGGTTAGCCATAGCCACCATCCCCTGAGGACTAGGGTAGGGGACAAGAGAGGGTTAAAATACTTAACCCATCTGATTTTCGGATCTTCAATGCCGTGTGGCCACTGTCTGTTGGTCATGTGACTGCCAGCATCCCAACCACTGGGATTTCATATGTATTCTGTTAAAATAGCTGAGCTGGTTGGTGGCAGCAAGAAACATATCTAAAAACATAATAAATAAACAACTGGGCCTGATATATAAACTTCCTTATATAATGGATATCTGTGAATGAATAATCTCCCCACCCCTTTGTTTATCCCATTCTTAAACCACTTTTCATTTCTGTACCCCCATTTCTCATGCGTATTCAATAAAAAAGCCATACTGAAAATAAATAAATAAACACCAAGAAGGAAATTCTAGCATAGTATGATGTTACCGAAATTCTAGCGTAGCATGATGTTACCCTATATAATATAAATATATGATCCATGAACTGCCTGCGAACAGTAAATTGTAAAAATAAAAATTTAACTTATTTGACCTAAACAGGTCATCCACTCATTTTTTCCTAACGATCCACCGATGACACCTGGGTGAATTCTTTCTCTGCGTTACAAGCAAAGCGTTGGACGGACGCCATTTTGGGGAGGCCAAAATTTCAGAAATGATCACAAATTAAGTCGTCTACCTACAAATAACAGACACATTTCTATAATAATAGGAGGTTGTCCAATTTCTGATTATTGATTTACTTTTTTTAAAACATTTGTTAGTTTAATTAAATACAAATAGCAGAATTAAGATACCAAATCATAGGCCATGGAGCAAATGTAACAGCCTGCGTGATGCAGGCATCAGCTAGATATGTGAAATTATCTTTTTAGAACATATATATATATATATATATATATATATATATATATACGTTTACGACTTCACCCTTTGAAGAAGTCTACAGGACGAAACGCATTGGGCACTCCTTCTATGACCTCCTACCAACTAAGTTAAGACTCTCCTAAATACTATTTTAAATATAACACATGTGTTTTTAGTGGAGGTTTTTTGATATTCCTCTTTCTCCCCTTTTTTTAATTTATTTATATGCAATTCTTATATATATTAACCTGTTAAAATAAAATATTATTCATTTATTTATACGTATATGGTTTATATACATAGTTTAGGTATTTTAACACCATTGGTCTCTTGAACCCTTATACCACATTGCTATATATATATAATATATATATATATATATATATATATATATATATATATATATATACTGTTCTACCCGTTCTCCGCACGGGAGTTTCTGATTTTCACCGTTGTAAATATAAATGAGTGTTTGAAATTTGGGAAATCTATAGAGATGTAAATTTGAGATATCTTAATGTAATTAGATATTAATCCATGGTTCTTGGCGTTACCCCAGGAGCCCCCGTAGCAGGTATGATAAAAAGTGACAGGACCATTTTTGTAGTGTATTAAATTCTACCCACTGGAGGTGCAACCGTTATCGTTCATGCAACACAAGCCCCGCATCAGTAATGACGTCATTATGTCAACCCCCTTTTCAACCCCTTAGGGGAGGTTTATTAAAATTCGAATTACATAGTTTTCCTATTTCCCACCTGAAGAATACCTATGTTACATTTCAGCTTCCTAACATATTGTGAAGTAAGAGAATTAGTGATGGGTCAGTGAGTGAGTGAGTGAGTGAGGGCTTTCGCATTTATATATATATAGATTTATATATATATTTTTACAATATTAAATTGATATTATTATTATTATTATTATTATTATTATTATTAAATTATTAAGAATGTGTCATGACTACCAGTTTTATGTAACCTAGTTTAATACATCTTTTATTAGAGCAACACCACACCCTTTTCATTGTTCTTGATTATACTGTAGTAGTTTATAAAATAAAAGAGATTTTATGTATTTCATATCTGGGATTGGTTCCATAATTACAGCTGAGACATTTACATTACCTGTTCCATACAAATTACGTGTAACTTTCCCAGCATACCACACTAGAACCATTCTGTTTCTACGAGTCAGCTCCAAGGATTAATATCCAGCCTTTACGTTGTAACGTTCTATTGCTGTAATAACTGAATGGAGGTACCCCAAGTCTAGTACCATTCCCAGTGTAACTCTTGGGGTGGTCCATATTACTTGGCGGACTGCAGCCACTGTATTCTGCATTTAAACCTTTATTCCGTTACTTGACTGTCAGTTTATTAGATTCATTTTCTGCTACATTGTGAGCCTGTGAAGGTTTCTTTTGTTCATGGTGAAATTGCTGTTTGATTACTTTAATGTCTATTCTGACTTACACGCTCTTTCAATATGTTACTTTTTATGACATTTCCTGCATTATTCATTTATAACCTAACAATACACAACGTCGCGTGAGATTCGCCCACATCAAAAACAAGCATTCCCTGGTTTAAAAGACATTTCATTTGTCGTACCGTTAAAAGAACCCCTTTTGTGCATTGCTGGTGTTAATAAACTGCGCAACACAAAGTATGTCTGTGCCCTGTCACCCTCAGCAGAACTGACACTTTCTTTTTGCATCATAACAAAACAATTCCTCTCCTTTTACCTCCATGGCCCAATTGTCTCCTGTCCATTTCTTTGTGTAATGATGAATGCAGTTTTAGGTGCACATTTATCAATATTTGTTTTACTAAAATAATTTTAAAATGCATGCTTTCACACCATTTTTACATTATTTTAGTATCACCTAATTAAAAGGCTTAAATTGGCATACTTTTAGTAAGCAGATCACATTTTCATACTTGTAATGGGATTTGTGATCTGTTTCAGATTTACTAAAAGTAACTTGTAAAAAATACCAGAGGGAGCCTTGCAATAATGCCATCTTCAAATGGCATTATGCAGGCTTCTCTCTGTTTCCCTTACTCCTGCTCTGCCCTTCCTGCTGATACAGAGAGCAGACCAGAGCAAGGAGTAGACTTTTTTGTGATCAGCCTGTGGGACCAGGGGGACCAGTGGGGAAGGAGAGTAGCGGATTGTAGCCATCATGCAGTCACACTCTCTGGGTATTTTTTGCGCAAGCTCTGTCTGTGCATGCAAATTGTAATACATTTGTGCAATATTTTCAAATATCGCAATGCAAACGTAATAATAAAATTTTTATTTATATAGCGCTTTTTATACATTAGGACTCAAGGTGCGTAACAGAAAGAATGAACATAGGGGGTCATTCCGAGTTGTTCGCTCGTTGCCGATTTTCGCAATGGAGCAATTAAGGCAGAGGTTCTCAAACTCGGTCCTCGGGGGCACACACAGTTTTGCAGGTCTCCTCACAGAATCGCAAGTGAAATAATTAGCTCCACCTGTGGACCTTTTAAAATGTGTCAGTGAGTAATTAATACACCTGTGCAGTGCACCTGCTGGGTTACCTGCAAAACATGCACTGTGTGTGCCCCCGAGGACCGAGTTTGAGAACCTCTGAATTAAGGCAAAAATGCGCATGCGCATGGTACGCAGCGCGCATGCGCTAAGTATTTTAGCACAAAACTTAGTAGATTTACTCACGTCCGAACGAAGAATTTTCTTCGTTGAAGTGATCGGAGTGTGATTGACAGGAAGTTGGTGTTTCTGGGCGGAAACTGACCGTTTTCTGGGAGTGTGCGGAAAAATGCAGGCGTGCCAAGATAAAACGCGGGAGTGTCTGAAGAAAAAGGGCAGTGGCTGGCCGAACGCAGGGTGTTTGTGACGTCAAACCAGGAACGAAACGGGCTGAGCTGATTGCAGTGTAGGAGTAAGTCTCGAGCTACTCAGAAACTGCTAAGAATTATTTATTCGCAATTCTGCTAATCTTTCGTACGCAATTCTGCTATGCTAAGATACACTCCCAGAGGGCGGCGGCCTAGCGTGTGCAATGCTGCTAAAAGCAGCTAGCGAGCAAACAACTCGGAATGACCCCCATAATACAGTACAGAAACAATGAGGTAAAGAGAGGCTTTTTATAGAACACAGAGAGCATGGAGATACTAAAGGGACATTATGGAAATGCTGAGTAAACGGCAAAGTCTTGAGTCTGTTTTTAAAGGATTCTAGAGTGGGGGCCTCTCACACAGTGCGTGGAAGAGGTTTCCATAGAGTTAGAGCGGCAAAGCTGAAAGTCGACCCTCAGATGAATTTAGGGAGATTCTAGGTACTGCTCTTAGTCCTTTATCTACAGATCGCAGCAGGGGCGATCTGTAGAGGGGTCCCGTGTGCAGACTCCGTGTGTGGGCCCCCTCCTCTCCCGTAGCCGTTGCACCGCTGCTAGCGATCTGAGCGCTGTAGTCTCTGGCACAGTGCCAGAGTCTACAGAGCATGCTCAGGACTCCGAAAAATGGCCGCCGTGCCATTTTTTCGGAGTCCTGCGCATGCGCTGTAGACTCTGGCACTGTGCCAGAGTCTCTAGTGGTCAGTGCGCTAGCAGTGGTGCGACGGCTACAGGAGAGGAGGGGGCCCACACACGGTCAACGATGGACTCCGGAAAGGTAAGTATAGGAGAAATGGGCGCAGTGTGTGCGGTGTGGGCCCCCCTGGGACTCAGGGGCCCGTGTGCATCACACACACTGCAAACATTATAGAAACGCCAATGGATCGCAGTAATTGAGAAGGACAGTAAGGGTTCAGAAGCTGCTTCAGGTACTCTGAGCCCTGGTCGTGTTGGGCTTTGAAAGTCAGTTTAGCCACTTTATGCAGCTACACCCGATGCATTTCAGATTGATCAGTAAGAGGCGCCCAAAACATTTGAATAAAAAGAGATAAAAGAAATTGGAACGCTCTGTGTCCCACTTTATATAAATCCACACATCAATAACAGGTAATCAAAATGAAAAATAAAATATAATGTAAAACAATAATATCAAAATTATAAATAAACTAAAACCAGCAGCTGAGAAAGTTAACTAATATAGGCCCTCATTCCGAGTTGTTCGCTCGCAAGCTGCTTTTAGCAGCATTGCACACGCTAAGCCGCCGCCTACTGGGAGTGAATCTTAGCATAGTAAAATTGCGAACGAAAGATTTGCAATATTGCGAAAAGACTTCTCTGTGCAGTTTCTGAGTAGCTCGAGACTTACTCTTCCAGTGCGATCAGTTCAGTGCTTGTCGTTCCTGGTTTGACGTCACAAACACACCCAGCGTTCGCCCAGACACTCCTCCGTTTCTCCAGCCACTCCCGCGTTTTTCCCAGAAACGGTAGCGTTTTTTCAAACACTTCCATAAAACGGCCAGTTTCCGCCCAGAAACACCCACTTCCTGTCAATCACATTACGATCACCAGAACGAAGAAAAAACCTCGTAATGCCGTGAGTAAAATACCTAACTGCACAGCAAATTTACTTGGCGCAGTCGCAGTGCGAACATTGCGCATGCGCAGTTAGCGGAAAATCGCTGCGATGCGAAGAAAATTACAGAGCGAACAACTCGGAATGACCACCATAGTTAACTAAAATAATACATTTACATCATTCATAAGAGCTGATCCCACAGAATGCAGCTTCTGTAAAGAAAGATTACCAAAAAAACAAAAACAAAAAAACACGAAATGAGAGCGCTGTTCAGAAGTGCTTGCCAAAAATAAAATGATAATAATTATAAACCAATGTACCAAAGTGGTAGATCTACATTTATTAATGCAACGTGTTGAATAGATATAAATAATAAATAATAAGCACATTATCTTCTTAATGATAAATTGCAATAAATGTAAAAACAACTGGCATCAAATTATGGAACAAAATCCACACACAAAAAAAAAGAATGTGGAGTCTATAAGGTTCCTCTATAGTACAATGTTTAAAATTGAAAATCAGCTATTGAAAAATACTGAACCATTTATATCACATAACGAGGCTGATTCTGAATTGGTAGTACAGGAAAAAAAAATCCCCCCAAAAAAACACCAGCATCTGGACAAACATGGTTAAAAGGGGTGCAAATGAATTTGTTGCATTTGCATGCAAGGTAAATACTAACTGCTTTTGCATGAAGCCAACAAATGCCGAATAGCTTTATATTTAGACTTTTACAGCTAAATTTTTACGTTTTTACACAATTTAGGCTTGAGTTTGGACACATCTCCTCCAATTTCTTTTATGACAAGTGCACACATGATCCAGGTAATTGCAAAGCTATTCAGCAGCCCAGTGTCTCCTAATTCTGGGTTCTTTAGCTTTGATGTTGGTGCACAATTACTTATTTAATTTTTTTTATGTAATCATTTTTATTGATTCATGTAAGATAGATCAGTACAATGCATACAACATAGAACAAAATGCACAAGCATATAACAGCATTCAGAATTACTGTATGGTTGACAGAACGTGAAGAGCTACAAACAAGATACCACAGTAAGCCTGGAGTTAAAATGAAAACAGAGAACCAATTCAAGGAGAATGTAGAAAGAACGATGACTTAAAAAGGAACTCCGCCATCTAATACAGCCAGGTTGTACCACGTGGTTAGGTGGAAACTCAATGTAGATTTGACGTCAGATGGTAGTGTATGTATGCATGTTAGCCAAGTATCGAAAAACTTTTCCGCCCTACTTTCTTTATTGATGGATGTGTCTGTCCAGTCCATATGGAATAAGTGGGACAGCCGAGGTGTAAATAGAGAAAAGGATGGGGTGGAGGGTTCTATCCATTGTTAGAGGATTGGTTTTTTTTTTTGCTGCTCCCGCAATCTTACATAATAGTAGCTTAGTACCTTTGGACAGCATGGGTGGAGGTAATCCAGAAAACAGTCCCCAAAACACCCAGTCAGGGGAAAGAGGAACATGTATGTGTAAGGTATTGGTGACATAAAAGTGGATCTGGGACCAGAAATCTATTATCTTAGGACATGACCAGAGGAAGGTGCAATGAGTTGCAGGAGAGTCGCCCTTGAAACAATTAGCGTTATCTGATTGTCCCATTAAAATGTTTAACTTGGGGGTATAATAAGCCTGATGCTAGATTTTATAGTTAATTTTGGAACACGAGGTGGAAATGAGTTGTTTATTTAAGGTTTTTGTGGCCTTTATTATTTGAGAAAGTGTAAGCTCCGGAAAATCGGATTTCCATTTTGCTAGACCGCCTACGATAATGTTCAAATCTATGACAGGGCAAGTATGAGCATAAATGTAGGAGGAAGAAAAATGCCCAGCAGGCCTAAAGGGCCCTACCACATTCAGCGGCTGGCCGCCAAGCTGCCCGACGGCCGATACGGCTGTTGGACGACTTGGCGGCGAGGTGGGGTGATGGGGGGAGTGAAGTTTCTTCACTCCCCCCGTCACCCGGCTCCATAGCCCTGCATGGTAATATGGATGAGATTGTCCATATTGGCCTGCAGGTATAAACGACCCAGCACCAATGATGAACGAGCACGGGGCCACGCATCATTCATCGTTGGTGCCTACACACTGAAAGATATGAACAATATCTTGTTCATTAATGAACAAGATCGTTCATATCTTTTAGTGAAATCTTCAAGTGTGTAGGGCCCATTAGTCGCAGCGCACCATCCAATCTACAGTGCTTATCTACCTCAGTTAATGAGCAAAGCGTTTTGTTGATATAGCTCTGGACTTGTAGAAACGGGAAGAGTGGGATGCATATGTTTGGGAATTTAGTCTGTAATTGGCTTAGCGTGAGTGGATGCACAGAGCTAATGTTCACAAATTGGTATAAATATTGCAAACCTTGGAGACACCAGTTCCTGAAAGGATGGGAGGGGTGACCACCAGCAAACAGAGGGTTATCCACTAATGGGAGAAAGAGTGAATTATATGGAGACAGTTTTAAGAGAGAACGGGTTTGTGTCCAGGCACTACATGTGGTGGCCAAGAGTATATTATTTTTAATGTCCCATGGTATGGGAGAGGGGCGTGTGTGAAGTAAAATGGCTAGATGGATATTGGGACAAAATGCCTGTTCTAGGTGAAATTCAGTATAGTTGTTAGTGTGACCTAGCCAGTCCATAGCGAAGCGGTAATTGGCCGCAAGTGAATATCTCCGAAACCAGGGTAAGTTCACAACACCTAGGTCAGTAGTCTGTTTTAACTTAAAAAGGGATATTCTAGGGCGTTTATTAGCCCAAATGAAACATTGCATTTCTTTATTTAACAGTTGCTAATCTTTCTTCGAGAGGAGGAAAGGCAGCATCTGGAAAGTATATAAAATACAAGGGAAGCTGACCATCTTGATAACATGGCATCTACCTATATATGAGAGAGGAAGCGTACTCCATTTCCTAAAATCTGCAAATGTTCTTTTTAAAAGTTTAGGGTAGTTGACAAAGTATAGTTGAGAGGGATGTGTGGGGAATGTGATGCCCAGATATTCAATGGTGGACAATGACCATTTAAAGGGAAAGGAGTCAATGCTCTAGCTTCAGGGTAAAATGCTAATGCTTCAGTTTTTGTAGAATTTATCAAAAAGTCTGCTATTGATTCAAAATCTCGCAGTTTATCCATGAGCAAGGGAATACAATAAAAGGTCATCAGCAAAAGCTGATACTTTAATTTCTCGGTTTGCTATAAAAATACCCTGACATACGGACATTTGCATGAAATGTCGAATCAGCTGATCAATGGCTAGATTGGAAAGAAGGGGAGAGAGGGGGTACCCTTGTCGCGTCCCCCTGTAGAGTTGGAAATGTTTTGTGTTAAGTGAGTTAACGTTAGGAACATCATTGGTGATTTGTAAAGTATTTAAAAAATATGTGTAAATTCTGGACCGAGTCCCTTTATTTGGAAAATGCGCAACAGATGTGACCAGCTAACCCTGTCAAATGCTTTGTCAGCATCACAGCTGACAACTATATTCTGAGTAGCTTTGGACTGATGGGTATGTGTCATAGCTGCAATAAGTGCGTACGTTTAAAACAGATTGCCTGCCCCTAAATGAAGATAGTCTGTGATGGGTGAATCAAGCGAGACAATATTGGCTGTAAGCGTTGTGCCATTAATTTAGAAAAAAAATTCAGGTCCTGATTGAGAAGAGCGATAGGTCAATAGGAAGTTACCAAGATGGAGCTTTGCCGGGTTTAGGGAGAATAATGATACGAGCCATGTTAAAATCAGTGGGGGCATCATGACCTGAAATTATGGCATTAAAGAGAGTAGTGAGATGTGGAGTCACTAAATGGAGTAAAAGCTTATAGTAGTCAGCATTTAAACCGTCAGGGCCAGGTGACTTGCCTAAAGGTAAGGTTTTAATTATCTCTGTAAGTTCGTCTTCCATTATTGATTTCACAAGATGACCACGCTCCTTCTCAGTGAGATGCTGTAGTCCTGCCTGTCGAAGAAAACCCATGCCTAAATTAGGGTCATCTATAGGAGAAGAGTATAAACTTTCGTAATAACGAAGAAATTCATCTGCAATCAGATTGGGGTGTGATTATATCCTAGAATTACTGGAAGACAATTTAGTAATAAATTTGATAGTAGTACATTGTCTCAACAAAGAAGCAAGAAGCTTCCCAGATTTATTTCCCCATCTAAAAAAATCTGTGTTTCTGGAAAGTGACATCTAGAAGGGCCTGTTCTGAACAAAGGATTTTCTGGAAAGTGACATCTAGAAGGGCCTGTTCAGAATCCAAAAGGACACTTTTGGATACTGGAGCTGCAGAAAGTTTCATTACTTCCGCCTTAGTCCAACCGTCTGAAATACCAACCATTCGTTTGGAGTGAGCTATCTCTATCACCGCGGTTGACGGAAGTTATATCCCTGAAGGGATCATCACCCACCGTACAGTTCCTCTGAAGATGAAAGTTGGTATTCTCCATTCTGAAGTTCTCTTTCCTGGTAATTCCCAAAGCCTCTCAAAATATAATCCTAGGATTCCCGTGGTTACAGGAGCACAACCCCCGCTTGGATTGGCAAACTATGGATGTACTCGCTTGGGGGGAGTCGTGTTCTCAAAGCTGTTTATCCACGTCAAGCCACTCCTTACTTTACACTCCACTGATCTCCCAGATGCCTATCAGCCCTTTCTAGACGTCTTCAGTGAGGAAGGGGCGGATACCTTGCCTCCCCACTGAAGTTGGGACTACCCTATCGATTTACTGCCTGGTAAAACACCTCCCAGAGGCTGAACATACCCTTTATCTCTCCCGGAAACCCAAGCGATGTCTGAGTATATACAGGAGAATTTGGCCAAAGGGCTCCTTTTCCCTTCCTCTTCCTTAGCCGGGGCAGGGTTATTTTTGTTAAGAAGAAGGATGGTGGCCTATGGCCTTGCATCGACTACCGGGGCCTCAATGAAGTTACAGTGAAGAACAGATACCTCTTGCCCTTGATTCCCGTACTATTTGACCGAGTAAAGGGGGCTACCATTTTCACCAAATTGGACCTGCATGGAGCTTATAACCTTATACGCATTCGCACAGGAGATGAGTGGAAGACTGCGTTCAATACTAATGATGGGCATTACGAATATCTGGTGATGCCCTTTGGCTTATGCAATGCTCCAGCAGTCTTCCAGAATTATGTCAACAAATTATTCCGAGATCTCCTTTTAAGTGCCTGGTTGTGTATCTGGACGATATTCTAATATTTTCCAAAGATCTGAAAGTCCATCGGGAACAGGTCAGAGAAGTCTTGAGACGTCTAAGGGAAAATCGACTCTTTTGTAAACTGGAGAAGTGCACGTTTGAGGTTCCCTCCATCCCTTTCTTAGGTTACATCATTTCTGGGAGGGAATTACAGATGGATCCTGCCAAGGTCCAAGAAATCAGAGATTGGACCCTTCCTGCCACTCTGAAGGGAATCCAGCATTTTTTAGGCTTAGCCAATTTCTATAGGATGTTTATTAAAGATTATTCCTCCATCATTGCCCCGATTACAGCACTAACAAGAAAAGGGTCTAATTCTGCAGCTTGGCCAATGAGGTACTAAAAGCCTTTTTGTTTCTAAAAGAGGCCTTCATGTCTGCTCCTATCATTCAGAAACCTGATCTCAGTCGTCCTTTTCAGGTGGAGGTGGATGCTTCTTCAGTAGGAGTGGGGGCCGTCTTATCCTAGTACTTCGAGGATCAGAAAGCTCATCCTTGTGCTTATTTTTCCTGAAGATTCTCTCCAGCAGAACAAAACTACGCCATTGGAGAACAAGAATTGCTTGCCATAAAACTTGCTTTTGAAGAGTGGAGGTACTTGCTGGAAGGAGCTTAGCACCCAATCTCAGTAACCACGGATCACAAAAATCTTTTATATCTTCAGACCGCTCGATGTTTAAACCCATGGCAAGCCATGTGGGCACTGTTCTTCTCCCATTTTTTTTAAAGCTCAGTTATCGTACAGGGTCTCTTAATCGGAAAGCAGATGTGCTCTCTCATTCATTGAGTTCAGATGAGTCTACAGATCTTCTGGACAGACAATTCATCCTAGATCCTGCCTCCTTTGCTGCAACTCGTACTAATTTTGCTTCCTCCACCGGGAAAAATCTTCGTTGCACCAGAACTCTGAAAAAGACTGCTCATGTGGGCTCATACCTTACTGTGTATGGGACACGCAGGTAGCCTCAAGACTCTTAAGTTCATCCAACGCTCCTATTGGTGGCCTCATCTGAAGATGCATGTTTTGGAATTCATAGCTGCCTGCCCAAAGTGCGCCCAACATAAAAGTCCAAGAGGATCACCATCGGGTCTTCTTCATCCGCTATCGGTTCCTCAAAAACCCTGGACACACATCTCCATGGATTTTATAACTGACCTACCTGTCTCCAGAGGACAAAACACCATTTGGGTCATTGTGGACCGATTTTCCAAAATGGCACACTTAGTCCCACTCACAGGTCTTCCAACCGCTCCACAACTATCAAAATTGTTCATATCAGACATCTTCCGGTTACATGGACTTCCACAAGAGATAGTTTCCAATTGAGGGCCTCAATTTGTGGCTAAATTCTGGAGAGCACTGAGTTCAGCTCTTGGAATGGAATTAAGTTTCTCCTCTGCATACCATCCCCAAACGGATGGCGAGACTGAGAGAGTGAACCAAGACTTAGAGACTTTCCTACGACTCTTCATGTCTTCTTCTCAGGACGATTGGCTGGACTATCTTCCATTTGCTGAATGTGCTCACGATAATCTCTACCATTCCGCCACCCATTCCACACCCTTTTATGTGAATTATGGACTTAATCCACGTGTTCCTGCTTTCCAATCTCTTCCAGCTCTCGAAGTACCTGCCGCAGAGTTAGCCCTTCAGCAATTCACTAAGATGTGGAAACAAGTTCATGAGGCTCTGCTTAAAACAACCAATAAATACAAACTTTTTGCAGATCGGAAACGGAAGGCTGTACCTAGTCTCAAAGTGGGTGATCAAGTCTGGATTTCTGCTCGAAACTTAAGACTCAAGGTCCCTTCCAAGAAATTTGCCCCCAGATTCATTGGACCATATCCTATTGAAAAAGTATTGAATCCAGTAGCATACAAAGTGACGTTGCCTCCGTACTTGAAGATCCCAAATGCATTTCACATCTCCTTACTGAAGCCTCCCATACTTAACCGTTTTCGTGCTGCGCTCCCTAGACCTCCCAAGGTGCAAGCTGCTCAAGGAGAAGAATTTGAAGTTCATAGGATTCTTGACTGTCGTAAAAGATATGGTCGTCTCCAATATCTTATTGATTGGAAGTGATATGGACCGGAGGAAAGATCCTGGGTTTCTGAAGAGGATGTCCACGCTCCAAGATTAGTCCGGGCTTTCATACCAAGAATCCGATGAAAGAACAAGGGTGTTCAGAGCCCACCCTAAAAAAGGGGGGTACTGTCAGGCTCCGAAGCCTTACCTCCAGCGGGTGCTCCTACGATTTACCGTCCCGCTGGTTGGCGCGGCTGCGGCAGCAGGGAGCTGCTGGCAGCGGGTCCACCTGGACGGATGTGCGGCTGCCAAGGGCCGGGGGCCGAGGGTCTGGAGAGCCGGGCGCTGTGGCGTGGATCGCTGCGGTAAGGTCCTCTAGTGGTGACACAGTATAGTGTGTCAGAGACAGAAGCTAGCTAAAGCTGTGTGCCAACAGCTAAGTATGTCTCCTGTGCTGTTGGAGACCAGTTCCCAATCTGTGTCCAGCCAATCCTGCGTGTTCTCCCCTTACAAAAGGGGGCTGGCTCAGAGGGAGAGTGCCAGTGCTTCATGTTACCTCCTTGTGAAAGGTTCTCCAGCTCTGTACTCCCAGGTTACTTCTGGTTCCCTGGTCCTGGTTGCTCTCATTCATCGGTTACCTAAACGCTGCTGCAGTCCTGTTGTCTAAGTCCGTTGTCACTCGTGGAAACGCTCACGGGGTCCCAGGTCGTAGAGGAGCTCCAGGTGCTAACGGCAGTTCCTGCAGATATCTTCATTTCTTCAAAGTCCAAGTTCTTCAGCCTCGTCTTTCAATCACAAACCACAGTCTTCATTTCTTCAAAGTCCAAGTTCTTCAGCCTCATCTTTCAATCACAAACTACAGTCTTCTTTTCTTCCAAGTCCAAGTTCTTCAGCCCATCTTTCAGTCACAAAACACGTCATCATTTCTTCAAAGTCCAAGTTCTTCAGCCTCGTCTTTTAATCATAAAACACAGTCTTCAGTTCTTCTTTTCCGGAGTTCTTCAGCTTCACTCTTCAAGTCATTTAACCATAGACTCTAATTCTTCCAGTTTCTTCTATTCTCCAATATTCGTGTACAGCCTGATTATTCATTAAAACTACAGTTATCTTCCTACGAAGTCCTCCTTTTCTTTACGCCCTCTGGCCAATGTTAACACTTAGTTTGGCTTCCACCCCATGAGGAGGAATTACATTAAGCCACCTCATTTACTCTCCTCACATGTAGCTGTCCCTTCAGCCAAAAATCGGTTGTCGGAAACCCAACTTAAGTCGAGCGTGACAATGAATCCTTTAATATTTTATTACTGTTGAACCTCCAAATGATCTTATAGATATATGGAAACTTGGTTTGTAATGAGAGTACAGTATGTGTCCCTCTGAGGACCAGGTTCCTGTTTTAGTTTAATATGTTCTTAAGACTGACAATATTTAAGACACTTTTTGCTAGATACACATATTCAGAGACTCTGGCTCAATAAGTAGAATGAAATTTTATCAATAGATTACATAGAGTTCAAATCCTGTGCAATATTAAATGATTTATTCAGTTATTTTTATTGATTGATGTTTATTATGTGTTGTATATTATTATTTATTCTGTATTTGTGTTGTTAGAATTATGATTCCTTCAAGACAGTTACAGTTATTGTATGATGAGCAAATTATGGAGATGATGATGTAAATCAGTGGTTCTCAAACTTGTTCCTCAGGACCCCACACTGTTCACGTTTTCCAGGTCACCCAGCAGGTGCACTGTGTATCACCAACTGTCACATTTGAAAACTCTACAGGTGACCTGCAAAACATGAACCGTGTGGGGTCCTGAGGACCGAGTTTGAGAACCTGTGATGTAAATGAAGCTATAAGAATGTGGATTCCTATTTGAAGTTGTGGCCATCCAGATAGGGTGACTCAATGAAACACAGGTCATTTATAATTGTCTAGCTAGCAGCTGAGAGAAACATGATTATATATATATGGATGTGGTCAGGTTGCCGGTGCTCAAAATACTGGTGACAGAATCCCGACACACAGCCAAACTCCCAACACTGGAACTCCGGCACCACTTGGAATACTGAACACTGGAATCCCGACCGACTGCATCCAAAGGTTAGGTTTAGGCAGTGGGGTGGATGGTTAGGCTGCAGAAAAGGGAGGGTTAGGGTTAGGCATCCCTGGGGAGGGTTAGGGTTAGGCTGTGGGGAGGGGGGTTAGGTTTAAGCATCACCTGGAAGGGTTAGGGATAGGCGGCGGGAAAGGAAGGGTTAGGCTTATAACTGCCAGCATCTCATCCACAAGTATTTTGGATCGCACCCATATATATACAGGTTGAGTATCCCATATCCAAATATTCCGAAATACGGAATATTCCGAAATACGGAATTTTTTGAGTGAGAGTGAGATAGTGAAACCTTTTGTTTTCTGAGGCTCAATGTACACAAACTTTGTTTAATACACAAAATAATCTAAAATATTGTATTAAATGACCCTCAGGCTGTGTATATAATGTGTATATGGAACATAATTGAATCGTGTGTATGTGCACATGTTATGATTCCTGTACTCCAGACCGGAGGAGATCTTATGGCAGGGATCTGAGTACAGGAAAATAAGCTGGTTGTGGGAGCTGGATAGCCTAGTAACCCCTGGCGCCCTAACTCCGTTGTCTCGCCCGTGTTATCAGAAATCCCCTGCGAGACTATGGTTGCTTGAGCCCATGGCAGCCGCGTTCGAAGGGCGGATTATGTCTGCCCAACCCCGATGCCCCCGCAGGTCTTAATGGGAGACAAGGGGAAGTCCGAGACAGGGTGATAACAAGGGGCCCTCTGACTAAGCAACCAGGCCAGGGGTTACAAGCTAACTAACTAAATCAAAAGGTATGTGCGGACTAGCCGCCAGGAAAAAGGACAACCAAGGATCCACTGATCCGACACTCCTATCCGGCTCCGCCGGACACCAGAGTGGATCTGTGGAAGCGGAATCCTCCGCAAAGCTCCAGAACACAATTAAACAAAATAATAAACAGAAGCGGACAAGCCGCAACACACGGCTGCGCCGCGACTCACGAACACCACCAGATGTTAACGGTGCTCGGTCAGACTCCAGGAACAGATGGTAACTTCCGAGTACAGGATCTCTGAGGACAGGAACAACCGAAAAGACCGGGACTAGGAACTCTCTGCAGTAGACACAGGCAAACAGGAAGCTCAGGAACTAGCAGGAACCAAGCTCAGAACTCAAGCAGACTGAAAACCCAGAAATATCACCAGCGTCTGTGAACTGCAATCAGCCAGCATATAACAGAGAGGCCTAATTAATAATCCAGAGCAGCTGGCCTATTGCATGATTCCAGCTGACAAGATGCAATTAGCAGCCAGGTGAGGCTGAACACATGGAACAAGCTGCAATTACACAGACTAACCAGCGGCAGCAGACAAGAGCATACTAAAACAGAGCAACAGGAAATCCTGGCATGCAAGACAACTTAATAACATAAAATAGAAATGAACCACTACCTGTGGTTCATAACAGTATCCCCTCCTTAAGGGTGAGCTCCGAGCACCCCATGATACCCACGGGGAACATAAACAGAAGTATAACATAAAATACAGAACCAAAATGCAAAACAGGAATGAGCCACAGCCGTGGCTCATAACATTACCCCCCTCTTGAGGAGGGGTCAAAAGACCCCAAAATTCAGACTATCCAGAACAAGGGATACAAAAAAAAAAAAAACACCTGACACATTGGTCAAACAGACACGAAAACAGAAACAAGCTGCAACCACAGCTTGTAACAGTGCCCTCCCCCTGACGGTGGCCACTGGACACAAGATAAAAAAAAAAAAAAAAGATTTTTTTTTTCCTTATCAAGGCAAGAGTCAAAAATTATTTCTTTTTCTTCTTCTTCTTTTTACAAAGCTCTTTAGGTCTGACCAAGGTAATTCCCCAAACATTGTCTGAACTGATGGTACCACCCAACAAGGCTGCGTTCAAATCAGAGACAGGTTTCTTACCCTTGGGAGCTGAACTTTCTGGCAAAGTACTATTATTAGAAGAAGAAGAAGTCAGAAAAGCACATCCTGCAGTCAAAACAACGGGCTGGGACTCTTGTGCCGAGTTTACAGTATTTGGTGGAATCTCAGAAGACAAGACGGGTGACTTAGAGGAACCTGAACCAATTTCTTTGGAACCATATCTTTTAATAATTGCATCACTGAATGCTGGGGGATCCTGAAGAATGGGATCTTCAGCTTTCATTAGGCTGGTCACCCACTCAAAAGGCTCTCCTTTAAAAGAATAAATAAGATAGAGCACAAGGTTCTCTGGAGTGATGCCCAGAAATGGTCTAGACAACATAATAATGTAATAGTGCTTGTAAAGCGCCAGAAATTGGGCTAAGTCCCCATCAAAGATTATGGATGTTGAGATATCAGAGTCAGGATCTGTTTCCTTCCCATCTGACTGACTGAAGTGCTTTGCTAGTATCTGGTCACTATTGACCTTACTTGAGGCTGAGACTCTCTGAACCCCACCCAGGGCAGTGACTCTCTGAACCCCACCCGGGGCAGTGAGTTTCTGAACCCCACACGGGGCAGTGACTTTCTGAACCCCACACGGGGCAGTGACTTTCTGAACCCCACCCGGGGCAGTGACTTTCTGAACCCCACCCGGGGCAGTGACTTTCTGAACCCCACCCGGGGCAGTGACTTTCTGAACCCCACCCGGGGCAGTGACTTTCTGAACCCCACCCGGGGCAGTGACTTTCTGAACCCCACCCGGGGCAGTGACTTTCTGAACCCCACCCGGGGCAGTGACTCTCTGAACCCCACCTGGGGCAGTGGCCTCCGGGAACCCCGCTGGGGCAGTGGCCTCCGGGAACCCCGCTGGGGCAGTGACCTCCGGGAACCCCGCTGGGGCAGTGACCTCCGGGAACCCCGCTGGGGCAGTGGCCTCCGGGAACCCCGCTGGGGCAGTGGCCTCCGGGAACCCCGCTGGGGCAGTGGCCTCCGGGAACCCCGCTGGGGTCAGCACCTCGGATTCTTTTACTGGGACCGGACCGTTGGCCTCCCTGACTGGGATCGGGCCATCGGCCTCCCTCTCTGAGTCGATAATTATCGAAAGTTCTCCCGGGACTATGACTTCCGGGACTTTTGCTGAAGCCATAACGTTCAGATCCTCCACTAATGCTATGCTTCTTAAGTTCTTTCCTGGGGAAGCGACTTCTAGACCCTTCTTTGGGGCTGCGTCTCTCGAGACCCCACTTGGGGATATTACTTCAAAGATCCCTTCTGGGGTTTTGCTTCTCGAGTTCCCTTCAAGAACTATGGTTTTAGATACCCTTTCTGAGATTGCGCTTTTCAAATCCCTACCTGGGGTAACAGCTTCTGAGACCCCTTCCGGTATGGACACCTGAACTATAATATTTGATGTCCCTCTATAAGCTAGGGCATCGGGTACCGCTCCAGCACTCTGGGCATCGGGTACCGCTCCAGCACTCTGGGCATCGGGTACCGCTCCAGCACTCTGGGCATCGGGCACCGCTCCAGCACTTTGGGCATCGGGCACCGCTCCAGCACTCCGGGCATCGGGCACCGCTCCAGGACCCTGGGCATCGGGCACCGCTCCAGGACCCTGGGCATCGGGCACCACTCCAGGACCCTGGGCATCGGGCACCACTCCAGGACCCTGGGCATCGGGCACCACTCCAGGACCCTGGGCATCGGGCACCACTCCAGGACCCTGGGCATCGGGCACCACTCCAGGACCCTGGGCATCGGGCACCACTCCAGGAACCTGGGCATCGGGCACCCCTCCAGGAACCTGGGCATCGGGCACCCCTCCAGGAACCTGGGCATCGGGCACCCCTCCAGGGACTTGCAACTCCGCTTCCACAGGAACCTCAAGAGAGGAGAGAAACATTCTCTTTTGATTCCTGAATCTATAATGGGGCTCCCTTGCCCAAGGACCCCAATTATAGGACAGAGAGCTTTTTTGTGTGGGTTGTGTGACAAGTACCTCTGCCACAGTAGAGACAGGAGTAGGTCTTGTATCATGACTCAACTTGGCCAGAGGGCAAGACTCGTCACCACACTTTGGCTTGCGCAACTCACAGGTCTGCAGATAATGGCCTAAACCCCCACAATATAGGCATAAGTTTAAGTTTCTGCGACGCAGACGCTCCTCTTCTGAGAGCCTGGGCCGCAGAAAACTTTTAAACCTTTTCTCTTCAATTAAACCAGAGGATTCTCTTGTCACCATACTGTGAACAAGAGTCTCTTTAGAGATAGATGTACTCTCAACGACTTCTGGCAAAATGAGCAAGATTTTAGTCAGAAGGTTTTGCAGTTGCTTTAGGGATTGCTGCCAAACTTGTAGTCGCTCTGGTCTCAAAGCACTGAATACAGAGTTCAGGGCTTCGAGAGATGCCTGCAGGGCTTGCATAGTAGACATAGGAGGATTTAAGACAAGGCAAGACAAGACTAAATTTTGCTAAACAAATCAAGACTTTTTTTTTTTTAATTTATTTATTTTATTTTTTTTTATTTATTTTTTTAAACACCGGACTGGATTCTAAACACCGGACTGGATTCTAAACACCGGACTGGATTCTAAACACCGGACTGGATTCTAAACACCGGACTGGAATCTGCACACTGAATTCTATACAGGACTGGATTCTAGACTAGACACTGGACTGGGCCAAAAAAGAAAAAAAAGTTTTATTTCTTTTTTGTGGTATGGCTGGTGATAATGTTATGATTCCTGTACTCCAGACCGGAGGAGATCTTATGGCAGGGATCTGAGTACAGGAAAATAAGCTGGTTGTGGGAGCTGGATAGCCTAGTAACCCCTGGCGCCCTAACTCCGTTGTCTCGCCCGTGTTATCAGAAATCCCCTGCGAGACTATGGTTGCTTGAGCCCATGGCAGCCGCGTTCGAAGGGCGGATTATGTCTGCCCAACCCCGATGCCCCCGCAGGTCTTAATGGGAGACAAGGGGAAGTCCGAGACAGGGTGATAACAAGGGGCCCTCTGACTAAGCAACCAGGCCAGGGGTTACAAGCTAACTAACTAAATCAAAAGGTATGTGCGGACTAGCCGCCAGGAAAAAGGACAACCAAGGATCCACTGATCCGACACTCCTATCCGGCTCCGCCGGACACCAGAGTGGATCTGTGGAAGCGGAATCCTCCGCAAAGCTCCAGAACACAATTAAACAAAATAATAAACAGAAGCGGACAAGCCGCAACACACGGCTGCGCCGCGACTCACGAACACCACCAGATGTTAACGGTGCTCGGTCAGACTCCAGGAACAGATGGTAACTTCCGAGTACAGGATCTCTGAGGACAGGAACAACCGAAAAGACCGGGACTAGGAACTCTCTGCAGTAGACACAGGCAAACAGGAAGCTCAGGAACTAGCAGGAACCAAGCTCAGAACTCAAGCAGACTGAAAACCCAGAAATATCACCAGCGTCTGTGAACTGCAATCAGCCAGCATATAACAGAGAGGCCTAATTAATAATCCAGAGCAGCTGGCCTATTGCATGATTCCAGCTGACAAGATGCAATTAGCAGCCAGGTGAGGCTGAACACATGGAACAAGCTGCAATTACACAGACTAACCAGCGGCAGCAGACAAGAGCATACTAAAACAGAGCAACAGGAAATCCTGGCATGCAAGACAACTTAATAACATAAAATAGAAATGAACCACTACCTGTGGTTCATAACAGTATCCCCTCCTTAAGGGTGAGCTCCGAGCACCCCATGATACCCACGGGGAACATAAACAGAAGTATAACATAAAATACAGAACCAAAATGCAAAACAGGAATGAGCCACAGCCGTGGCTCATAACAGCACACACTTTGTTTAATGCACAAAGTTCTTAAAAATATTGACTAAAATGTCCTTCAGGCTGTGTGTATAAGGTGTATAGGATACATAAATGCATTCTGTGCTTAGACTTGGGTTCCATCACCATGATATCTCATTATGGTATGCAATTATTCCAAAATACGGAAAAATCCGATATCCAAAATACCCCTGGTCCCAAACATTTTGGATAAGGGATACTCAACCTGTATTGTATTTTTTACTTTCTTTTAAGACGTTAGAAGTTAGATGTTTCATGTACTTAAGTTACAATTAGTTGCTAATTGGGGGTCCATGTGCTGAAATTCACTCGCCATGCAAGGGGACACGGTACACTAATTGGGGGTCTATGTGCTGAAACAATTTGACACCATTACCGTGTCAACCTTTTTATGGTGTCGACCTTTTTTACATGTTGACATTTTATGGTCAACCTAGACACTGTCAATTTTTTGACCCATAATTCTCTACTGGTATGCTGAAGAATGTAAAACGCTGACTATCTTAACTGAGTGCTGAAAGTGATCAATCCACAGATGACTAGCCCGAGTTCACTGAAACAAAGCTAAGTACCTTATTTTTTATATTCAAATACATTTTTGTATCACATTTTATATCACTCTGTTGTACAAGGCTAATTTTGAAAATTCAATCTGTATTGGCATATAATGCAAATACAACTTTTGGTGAAAAATAATATTGACTTGGCATTTTCCATCTTGGTTTTACACAAATTATCCATTAGTACAGTGGTTTCCAAACTTTTATGAATCACGGCGCCCTAGAATATCAGAATTTTTTTCACGGCACCCCTAGGCAAAAAATTTCTTATTGAGAAATTTAGAAAGAAATATTACATTAAGTAGATCGCGTTTATATGTCATCCTTAGGGTCAGTTGTGTGGTGAGGGACAAGATTTGCTTCTGTTTGGCCACATATTTTATGACTGGCTGCCACCAGCACTGGTTTTGCCTATTATATTGACCATGAATAATTTGAATTGGTCCTGGACCACCAACCCAGGGCACCCCTGCAAGTGTCCCGAGGCACCCCAGGGAGCCACGGCACACAGTTTGGGAACCCCTGCATTAGTCAAAAGATGTGGATCCAAAACACATTAAAGGCATCATAATTGATGCTATCATAACTAAGACCGCATTTAGGCAAAATGCTCTAGAATGTATCCTGTTTTATTAAAACTATAATATATCCGTCATAATAGTTGGAGGTGACAATTGGGTCTACTTATATTTCCTTAGATTATTACTATATTAAATTACAGAGAACAGATATTTTATGCAAATTGTAATAAATGCTACTAAGGGGCAACTTTATTTCCAAAAATATCAATAAGTGCATTATGACCATCATTGGCATCATCCAGGACAATGCTAGAAGTACAAGGAATAGAATGTAGACTTTTATTGTCTTAAATGTATCAAGGGTCTTAACAAAGTTCAGGAGGGAAATATTTTTCAAAGGAAGAGAAGTATTAGAACTCAAGGACATACACTGAGACTGGAGGGGGGGAGGTTCAGGGGAAATTTAAGGAAAAATTACTTCACAGAAAGGGTAGTGGATAAGTGGAATAGCCTCCCATCAGAGGTGGTAGAGGCTAAGACTGTAGAGCAATTTAAACATGCTTGGGATAGGCATATGAATATCCTTACAAAGAATTAAGGTTCAAAAAGGGTTGAGATTGCCTAAAGGATAAGAAAAAAAGGGCAGACTAGATGGGCCAAGTGGTTCTTATTAGTGATGAGCGGGTTCGGTTCCTCGGAAACCGAACCCCCCCGAACTTCATACTTTTTACACGGGTCCGAGGCATACTCGGATTCTCCCGTATGGCTCGGTTAACCTGAGCGCGCCCGAACGTCATCATCCCGCTGTCGGATTCTCACGAGATTTGGATTCTATATAAGCAGCCGCGCGTCGCCGCCATTTTCACTCGTGCATTGGAAATGTTAGGGAGAGGACGTGGCTGGCGTCCTCTCCGTGTATTGTTGATGCAAATATTTGTGCTTGCTTTACTTATTGCTTAATTGTGGGGACTGGGGAGCAGCTGTATATTAATATAGGAGGAGTACAGTGCAGAGTTTTGCTGATCAGTGACCACCAGTTATCCGTTCTCTGCCTGAAAAAAACGCTCCTTATCTGTGCTCAGTGTGCTGCATATATCTGTGCTCACACTGCTTAATTGTGGGGACTGGGGAGCAGCTGTATTATATAGCAGGAGTACAGTGCAGAGTTTTGCTGACAGTGACCACCAGTATACGTTGTCTGCCTGAAAAACACTCCATATCTGTGCTCAGTGTGCTGCTTTATTGTGGGGACTGGGGACCACCAGTATAATATTATATAGGAGTACAGTGCAGAGTTTTGCTGACCAGTGACCACCAGTATACGTTGTCTGCCTGAAAAACACTCCATATCTGTGCTGCATTGTAGACAGTATATAGTAGGAGTACAGTGCATAATTTTGCTGACCACCAGTATATAATATATAGGAGTACGGTACAGAAGGCCACTGCTGTACCTACCTCTGTGTCGTCAAGTATACTATCCATCCATACCTGTGGTGCATTTCAGTTTTGCACAGTTTGCTGACCACCAGTATATAATATATAGCAGTACGGTACAGTAGGCCACTGCTGTACCTACCTCTGTGTCGTCAAGTATACTATCCATCCATACCTGTGGTGCATTTCAGTTTTGCACAGTTTGCTGACCACCAGTATATAATATATAGCAGTACGGTACAGTAGGCCACTGCTGTACCTACCTCTGTGTCGTCAAGTATACTATCCATCCATACCTGTGGTGCATTTCAGTTGTGCGCAGTATATATAGTAGTAGTCCATTGCTATTGATACTGGCATATAATTCCACACATAAAAAAATGGTGTACTACTTCCAGTAAGCAATTGACTGTCCAACAGTCCTTTGCGAGGAAGATGAAATATCACAGCAGTCATCCTGCTGCAAAGCGGATAACTCAGGCCTTGGCAACCTGGGCGGTGAGAAACGTGGTTCCGGTATCCACCGTTAATTCAGAGGCAACTAGAGACTTGATTGAGGTACTGTGTCCCCGGTACCAAATACCATCTAGGTTCCATTTCTCTAGGCAGGCGATACCGAAAATGTACACAGACCTCAGAAAAAGAGTCACCAGTGTCCTAAAAAATGCAGTTGTACCCAATGTCCACTTAACCACGGACATGTGGACAAGTGGAGCAGGGCAGACTCAGGACTATATGACTGTGACAGCCCACTGGGTAGATGTATTGCCTCCCGCAGCAAGAACAGCAGCGGCGGCACCAGTAGCAGCATCTCGCAAACGCCAACTCGTTCCTAGGCAGGCTACGCTTTGTATCACCGCTTTCCAGAAGAGGCACACAGCTGACAACCTCTTACGGAAACTGAGGAACATCATCGCAGAATGGCTTACCCCAATTGGACTCTCCTGGGGATTTGTGACATTGGACAATGCCACCAATATTGTGCGTGCATTACATCTGGGCAAATTCCAGCACGTCCCATGTTTTGCACATACATTGAATTTGGTGGTGTAGAATTATTTAAAAAACGACAGGGGCGTGCAAGAGATGCTGTCGGTGGCCTGAAGAATTGCGGGCCACTTTCGGCATTCAGCCACCGCGTGCCGAAGACTGGAGCACCACCAAACATTCCTGAACCTGCCCTGCCATCATCTGAAGCAAGAGGTGGTAACGAGGTGGAATTCAACCCTCTATATGCTTCAGAGGATGGAGGAGCAGCAAAAGGCCATTCAAGCCTATACATCTGCCCACGATATAGGCAAAGGAGGGGGAATGCACCTGACTCAAGCGCAGTGGAGCATGATTTCAACATTGTGCAAGGTTCTGCAACCCTTTGAACTTGCCACACGTGAAGTCAGTTCAGACACTGCCAGCCTGAGTCAGGTCATTCCCCTCATCAGGCTTTTGCAGAAGAAGCTGGAGACATTGAAGGAGGAGCTAAAACAGAGCGATTCTGCTAGGCATGTGGGACTTGTGGATGGAGCCCTTCATTCGCTTAACCAGGATTCACGGGTGGTCAATCTGTTGAAATCAGAGCACTACATTTTGGCCACCGTGCTCGATCCTAGAATTAAAACCTACGTTGTATCTCTCTTTCCGGCAGACACAAGTCTGCAGAGGTTCAAAGACCTGCTGGTGAGAAAATTGTCAAGTCAAGCGGAACGTGACCCGTCAACATCTCCTCCTTCACATTCTCCCGCAACTGGGGGTGCGAGGAAAAGGCTAAGAATTCCGAGCCCACCCGCTGGCGGTGATGCAGGGCAGTCTGGAGCGAGTGCTGACATCTGGTCCGGACTGAAGGACCTGCCAACGATTACTGACATGTCGTCTACTGTCACTGCATATGATTCTCTCACCATTGAAAGAATGGTGGAGGATGATATGAGTGACCACATCCAAGTAGGCACGTCAGACAGTCCGTACGTATACTGGCAGGAAAAAGAGGCGATTTGGAGGCCCTTGCACAAACTGGCTTTATTCTACCTAAGTTGCCCTCCCTCCAGTGTGTACTCTGAAAGAGTGTTTAGTGCAGCCGCTCACCTTGTCAGCAATCGGCGTACGAGGTTACTTCCAGAAAATGTGGAGAAGATGATGTTCATCAAAAAGAATTATAATCAATTCCTCCGTGGAGACATTCACCAGCAGCAATTGCCTCCAGAAAGTACACAGGGACCTGAGATGGTGGATTCCAGTGGGGACGAATTAATAATCTGTGAGGAGGGGGATGTACACAGTGAAAGGGGTGAGGAATCGGAGGAGGATGATGATGAGGTGGACATCTTGCCTCTGTAGAGCCAGTTTGTGCAAGGAGAGATTGATTGCTTCTTTTTTTGGTGGGGGCCCAAACCAACCAGTCATTTCAGTCACAGTCGTGTGGCAGACCCTGTCGCTGAAATGATGGGTTCGTTAAAGTGTGCATGTCCTGTTTATACAACATAAGGGTGGGTGGGAGGGCCCAAGGACAATTCCATCTTGCACCTCTTTTTTCTTTCATTTTTCTTTGCATCATGTGCTGTTTGGGGACAATTTTTTTGAAGTGCCATCCTGCCTGACACTGCAGTGCCACTCCTAGATGGGCCAGGTGTTTGTGTCGGCCACTTGTGTCGCTTAGCTTAGTCACACAGCGACCTTGGTGCGCCTCTTTTTTTCTTTGCATCATGTGCTGTTTGGGGACTATTTTTTTGAAGTGCCATCCTGCCTGACACTGCAGTGGCACACCTAGATGGGCCAGGTGTTTGTGTCGGCCACTTGTGTCACTTAGCTTAGTCACACAGCGACCTTGGTGCGCCTCTTTTTTTCTTTGCATCATGTGCTGTTTGGGGACTATTTTTTTGTAGTGCCATCCTGCCTGACACTGCAGTGCCACTCCTAGATGGGCCAGGTGTTTGTGTCGGCCACTTGTGTCGCTTAGCTTAGTCACACAGCGACCTTGGTGCGCCTCTTTTTTTCTTTGCATCATGTGCTGTTTGGGGACTATTTTTTTGAAGTGCCATCCTGCCTGACACTACAGTGCCACTCCTAGATGGGCCAGGTGTTTGTGTCGGCCACTTGTGTCGCTTAGCTTAGTCACACAGCGAACTTGGTGCGCCTCTTATTTTCTTTGCATCATGTGCTGTTTGGGGACAATTTTTTTGAAGTGCCATCCTGCCTGACACTGCAGTGCCACTCCTAGATGGGCCAGGTGTTTGTGTCGGCCACTTGTGTCGCTTAGCTTAGTCACACAGCGACCTTGGTGCGCCTCTTTTTTTCTTTGCATCATGTGCTGTTTGGGGACAATTTTTATGAAGTGCCATCCTGCCTGACACTGCAGTGCCACTCCTAGATGGGCCAGGTGTTTGTGTCGGCCACTTGTGTCGCTTAGCTTAGTCACACAGCGAACTTGGTGCGCCTCTTTTTTTCTTTGCATCATGTGCTGTTTGGGGACTATTTTTTTGAAGTGCCATCCTGCCTGACACTGCAGTGCCACTCCTAGATGGGCCAGGTGTTTGTGTCGGCCACTTGGGTCGCTTAGCTTAGTCACACAGCGACCTTGTTGCGCCTCTTTTTTTCTTTGCATCATGTGCTGTTTGGGGACAATTTTTTTGAAGTGCCATCCTGCCTGACACTGCAGTGCCACTCCTAGACGGGCCAGGTGTTTGTTTCGGCCACTTGTGTCACTTAGCTTAGTCACACAGCGACCTTGGTGCGCCTCTTTTTTTCTTTGCATCATGTGCTGTTTGGGGACTATTTTTTTGAAGTGCCATCCTGCCTGACACTGCAGTGCCACTCCTAGATGGGCCAGGTGTTTGTGTCGGCCACTTGTGTCGCTTAGCTTGGCCATCCAGCGACCTCGGTGCAAATTTTAGGACTAAAAATAATATTGTGAGGTGTGAGGTGTTCAGAATAGACTGAAAATGAGTGTAAATTATGGTTATTGAGGTTAATAATACTATGGGATCAAAATGACCCCCAAATTCTATGATTTAAGCTGTTTTTGAGGGGTTTTTGTAAAACAACACCCGAATCCAAAACACACCCGAATCCGACAAAAAATTTTCAGCTAGGTTTTGCCAAAACGCGTCCGAATCCAAAACACGGCCGCAGAACCGAATCCAAAACCAAAACACAAAACCCGAAAAATGTCCGGTGCACATCACTAGTTCTTATCTGCCGGCAAATTCTATGTTTCTATGTTTCTATGTTTAAATGCCATCTGGGATTTTCAGACCTTGTGTGTTTTTCACAAAGTATTTCCTAATATATTTCCAAATGTTGCATCTGTCATTCTGAGCTTTATTCACTGGCAACCTCAGCTGATTCCATGGGTAAACAGAAATCACCTTGCCATTGTCCATGTAACCAATGATTTATAGCTTGCAGGGCTGTATGCCCTTTAAGATGGTGAATCCTTTGCAGTCCTTCAGTTCAAATACCTATGAATATCAGAAAGTATATGCATTAGTCTCATCTATACTAATATTATAGAAACATAGAATGTGATGGCAGATAAGAACCACTTGGCCAATCTAGTCTGCCCATGGGGGTCATTCTGACCCGATCGCACGCTGTAGTTTTTCGCAGCATAGCGATCGGGTCAGAACTGCGCATGATTGACAGGCAGAGGCGGTCGATGGGTGGGAGGGGGCGAAACGGCGGCGTTTGGCCGCTGTTTCATGGGTGCGGTACGGCCAACTGCGGGCCAGGGAGCAATGAGTAGCTCCCGGCCCGGCATGCTAAAGCTGTGCTGGCCGGGAGCTACTCTTGAAGTGCAAAGGCATTGCCGCTGTGCGATGCCTTTGCCCTTCTGCGGGGGGGGGGGGCGGCACTGACATGCGGTGCGGACTAGCCCTGTGCTGGGCATCCCCCTGCATGTCTGAGTTCATGATCATAGCTGTGCTAAATTTAGCACAGCTATGATCAACTCGGAATGACCCCTCATGTACACACTCACACACTCTTACACACTAGGGTTAATTTTTTTGTTGGGAGCCAATTGACCTACCAGTATATTTTTGGAGCATGGGAGGAAATCAGAGTACCCTGAGGAAACCCACGCGAGTACAGGGAGAATATAGAAACTCCGCACAAGTGCAGAACAACAATGTCCATGTAGCGGGGTTATTATAATATCCATGGATTACAGGGATTGATAGAAATGAACAACTCTGGGACTAGCAATAAAAATATCTTTAATACAAAATTTCCCATGTAATATCCAATTTTAAAAAATGTTTCCAATTTAGACATTTATTTTGCTCTTTAAATATAAACTACAATGATATCATTAGATATCATTAAAAAAAGCACTTTTTATTTTAAGTTTATTTATTCGTCTCAAGATTTTTAAAATGTTCTTCCCCCAATCAAATATATACTCTTCTATTGATTCTAAAGGGTAAGAGGTAGATAATGAAGCTGCTTCTGATTTCAAAATGACTAAGTTCTTATTTCTAATCTCTTTTTTAAACATATCCTGATATATTTTTAATTAGCAAAATATATTTAAAGTATTTATTTTCATACAAATTGTACCTGCCTCAGATTTTTTTATACTTTAAATGATTTGGCTTCTCGAATCTCTCAATAGAAGTTTACTCCATTAAATATTATTTTTAGAGTTATATATATATTTATATATTACTGATTAGATTGTTGTTTCAAAAGGAATTCTACTTTGTTCTCAATTTTTATGACTTTATATTTTAACCATTCTCCTATATAATAGCCCAGATCTGTGACTTTGTGCTTCATTTGCTAACGCTGGGCGGAGTCACAACAGTGGGCGGAGTTATTCAAATGAGTCACAGATCTGGACAAATCTATAGGAGACCAGGAGCAGAAGCAGATGGTATGGGCATGGCACAGGCAGGGGTGCAGACCTCCCAGCTTTCTTCAGGCAGGAAGGACACACACACACACACACACACACACACGGCGAAAAGGGGGCGTGGCTTCACGGGAGGGCCCCGTTTTCGTCAGTGAGGGGGCATGCCCAGCGCTCTGTGAGCTGCTGGCATGCCCCCAGGGGCGGATTATGAGTCTGGGGGGACCAGGGCACTTCAGACAAGGGGCCCTATCTCATTGCTGTGCCTGCTGTGGGTTGGGGGCGTGGCCTAATCGCGGCCCGCGTGGCCACGCCCCTTATGCAAAATCCGGGTATTTATTTTTTTTATTTTTTTTTTTCATTGGATTTTGGCCCCTCAGCTAGGGGTAAATCCAGAGGAGGTGGTCACTCCCCCTACACACCCGCACAGGCAGAAGAAAGCAGGGAGACTGCTGCCTCCCTGCAACACCATAGACCTGCCAACACGCAGCAGCGTGTGCTGACTGTAGCACAATGCTGCCGCTGTTGCTGGCAGGACGGGGGAGCTTCTGAGCTGGGACAGAGCTACTCCAGCCGGGGGCCCCCCGAAAACTGTGGTGCCCATGGTACGTACCCCCTGGCGCCCCCCCCTTAATCCGGCTCGGCTGCCGGAACCCCCCCTTAATCCGTACCCCCTGATGCCCCCTCTCCCTCTATCTCCACTAAATGCACCGCTGCTCTGCTAAGCAGAACAGCAAGTACAGGAGCTTCCCAACTGCCCCCCCCATCAACACCACCACCACCGCGGGACACTGTGGCCCGCGGGTGGGACAGCGGGACAGACCCTAAAAAATGGGACTGTCCCGCGAAAATCGGGACAGTTGGGAGGTATGGGGGTGTGTGAGGGGGTATGCCGTACAGACAGATGGGCACCGGCTCACTGTGTGCTTGACCCCCCACATCAGCATACTCAGCAGGGTCTCACTGGCGCAGAGGAGCGTCACTTTCTGGCACACTCCACGCTTCTTAGCTGCAGTTTTGTGGGGCACCTGCCGCTGTGCAGGTTCCGTACTGCCTCTGTTATTTCCAGCCCCGGCAACCCCACCGCTAGCTGCAGCGCTGCCACCCGCAGTGAGGTGCGCCCAGCTCCTTCACACACTTTAGCTGGCGGGTAGCGCTGCAGAAGTCCGCGCTGCTTGCAGGCTCCGACCCCTTCCTTCCTCCAGCCGCAGCGTCTCCTGGGGGCTAACCAGTCACTCCCAGTCTCCCCTTACCACAGTGCCCAGCAGCTGCGCGAGGTCTGCGGTGTGTGACTGAGGAGGGGGGGGAGGGATGCGGACAGGCAGAGGAAGCAGGACTCCAGCCTGAGAGAGTCAGCCACGCCAAGTCTCCACCAGCAGCAGATCCCAACAGGTTGGAGTGGAACAGCAGCAGCCAGCAGCAGTGACTTCGGTAAGACACATCTGTCTGTCACCACTGTTCTGTCCCTAATACCAATCTCTCCCGTGCCCTGTGTTCTGTCATGTCCCTGTCACCCTTATCCTGGCCCTGTCACCCTTATCCTGGCCCTGTCACCCTTATCCTGGCCCTGTCACCCCTATACTGGCCCTGTCACCCCTGTCCTGGTCCTGCCGCCCCTACCCTGGCCATGTCACCCCTATCCTGTCCCTGTCATTTCTGTCCTGGCTCTGTCGCCCCTGTTCTGGTCCCATCGCCCCTGTCACCCCTGTTCTGATCCTGTCACCCCTGTCCTGGCCCCGTCACCCCTGTTCTGACCCTGTTACCCCTGTCCTGGCCCTGTTACTGCATACCCTCCAACTACCGTTTTGGCAGGTACAGTACCCGCAGTGCCTCCAGACCCCTCCCCAATGCACCACACCTCCGCACCTTCCCCTCTACCACATGCGGCACCCCACCCCTCCCCCACACGCTGTGCCTCCAGACCCCCTACACCACCCGCGGATTCCACTCCTCCGCCTCTCCACCACCCACAGCACCTCCAGACCCCCTCCACCATCCACCTCCCATATATGTCTCCCCCCACACCTGCCCCCCCTCCACCTGCAGCATCTGCAGACACCCTCCTCCATCCGCGGTGCCCCCCTCACCCACCCCTCCCCCACCTGCCCCTCCACCACCTGCAGCACCTCCGGACCCCCTTCCCCATCCGCCGCACTACCCGTACCTTCCCCTCCCCTACTCACGGCACCTCCGGACCCCCTACCCCACCCCGCCCCCCCCGCCCCTTCCCATCCCACAGCACCTCCGGAACCCTTCACCCATACGCAACATCCCCGCACCTGCCCCTCTCCCACCCTTGGCACCCCTGCCCCTCCTTCACCTGCAGTGCCTCCGGACTCCTCCCCCATCTGCAGCCCCCACTCCTCTGTCCCTCCCCCACCCGCAGCATCTCCTGACCCTTCCCCATCCGGGCCCCCCCGCTTCCGCCACCCCCTCCACCCGCAGCATCTACAGACACCCTCCCCCATCCACAGTCCCCCCCGCACCCGCTACATTCTGTACATTGTGCCCTGCAGGTGGTGTTCACGCCGTCGCAAGGGGCTGCGCCTCCTTCACCATCGCACACCCTTTCATTGTGCAATATTTAACCACTGACAAAGGAATGCAGGTAATACTCCATATAATACAAATATTGAACCCCAGAAAGGCATGCAAGGGTTAAGGGGGCGTAGCCCATTGCGACGGTGTGAAGAGCGCCCGTAGGGCGCGATGAAGCACCTAGTTTTACTATATTCTTAACAAGCTATATTATTTCATTATTTGTTTGTATATACTATTAGTGAAAATATATATTTATTGTTAGTTTTCAAAACATTGTAGAAGAAAATTATCTATTTTATTAATAATTTTTTATTTTTTATTTTATTCACAATTTCATAAATTTGGTTGAAATTAGTTCAAACAATTCTTCCCTTAATTTTAAATTTTACAGGTTTAAGATCATAGTCAAATCAAGTCATCACATCACATCAAATCAAATCAAATCAAATCATCACATTTATCTTCATTCTTTCAGGAAAAACCTACTGCTTCACAGACTACTATAATAAAAAGTTTTGAATATTAATATATTTATATCAACTATTGCCGGTTATCACTACCTTTACTACTTAACATAGATTTCTCAATAATTATATGTATCCATTATTAAAAGTCTTATTAAAGTATCATTTGAGATATGAAATTTGCAATAAAATGTCAATCGAAATATGCATTTCACAATAAGGTATATTATAAATACTTATAACTACATATAGATAAACAATTAGTTTTTTGTTATCATGTTTAAATCTGATTCCTTTGTTTGCAAATTTGCCATAAAATCAGAAATTCTTGCAATATATCCAGTAATGGCATTAAGAATAATAATAAGGAAAATTACAGGCTTGCCTATTGATTAATGTTTTCACTTGATTAAGAAATCTGGCCACTAAATGATTAAATGGCACACACCTTTGAACGTGAGTGGACAAAAGTAATTTACTTAATATTATGCTTTTGTGATCATCTGTTACATCATTTAATATATGAGATTATGAATGTGATTTGAATGGTGATGAATGGACTATTTCGTATTGATGTATTTGTATGTTATATATTCATATCATGTGCTTTATAAATAAAATATAATAGCTATATTAATAATAAAGATACCATAATTTAATGTTCAATCTAACTGGTAATGATTAGTGACAAATTAATTACATTTAGACAGTTACTGTTTTGGTGGTTCTTTCTTTGATCATCAAGTTGAGCTTGATCTCCTATGTAACTCTATTTAAATAATTCTAAACTATCGTTGTCTGTACTGTCTGTATGTTATTACAATTTTAAGGGCTTATAGACCAAAGTTTACATTTTATTCTAGAAATTCAGCATCTGATTGGCTGAAACATATACAATGTGAATGTGATTGGTTAAAAGGCATGTGTGGCAAATTAATCCCAATAGTCACTTATTATTGTTAACAATTGCTAACATTATGCTTGCTGGAATAGTTTTATTATTTGTGCTACATACTGTATGCTCTGTATAATGATCTACTGAATTTATTGTTGACAAACTAGGCAGAATGTCACCACGAGAATGAGAGTTGTTGATTCATTGTTCTTTGATAGGCAAGTAGAGGTGAGTCACTGGAAGGGGAAGTCAAATCAGAACTCAGTGAACCTGCACCCATCAAAGGGCAAGCACACAGTGACAGGGTTGCTGAAAGGGCATGGGATCCAAGAAACAGTGGAAGCCAGGATAGTGCTAGGTGCTAGGGAGGAGGGCCCCGCACGTGAGAGCTTACACGCTAAGACAGTGGTTTCCAAACATTTTTGAATCACGGCGCCCTAGAATTTCAGAATTTTTTTCACGGCACCCCTAGGCCAAAGATTTCTTATTGAGGAATTTAGAAAGAAATATTACATTAAGTAGATTGCGTTCATATGTCATCCTTAGGGTCAGTTGAGTGGTGAGGGACAAGATTTGCTTCTGTTTGGCCACATATTTTATGATTAGCAGCCACCAGCACTGGTTTTGCCTATTATATTGACCATGAATAATTTGAATTGGTCCTGGACCACCAACCCAGGGCACCCCTGCAAGTGTCCCGAGCAGAGCTGGCCCTAACCAATATGATGCCCTAGGCAAGATTTTGGCTGGTGCCCCCTAGCACCACCGCTGGTTCCGCCTCTGACCTTGCACCTCTTTCCCAGCACCATCACCCCTCACCCATAGCAGTCCTTATTTTGGGGTTTGTACCCCCTATATTTTAAATAGGAACAATACGCACATTTAGCGCACAGCCCAAAAGGGGTGTGTTTTTGCTGGCAAGGGGCATGGCCACACAATAGTAACCCCAATTCCAATTACGCCACACAATACTGCAACTTTATTCACATTTGATCATGTAATAGTGTCCATAATTCATATTACATCCCACAGTAGTATCACTTTACCTTATAAACGTTACTCCTCACAGTGGAGCCCCTTATTCACATTACATCACGCTGAATTGCTCCTTATTCACATTACACCACACCCTATTGCTCTTTATTCTCATTAGACGACACAGTAGTGCCCTTTCTATATGCAGAGCCACATAGTAGAGTACCTTATACACATGCCACACATTAGTAATGCATTTATACACATAATTCCACACAGTAATGCCCCTTACACATATGAGATACATTATTAATGTCCTTATAAACATAATGCGCCTTACACATTATGACAACCTTTATTAATGCCCTTTTACACATAATGTCCCTTACACATATGCCGCACATTATTAATGCCCTTATACACATGACATGCATAGTGCCCCTACACATATGCTGCACATTATTAGTGCCCCTATACACATAATGACACACATACAGTAGAACCCTGTTACATATATGTCGCACATTATTAATGCCCTCATACACATAATGACACACAGTGCCCCTTACACATATGTTGCACATTATTAATGCATTTTTACATGACACACATAATGCTCCTTACACATATTCCGAACACTATTGCACAACCAACCCACTCACATGCACACATCACTCACACTGCCACTAACACTGTGACCTCTGCCTCTGCTTGGAAACAGATGTGTCCTCATAAATCTTGCCTCAATGCTAACGTCGGGCACCTTTTTTATGAAAATGCATCTTAGTTGCATTGGTATGTGGCTAGGATGCACAAGCAGCTTTTGCTGATTAAAATGATATGCAGCATGCCTATATACTGTGTGAGACTGTGGCTGTATCTGCATATGAATGCTACACACAGAATATAGGCATGTCGCATATCATTTTAATCAGCAGAAGCTGCTGATGCCCCATGGCATATCAAATGCCCTAGGCAATTGCCTAGTTTGCCTATGCCTATGGCCGGCTCTGGTCCCGAGGCACCCCAGGGAGCCACGGCACACAGTTTGGGACCTCTGCGCTAAGAAGAATGGAGAACAGTTAGAGAGTGAACTGGGGAGAAGCGAAGGACAGGAAAGAGAGATGAGTGACAATTGAAGACAAGAGTGATGATTAATTTGCAATAAATAAATCACAATGTATTTATATTATTAGGAATAATTATGCTGCCAATAATGCACAATGATTATTAGCAAGTAACAAATCAAAACTATTTTATAAGCACTTGTTATGATCCAAAGAACATGAACCCAGGCTGCCTGAAATTAAAATTTTATTTGCGACAAAAAGAGTTTTAAATTGATATAGGGGGGCTAATTCAGACCCGATCGCTGCTGTGCATTTTTGCACAGCAGCGATCAGGTCTAAACTGCGCATGCGCCGGTTTTTATGAACTTGCAAGGATCCAGCCGAGCAATTTTTTATTTTTTTTTGTAATGTATTTATCAGCCAAGCATTGCCTAATCTTCCCGGTGTAATCCTATGTAGTGCACCTCAAATGGCTGCCTCACCTGGATTCTTCATGGATGGTTTGAATACTTCTGCAACTGATGATTCAAAATGGCTGCCATTCCCTTTGTAGCATCTCAATAGTCTCTGTATTTCTTTCAAAGCTAAACCCCTCTGTACTGTATTATAGGCCTTATTCAGGGTATCCGGTCAGATGGTCGACAATGTTAAGGTCGACACTCATTAGGTCGACCACTATTGGTCGATATTGACATGGTCAACATGGACAAATGGTCGACACATGAAATGGTTGATACATGAAAGGCCAACACATGAAAAGGTCGACGTGGCTTTTTTTTTTTTTTTAAATAGATTTTTAACTTTTTCATACTTTACCATCCACGTGGCCTACAATTGGGAACGGTACACTAATAGGGATTCCTGGTCATGTTACGGAAAAAATGACACCAAAAACAGTTCAAAAACCCATGTTGACCTTTTCATGTGTCGACCATTTGTCCATGTTGACCATGTCAATGTCGATCAATAGTGGTCGACCTAATGACTGTCGACCTTAACATTGTCGACCATTCATACCGGAACCCTTATTCAGGTTTGTTAGCAAACCAAAACAGCGCACTAATGGGCAAAACCATGTGCACTGCAGGTGGGGCGGATGTAACATGTGCAGAGAGAGTTAGATTTGGGTGGGGTGTGTTCAAACTGAAATCTAAATTGCAGTGTAAAAATAAAGCAGTCAGTATTTACCCTGCACAGAAACAATATAACCCACCCAAATCTAACTCTCTCTGCACATGTTACATCTGCCCCCCTGCAGTGCACATGGTTTTGCTCATTAGTATGCTTTTTTTGGTTTGCTAACAAACCTGAATAACCTCCTATGTTTATAATGTTAGGTGCCTTAAGTTTATTATTATTATTATTATTATTATTATTATTATTATTATTATTTCAAATCCCTCGCTGACAGCCACAAGCCAGTTATTAAGTCATTGGGGGAAATTTACTAAGCTCCCGATTTTGACCGAGATGCCGTTTTTTCATCAAAGTGTCATCTCGGTAATTTACTAAACACTAATCACGGCAGAGATGAGGGCATTCGTAATTTTTTGCAAGTCCAAGTAAAAAATTACGAATGAATACACCATCGGTCAAAACGCGGCTGTTTAAGTATGAATCTCGGTCATTTACTAAGAAGTGCAAAGCAAAAAACAAACAAACACTGCCGTGAAAAATTACAACTCGTAAAAAAGTGCTAAAAAAAAACAGACCTTTTTTTTTTATTCGTGATTGGATAGGCATGCACGGATCCATGAGATCCGTGCATGTATATCAGTGGGAAGGGGTGGGAAAGTGCTTATTTTTTCAAAAAAAATTGCGTGGGGTCCCCCCTCCTAAGCATAACCAGCCTCGGGCTCTTTGAGCCGATCCTGGTTGCAGAAATATGGGAAAAAAAATGACAGGGGTTCCCCCATATTTAAGCAACCAGCATCGGGCTCTGCGCCTGGTCCTGGTCCCAAAAATACGGGGGACAAAAAGAGTAGGGGTCCCCCGTATTTTTAAAACCAGCACCGGGCTCCACTAGCTGGACAGATAATGCCACAGCCGGGGGTCACTTTTATATAGTGCCCTGCGGCCGTGGTATCAAAAATCCAACTAGTCACTCCTGGCCGGGGTACCCTGGGGGAGTGGGGACCCCTTCAATCAAGGGGTCCCCCCCCCAGCCACCCAAGGGCCAGGGGTGAAGCCCGAGGCTGTCCCCCCCCATCCAATGGGCTGCGGATGGGGAGGCTGATAGCCTTTGTTGTAAAAGAAAAGATATTGTTTTTAGTAGCAGTACTACAAGGCCCAGCAAGCCTCCCCCGCATGCTGGTACTTGGAGAACCACAAGTACCAGCATGCGACGGAAAAACGGGCCCGCTGGTACCTGTAGTACTACTACTAAAAAAATACCCAAAAAAACACAAGACACACACACCGTGAAAGTATAATTTTATTACATACATACACACATACATACATACTTACCTTAAGTTCCCACGCAGGTCGGTCCTCTTCTCCAGTAGAATCCAAGGGGTACCTGTTGAAGAAATTATACTCACGAGATCCAGGGGTCCAGGCTCCTCGGGAAATCCAGGGGTAATCCACGTACTTGAAAAAAATAACAAAACGGTGTCCCGACCACGAACTGAAAGGGGACCCATGTTTGCACATGGGTCACCTTTCCACGAATGCCAGAAACCCACTTTGACTTCTGTCTAAGTGGGTTTCTTCAGCCAATCAGGGAGCGCCACGTTGAAGCACTCTCCTGATGGGAACTTTCTGCCCTGCGGTTGACCTAAAGTGACGTCACCGCTGAGCAAGAAAGTTCCCAGCATTGGTTACAATGGAGCGCATAGGCGCTACATTGTAACACTGCCGTGTGCTGCCTGTCAGTGAGGACAGGACCACACAGCTGATCAGGAGAGTGCTACAACGTGGCGCTCCCTGATTGGCTGAAGAAACCCACTTAGACAGAAGTCAGATTGGGTTTCTGGCAGTCGGGAAAAGGGGATCCATGTGCAAACATGGGTCCCCTTTTAGTGCGTGGCTCGAGTGTCCGTTTTGTTATTTTTTTCAAGTACGTGGATTACACCTGGATTCCCCGAGGACCCTGGACCCCTGGATCTCGTGAGTATAATTTCTTCAACAGGTACCCCTTGGATTCTACTGGAGAAGAGGACCGACCTGCGTGGGAACATAAGGTAAGTATGTATGTATGTGTGTATGTATGTAATAAAATTATACTTTCACGGTGTGTGTGTCTTGTGTTTTTTTGGGTATTTTTTTAGTAGTAGTACTACAGGTACCAGCGGGCCCGTTTTTCCGTCGCATGCTGGTACTTGTGGTTCTCCAAGTACCAGCATGCGGGGGAGGCTTGCTGGGCCTTGTAGTACTGCTACTAAAAACAATGGCCCTCATTCCGAGTTGTTCGCTCTGTATTTTTCATCGCATCGCAGTGAAAATCCGCTTAGTGCGCATGCGCAATGTTCGCACTGCGACTGCGCCAAGTAACTTTACTATGAAGAAAGTATTTTTACTCACGCCTTTTTCTTCGCTCCGGCGATCGTAATGTGATTGACAGGAAATGGGTGTTACTGGGCGGAAACACGGCGTTTCAGGGGCGTGTGGCTGAAAACGCTACCGTTTCCGGAAAAAATGCAGGAGTGGCCGGAGAAACGGTGGGAGTGCCTGGGCGAACGCTGGGTGTGTTTGTGACGTCAACCAGGAACGACAAGCACTGAACTGATCGCACAGGCAGAGTAAGTCTGGAGCTACTCTGAAACTGCTAAGTAGTTAGTAATCGCAATATTGCGAATACATCGGTCGCAATTTTAAGAAGCTAAGATTCACTCCCAGTAGGCGGCGGCTTAGCGTGTGTAACTCTGCTAAATTCGCCTTGCGACCGATCAACTCGGAATGAGGGCCAATATCTTTTCTTTTACAACAAAGGCTATCAGCCTCCCCATCCGCAGCCCATTGGATGGGGGGGGACAGCCTCGGGCTTCACCCCTGGCCCTTGGGTGGCTGGGGGGGGGGACCCCTTGATTGAAGGGGTCCCCACTCCCCCAGGGTACCCCGGCCAGGAGTGACTAGTTGGATTTTTGATGCCACGGCCGCAGGGCACTATATAAAAGTGACCCCCGGCTGTGGCATTATCTGTCCAGCTAGTGGAGCCCGGTGCTGGTTTTAAAAATATGGGGGACCCCTACTCTTTTTGTCCCCCGTATTTTTGGAACCAGGACCAGGCGCAGAGCCCGATGCTGGTTGCTTAAATATGGGGGAACCCCTGTCAATTTTTTTCCCATATTTCGGCAACCAGGATCGGCTCAAAGAGCCCGAGGCTGGTTATGCTTAGGAGGGGGGACCCCACGCAATTTTTTTAAAAAATTTTACAGTGTTTAATTTAAAAAAAAAAAAAAATAGAACCCCAGCACGGATCACACAGATCCGGCCGAGATTAATTGTAAAAAAGTCGGCAGTGTTTTGCTAATCACTGCCGTAAAAAACACAAAAAAAACACGAATGACATCGACATCGGAAGAAAAGAAAAACCCGAATACGACAGCTTAGTAAATCCATCGTAACAAATTCAAAAAGTTGCAGTTTTACACTTTCGATGTCATTCGTGATTGAACTTTGACCTGAAACGGGAAAATACGAATCTTAGTAAATTTACCCCATTGTGTCAGCCAGGCAGCAAAAGATTTGGAGGATCAAAAAGCATCTAGTGGAAGTAAAGGTTACAAGAATAAATAAACTTTATAATTGAAATAAATGTAAAATTTGTAAAAAAAAAAAAGAAAAAGTAAATTATATATAGGGGATACTTAATTAGCTGAGGTAATTTACTGCGGCTAATTGATCCCCTGAGGTATATCCAATTAGCCCCAACAGCCAGCAGTATTGTAGGTTTTTTTCTCCTGCCCAGGGCAGAAAAAAAAAATCCACAGTAAATGACACACTTTTGCAGTAGTGAAAACACAGGGGTGTAGGAATTTATCCCGGAACCCTATGTGTTTTTGCCCAAAAACTGGCCATTTTTTTTCGATAAAACAATGGGCTACAATTGAATTGCCCAATAATTACAACATTTTTGGGGTAGTTGAATATCCCCCATAATCTGTTTTTTAAATATTTTGCAGGAAAATAGTGATGTATTTCTAATAAAAGTGAAATATCAAAAATAATCTCAACTTGATGAAAGTGATTCTACATTAATCTCTTATTTGTTTCTTTCTGTTCCTTTTTTATCTCATGCAGCCATGAAAGCAGGTCAGGGAGAGCAGCCTAGAATCTGGTTAGGGAGAACGACGACAGGTGAGGTGCAGCAGTAAGGGATTTGTAGCAGAAGGGAGGAGAAATAATACACAGCAAAACAGCGGGATAAGCAGACGGATCTGTTTGCAGGATTGTGCAACTCCCTTGTAAATCTGGCCCTAGTTTTGTTACATCACCACATCAATGTTCATTTCTTGTATGTATTTTATGGAGTATCTGGCGAAGAGGATTCGCGTTATCTTGGAGCTGCAGCTTTGTTTGCATGTTCTCAGCATTGCGCTCTTATTTGTTTGCAGAACAGATAGATAACGTAATATCCTTACTATCATTGCCGTTTCTAGCAGCAGATGAACCGCGCAACTTCATGGAGAGCACGCCGCGGCACTGTTCAGTGTCCCCGACTGCTCTCCCTCCTCCCTGTCATAGTACTCCGTCCAGGGGGTGGATTTTGTTTGAGTCATAACGCAAAGAGTCATTTCACGAAACTCTGCCCCCCGAGCGAAGAATTATGACAGGGAGATGGGGGAGCAGGGGAGAAAATGGTCGGCTGGCAGACTGGTGGGCTGTACACACCCCTGAGCCCTGACAACGAACACTACACACCCCTTGCAACTAGCATTACACACCCCTGGCAACTAGCATTACACACCCCTGAGCACTGACAACGAGAATTACCCCTGGCAACGAGCATTGCACACCCCTGGCAATGAGCATGACACCCAGCGCGTGAAACCCTTGGCAAAGAGCAGGTAATTTAAAAGTGATTAGAAGCTTTACTGTAGGGCATAATGTATCATGGGCATTGCGGTGTGTGGCACAGTATGGTTCAGGGGGCATAATATGGTGCAAGGGGCATTACCGTTTGGGACTTAATACGGTGGAATTTATTTTTTTCCCGGTGGTGGCCGAGATCTGTTGGTGCAGGGTCAAAAACCGGGGTGTAAAGTAGTCTTTTCCTGCGAGGCCATGCCCATTTTAGCAAGACCACTCCCATTTTAGCGAGACCACGAAGGCGCGCGTAAATTTGTGTTTCTCATATCTGTGGGGGGCGCATTTTTTAATGTCGATAGAGGGGGGGCGCATTTTTAATTCTCAGACTGGGAGCCAAATTGGCTAGAAACAGTCCTGCGTACCATCAGTAGTACAGTTTAGGATTTTCTATTTGTAGCTGTAGATCTGTGTTCATGATTTGTTATTATATACATTTTTCTATGACACAGGGAAAAGTTTCTGAGTTTGCGACTGTTTTCCTGCAACTCACAAATGCTTTTGTCTAGTCACTAAAATATCATCTGTAAAAAAAAAATTTTTTTACTCTATACAGATTTTTTTTAATTTGGTTTCATCCTGAGTCGTTCTGTACGTATAATGACTTCTTATCCTTACATCAATTTTGATGTTTAATTGTCTTGATCAAATGAGTCAAAATAACAATGAAATCTCCAGGGGGAGACATGCAGCTGAAATAGATTTCTATTAATGTGATTCAGCAAACACATAATACTAGGACTGTATTGTGCTGATGTGGTTCCAGCTGATTCTGATGTACAGCTAGCATTTACGGGTCTACTGATCATGATCCCTCTGAAAAGAAGAATTTTAATCATTGTTTATTGCTGCTCGTTAGAGTTGTCTTACCACTTGGCAGAATATTTAGGGCAGTGATTTTCAACCTTTTTTTACTCGCGGCACACCGAACAATATTTTAAAATTGCCAAGGCACACCATCAGTTCCCCACAGGAAAAACAAAACACACACATTGGCCCTCACAGTAAAAAAAAATACAAATCCACACATACATTGGCCTACACAGAAAAAACAATCTCATTGCTCCCCTCATAAGTCCTATTGCTCCACACATAAATCAATCACATTTCTCCCCACATAAATCCTATTGCTCCCCACATGAATTATTCACATTGGCCCTCATTCCGAGTTGTTCGCTCGTTCTTCTTCTTCGCATCGGTGCGATAAGTCGCGAACTGCGCATGCGCAATGTTCGCAGTGCTCCTGCGCCAAGTAAATTAGCACAAAAGTTTGGTATTTTACTCACGGCTTAACGAAGATTTTTCAGCGTTCTGGTGATCGGAGTGTGATTGACAGGAAGTGGGTGTTTCTGGGTGGAAACTGACCGTTTTATGGGTGTGTGCGAAAAAACGCAGGCGTGTCAGGGAAAAACGCGGGAGTGTCTGGAGAAACGGGGGAGTGTCTGGGCGAACGCAGGGCATGTTTGTGACGTCAAACCAGGAACGAAAAGGACTGAACTGATCGCAGTGGCAGAGTAAGTCTCGAGCTACTCGGAAACTGCAAAGAAATTTCTATTCGCAATTCTGCTAATCTTTCGTTCGCAATTCTGCAAAGCTAATATTCACTCCCAGTAGGCGGCGGCTTAGCGTGTGCAATGCTGCTAAAAGCAGCTAGCGAGCGAACAACTCGGAATGAGGGCCATTGTTCCCTCCATAAATCCATAAATTCTTATTCTCTCCACATAAATCCTATTGAAATCCTATTGTTCCCCACAGGAGAAATAAAATAACAAATATTATCAGCTGTCCTCTTCCCTCTCCCTCAGTGGTGGGGGCTGTTCATAGTGGAGTTCTACGAATACCGGGCAGGTGTGGATGTGGGTGGGCAAGGAAAGCTATGTATGCAGGCAGGAACTGGAAGATGTGTATACAGGCGGGTGGGTGGCTGGGTGGTGAGACGCCAGTGGCGTAACTAGGGGCCCGCAGCCCCTGCGATCGCTTGGGGGAGCGCAGGGCTGCGGGGCGCCCTAGCCGCCACCACTGATTCTGTTTTGGGAAGAAGGGACACGGAGGGCACAGTGCGCGCCTCTCCTGTGTGTCCCTCCTGGGTCTCCGGCGGGCGGCAGCGCTGACGTCACACACCTTGCGCACCGCTGCTATTACGAAGATGGGGAATGCTGCTGCTTGTTCTCTGGCCGCCCGCCTACATAGCCGCTCCGCCTCCTGAGTGCCGCAGCCACGGAACTGCGTTCAGGCAGAGGGCACTTCTTCCTGTGCTCCCTCTCTCCACCTCCTGTGGAGTGGGCACAAAGAGCTGGCTTTCCCTTTCCCCCAGTATGCAGCCACGTAGCCCGGCTGCCCAGGACAATAGTCCTTGCTGCTGTTGCTCCCTGCCGCCCTGTAATGCAAAGCACACCGCCCTGCAGCCCGGGACCACGCACAACCTTCCACCCCAGTGTATCCGGACTGCATCCTCACTGCTCCTACCCCACTCTCTTACCCCCTTCTCTCACTGCTCTTACCCCACTCTCTCACCCCCCTCTGTCACTGCTCCTAACCCTCTCTCTCACCAACCTCTGTCACTGCTCCTACCCATCTCTCTCACCCCCCTCTGTCACAGCTCCTTTCCCCCTCTCTCACCCCCCTCTGTCACTGCTCCTACCCATCTCTCTCACCCCCCTCTGTCACTGCTCCTTTCCCCCTCTCTCACCCCCCTCTGTCACTGCCCCCCTCTGTCACTGCTCCTTCTCCCCTCTCTCACCCCCCTCTGTCACTGCTCCTACCCCTCTCACCCCCTCGCGGTATATACTGATGCTGGTGGGATTAGGGGGAGGGGGGGGGGGGTGATAGATAATAATATTATCTCTTCCAGTATTGTGTACAATAAAAAATGAGGCTGCTGTCACAGTCCGAGTGCACCCCATGCCGAGCTGCATTCTCTATTGTTTGTGCTTTCCCTGTACCTAAGCTCGAGCGCAGGGGTGGGAGTCGAACCCGCCCCAGCTGCAGGACTAACGACACGCGCCACCGTGCCGGCCAATCACAGACTGCAGCTCCGTGTAACTGGAAGCTACACTGCGGTGACGTCACACACCTTGCGCACCGCTGCCATTACGGAGACAGAGAATGCTGCTGGGGGCATATTTGGCCCTGGGGGAGCATATTTGGCACTGGGGGCATATGTGTACCTGGCACTGTGGGGGAATATCTGGCACTGGGGGCATATGTGGCACTGGGAGCACAGCCCTAGCAACAAGCATTACCCCCTGGTTACAAGCACAACACCCAGCTCATGAAATCCCTGGCAACAAGCATCTCACCCAGTGCATGAAACCCCTGGCAACGAATGTTTACCTCTGGCAACAAGCTTGAAACCCAGCACATGATACCTCTGGCAACAAGCATAACACCTACCGCATGAAACCCATGGCAACAAGCATAACACCTACCGCATGAAACCCCTGGCAACGAGCATGACACCCTGAGCATGAAAACCCCTGGCACCGTGCATGGAACCAAGAGCATGAAACCCCTGGCAACGAGCAGGTAATTTAAAAGTAATTAGAGGCCTTACTGTAGGGCTTAATGTGTAATGGGCATTGCGGTGTGTGGCATAATGTATCACGGACATTGCGGTGTGTGGCATAATGTATTACGGACATTGCGGTGTGTGTCATAATGTGTCACAGGCATTACGGTGTGTGGCATACTATATCACGGGCATTGTATGTGGTATAATGTCTCAGGGGCATTGCAGTGTGTGGCATAATGTATAACGGGCATTGCGGTGTGTGGCATAGGGTATAACGGGCATTGCGGTATGTGTCACAGGCATTACGGTGTGTGGTATACTATATCACGAGCATTGTGGTATGTGGTATAATGTCACAGGGTCATTGCAGTGTGTGGCATAATGTATCACGGACATTGCAGTGTGTGTCATAATGTATCACGGACATTGCAGTGTGTGGCATAATGTGTCATGGACATTGCAGTGTGTGGCATAATGTGTCACAGGCAATGTATGTGCTATAATGTATCAGGGGCATTGCAGTGTTTAGCATAATGAATAACGGGCATGATAATGTGTCACAGGCATTACGGTGTGTGGCATAATGTGTCGGGGGCATTATGGTGTGTGGCATATTGTGTCATGGGCATTATTGTGTGTGGCATAATGTGTAAGGGCCATTGCAGTATGTGGCATAATGTATACCGGGCATTACTATACGGAGGAAAAATGACAAATAATGTAAGGGGTATGAATCAGGATTATTTTTTTTTCCTGTGGTGGCCAACGTCTGGGCGTGCAGGTTGCAAAACTGGGGTATAAGGTAGTCTTTTCCTGCAAAACCACGCCCCTTTATGCAAAGCCACGCCCATTTCAGCAAGGCCACACCCCTTTTGCAGCGCGCGCCGAAGGCGCGCGCAGATTAATTACTTCACTGCTGACAATTATGCGGGGGGGGGGGGGGGGGGGGGGCACCAGAGAATTTTTTGGCTTGGGGGAGAAAAATTTCTAGTTACGCCACTGTGAGACGCGGCAGCTGTGACCTATGATATCACATTGTTTTCAAGGCATAGGTCATGGCCGGAGCACAACTGATCCTCTAAGAAGAGCTCGGGCCAACAGTTCACTCTGAAGGTGCAGGAAGCTGCTCTGGCTCCGCGACACACCTTGCAACTGGTCGCGGCACACTGGTTGAAAAAGCCTGATTTAGGGGACAAGACAGGCACGCATGACCTGAATAATCCGCTCCAACATGCAGGCGTGTTAAGGGAGGGAAGGGTAGTGGGTACTGATTACCCGTACCTGGGCTTGTTGGAGGGGCTGGAGGGGACTAGCTGCTTACCGCTGAGAGTTTTCTTTGTGGATGGGATGTTGCCACACTTCCTAGAATTCATACCTCCCAACTTTGAAGCTTTGCAATTTGGGACCCTTTTGTTGCTGAAGACGGCAGCACATCCCAGAAGGGGCGGAGCTTATGTAAAGGGTCAGTGCTTTGGGAAAGGGGGTGGGGTTTTGATGGACCTTCCCCTGTTCTCTGCGCATGCATGCAACACCTATTCTACTCCTCTCCTGCTGCTCTGTCATGCAGAGCAGCAATTTGTGTGCTCCCCCCAACTCCTTCAACCCCCCCCCCCCCCCCCCCCCCCCGCCCCGCTGCAGGAAACTGCCAGCCATGGGTGGAACAGCAGGACAGTCCTGGTGAATGCAGGACAGTTGGACATGCCCTCCCACCAGTACCCGGGCCCTGTTGATCTCTCAATGACCCTGCCAACATGTGCGTGAGGATTTCCAGTTGCAGATTTGATTAAAAGCTACCGTTGTTAAAATGAATGTTAAAAATAGAAATAAAAGCATTATAAAACGTGAAGCTTTATTTTAACAAAGCATTTTTTCCTGTTCTTTCTAACATTTAAGACTTATGGGCCATAGGATGTTATGCAAGCCAATTGCAGTTATATGTATATGTCCAGGGGGGTCATCCCGAGTTGATCGCTCGCTAGCTAGTTTTAGCAGCCGTGCAAACGCTATGCCGCCGCCCACTGGGGAGTGTATTTTAGCTTAGCGGAAGTGCGAACGCATGTGCAGCCGAGCTCTGCAAAACCATTTTGTGCAGTTTCGGAGTAGCTGTGAACCTACTCAGCGCTTGCGATCACTTCAGCCTATTCGTGTCCGGATTTGACGTCATACACCCGCCCAGCGAACGCCTAGCCACGCCTGCGTTTTTTCAGACACGCCTGCGTTTTTGCACACTCCCTGAAAACGGTCAGTTGACACCCAGAAACGCCCCCTTCCTGTCAATCTTCTTGCGGCCGTCAGTGCGACTGAAAACTTTGCTAGAACCTGAGCACAACCACAACGGGCTTTGTACCCATACGTCGCGCTGCGAACAACGGCAGCTAGCGATCAACTCGGAATGACCCCCTAGAAGTAAGTTATTTAACTAATGTACGGAATGTTATGACACACAACAGTGTATCACAATCTTGGCACTTAGAAGGTACCTTACTTATACCCCTTTCACATCGCACAAATAACCCGGTATCGACACGGGTCAGTGTGCGATGTGAAAGCTCTTTTGTTGAATTAGCGGGTCGCCTGACCCGGTAATTCAACCCGGTACAAAAGAAGGGTTATTACCGGGTTGAATACCGGGTCAGGCGCAGTGTGAATGGGAGCCGTTCCGATGCGACAGCTCCCATTCACAGCATAGGGAGAGGCGGCGCAGGAGATGAGCTCATCTCCCAGCGCTGCCTCCACCTCCGCCCTTGCTGCTGCTGCGCCCCCCGCTGCTATGGCAACCGACCCGGTATATTGCCGTGTCGGAAAGCCAGCAACGGAGCGCAAATGCCGGATCCCACCCGGTAAGTACACGTTTCTCTTACCGGGTGGGATCCGGCATTTGCGATCTGAAAGCAGCATTAGAGAAATGACAAATGTTTGCAAAAAGGTGGTACTTTAAAAGTGAACACAAAACGTACACTGCGTCTGTCCACGCTTCAAACTGAAGCTGAGAATTGTAAAACAAAATCTCTGTGCAAGACCAAGCCATTGCAAAATTACGATAACAATATTGCTAAAATTCAACAAAACAGTTTATAAACTTTGTAAAAAGTTTTAACAGCATCACAAAACAATGCAGACACAAAGTCACTAAGGGGGGTATCCAAATAGCCACGGTAACGCAGATTTGCAATAAATGATCGCATTTGCGATAACTTGGTATCCAATTAGCTGCGAAAAGTTATCGGTGATAAGTCTCCAAAGGGTTTATCGCAAACTTCTCATTACGATCTCTGAGCAGGTGATTTGGTTCAGAACTCCTGGGACACCCCCCCATGAATGACTAATTAGACACTTAGATGTTTTGAATTATTATTTTTAAATGCAAATTGCAATATTCAAATTGATGAAAACTGGGGTACAGGGTATGTGACAGGTATATTGGGGTGCTTCTTGAGTGAAACAAGTGTTTTTAGACTTGCAGGTGGGAGTAATCGGTCCAGTTCCACTTTTTTTTTTTTAAAGTCCCCTAAATTGACCCATGTTTTCCTATATTAGTTTGGCTTTTTGGGGGGTACAGGCAGATTTCCCCATTTTTACCTATACTTATCTCTGGTATTGCCGGCTAGAATTATCGCATGAATCCCGTTATCGCCATTTTGGAATAGGATAGTTGCGAAAAACGAGAGTGCGCAGTCTGCAATAAGCTCATTTTTTTATGAGATAGGTGCGATAACTTTAGCCACGAATGCGAATTGCGTTATCGCGGCTATTTTGAAACCCCCCTAAGGCATTTATTTATGAAGAGTTGGGTTGTTAAACCCGTCACTTTGGATCATGATTCTTCCCGAAATTTAACAGGGCAATGCTTCCACAGTAATAGCCATGTCTTACTAGTAGAAGCATTGCCCTTTTTTTTTTTTTTAATTTCTCTTTATTCATCAGAGCATAATCATACATAACATCGCATTATCCCAAACATCAAAAATATTAGGTACATTGGAGCAATGGGCATAGCAAATTGCCAAACCTGTCATGTGACCATTACAAAAAGACACATCCATATAAATATTTAGGTTCAGTATAAAGCCCTAGATCCCCCATTGGGGCATGGTCGGTAGCCCCCCTCTCTATCCCCTCCCCCCCCCCTCCTATCCTTCCAGAGATTCCTCCTAGAAAAAGAAAAATTCAATGTGGTTGAGTCAAAACTATTGGAGGGTTTTCCAAGAGCATACGTGTTTCATACCAGGAGGTGTATCTAAAACAAGGTGTATCTGACGTTTGAGCTCTGGGTTCAGCGAATCTATGAAGCCCTCCCATAGTTGAAAAAAAGAAGGCGTATGAGATTCCTTATGTAGAGTTGTTACCAACCAGTCCATATGGAAGACATAGTACAACTTGTTTCTAAATAAAGAAAGGGATGGGGGTTGCGCATTAGCCCACACCTGTAATATGCATTTTCATGCTACAGCTGAGATAATCAATAGTAGTTTTTTGCTTTCACCTGAGACCCGAATTGTCGTAGGTAGTATCCCCAATATAGCCCACTCCGCTGAAAGCGGAAGGTAGCTTACCAGGCATGTAGAAGCGAAACGATTAACTGAGGTCCAGAATTGCCTTCCACATACAATGGGCAAAGGTGGCACTGGACCTACCACATTTAGGGCAGCTATCGGTGTCGGACAAACCCATCACGAACCTGCGGTGGGGGGAGATATACCCATTATGGTATATATTATAGAACATTTCCCTGTACATACTTGAAGAAAGTACAGACTGGGAATAGCATAAGGACTTTAGTAACTTATCAATGGTAACATGAGGAAAAATTGCTTTCCAAGAAGAAAGTCCCGTACTAATAATATCATGGTCTAGTGGGGAGTTCAGAAGCTTATAATGTAGAGATATAGTCTTTCCCCCTCTCATTGGTCTAGCCAATAATAAATCTAAGGAATTCGACCAGTCATTGGGAGACAAAGTTCGGATCACTGAGCTCACATAGTGTTGTGCTTGGTAAATTGCCAAAATATTAGATCTGGGTAACTTATATGTAGTCAGTATTTCCTCAACCAACAGGGGCCTATGATCATTCACGTCAACCAATGCACGAACCCACGGAACCCCAACCTCCGCCCATCTTATAAAGGGTGTAGAGGCATTGCCATTTTGGAATTCCGGATTTAAAACAAACGGCAGAAAAAGGGAGTGGTGACAGTTTAATTTATTTTGTTTCCGTGTATAGGCCCTCATTCCGAGTTGATCGGTCGCAAGGCGAATTTAGCAGAGTTACACACGCTAAGCCGCCGCCTACTGGGAGTGAATCTTAGCTTCTTAAAATTGCGACCGATGTATTCGCAATATTGCGATTACTAACTACTTAGCAGTTTCAGAGTAGCTCCAGACTTACTCTGCCTGTGCGATCAGTTCAGTGCTTGTCGTTCCTGGTTGACGTCACAAACACACCCAGCGTTCGCCCAGGCACTCCCACCGTTTCCCCGGCCACTCCTGCGTTTTTTCCGGAAACGGTAGCGTTTTCAGCCACACGCCCCTGAAACGCCGTGTTTCCGCCCAGTAACACCCATTTCCTGTCAATCACATTACGATCGCCGGAGCGATGAAAAAGCCGTGAGTAAAAATACTTTCTTCATAGTAAAGTTACTTGGCGCAGTCGCAGTGCGAACATTGCGCATGCGTACTAAGCGGATTTTCACTGCGATGCGATAAAAAATACAGAGCGAACAACTCGGAATGAGGGCCATAGTGTCATATTCGCCATGTAACCATAAGCAGAGGGTTCCTAACAACCTCATCTACCAAGTCCTCTTTCTGCGTGTGTAAGAAAGTCAGAAGATGTTGTTTGGGTAAGAAGGATTGGTCAATTGAGGAATCAGTATAAAGATCTGTCTGTCAAAGTCAGAAAAATATCACGCTACACACTGCCATATTTGCACCTCATGCGTGTCCCCGCTGCGCGTGCATGAGCTCTCCCGTGCGTGCGCATACTCGCTGTTGCGTGCACCCGCGGGCGCACGGTATGCGCATTTACGGTAGAGTTTGTATACGTCTAGCGTGCGACTCAATCGTAACATATTTTAACCATATAATGTATCTTGTAGATTATGGTCCCTTTGATAGAATCTGAAAGTTTAGTTAATGTAGCATGTTCATAGACAAAGAGATCCCTCTTTGTTTGATACGAAGGGTCAGACAGGGGTTATACAGTGGTGTTTAGTATCCATCGGAAGAGTATTTAATTAGCAATATTCCGGTGTTGGTTTGAAGCGGATTAATCGCTCGTGCGAATAGTTATGGACATAAGAAGTTTATGAACATTTACTGTATTTGCACTTTATTACCCATGCGGCGGGAAACCCAGTTTCCCACCCACCTGAGCAGTTAGGAATAGTCACAGCCCACCTGTATGAATCAACCTATGACCTTTTGTTATAATGCGAAGACGAATTCCTGTGTCCAATGAACAATAAGAATGTAGGGGCCATTGTACTGTATTGTGTGTAGTGTATAAAAGGACAAGCCGATCTGGGCCAGCTCTCTATTCTCTTCAACGGTTCTCATCACTGATAATCGGGAGCTGGACATCCAGAAGGCGCATGCGATTGTTTCCCTTTGTGCGTAAGTTTCTCTGCAATCATATTGTCTTCATTGTTATAAGCCATTCTCTCTCGTTCTCTCTCACTTTCTCTCTCTCTTTCTCTCCTTCCCCCTTTAAAAGTAATTGTATCTTTATTGTATTTTATGTGTAGTGATTTGGTTAGGTATTTTATGTTATCTTGGTAGTGTATAACTTGTATTGTATTATTCTTTTGCAATTGAACGTTCATTCATTTCCTTAAAAGGCGTTAGACCCTTAGACCGGTATTGTGTGTTCATTATATTGCAGAGGGTAATAGGAGCGTCTCTATCGCTCAAACAGCTTTAGTGTAAACAAGGTTACACTGTGTTGCATTTACACCTTATCACTGCACAAGGGTTTGCAGTATAAGTACATTGTTAATGGTATTGTTTTAAAGGTTTAACACTGTGAGCGTCAGCGCCGCTTGTGATCTCCTCGTGGTCTCAAGCGTCCGCTACGCTGATATCGTATCATTACGTTAGTCGGCAGCCTATAGCGTGCTTGCCTGTATGCTCTAAGCCGTGAGCGAACGTGCCGCTCGTGCGTCTCGACCACGGCTAAGCGTTTGATACGCAACGTGCGTACTCTTACGGTATTCCATACGTCAATTGCGTACTGTGTTCTTTAACCTTTTAGAGTGTTTTAAATAAGATAAATATTAGGCTTTATCATGTCCTATGTAGCCAGTCTCTAATGTATCGCAAGACTCCTGCATGGCTGTATAATTTTAGGTTAGGCAGATTAACTCCTCCATTATTTTTAGATTGCTGAAGTTTTAGTAAAAGCATTGCCCTTTTAAATACCGTATCGGGCGGGAACATGTTCCAAAGCAGTGCCGTAACTAGGCATTTTAGCGCTGTGTGCAAGAAACGGCATTGGCGCCCCCCCACCCCTTATGTAAAAAAATAAGATTTTACTCACCGGTAAATCTATTTCTCGTAGTCCGTAGTGGATGCTGGGACTCCGTAAGGACCATGGGGAATAGCGGCTCCGCACGAGACTGGGCACAACTAAAGAAAGCTTTAGGACTACCTGGTGTGCACTGGCTCCTCCCACTATGACCCTCCTCCAGACCTCAGTTAGGATACTGTGCCCGGAAGAGCTGACACAATAAGGAAGGATTTTGAATCCCGGGTAAGACTCATACCAGCCACACCAATCACACCGTATAACTCGTGATACTATACCCAGTTAACAGTATGAAATATAACTGAGCCTCTCAACAGATGGCTCAACAATAACCCTTTAGTTAAACAATAACTATATACAAGTATTGCAGACAATCCGCACTTGGGATGGGCGCCCAGCATCCACTACGGACTACGAGAAATAGATTTACCGGTGAGTAAAATCTTATTTTCTCTGACGTCCTAAGTGGATGCTGGGACTCCGTAAGGACCATGGGGATTATACCAAATCTCCCAAACGGGCGGGAGAGTGCGGATGACTCTGCAGCACCGAATGGGCAAACTCTAGGTCCTCCTCAACCAGGGTGTCAAACTTGTAGAATTTAGCAAATGTGTTTGACCCCGACCAAGTAGCTGCTCGGCAAAGTTGTAGAGCCGAGACCCCTCGGGCAGCCGCCCAAGAAAAGCCCCCCTTCCTCGTGGAATGGGCTTTCACTGATCTAGGATGCGGCAGTCCAGCCGCAGAATGTGCAAGCTGAATCGTACTACAGATCCAGCGAGCAATAGTCTGCTTTGAAGCAGGAGCACCCAGCTTGTTGGGTGCCTACAGGATAAATAGCGAGTCAGTTTTCCTGACACTAGCTGTCCTGGAAACATAAATTTTCAGGGCCCCGACTACGTCCAACAACTTGGAATCCTCCAAGTCAAGTCTTTAGTAGCCGCAGGCACTACACAGGTTGGTTCAAATGAAAAGCTGATACCACCGTAGGGAGAAACTGGGGACGAGTCCTCAATTCTGCCCTATCCATATGGAAAATCAGATAAGGGCTTTTACATGACAAAGCCGCCAATTCTGACACACGCCTGGCCGAAGCCAAGGCCAACAGCATGACCACTTTCCACGTGAGATATTTCCAATCCACGGTTTTAAGTGGCTCAAACCAATGCGACTTTAGGAAAACCAACACCACGTTGAGATCCCAAGGTGCCACTGGAGGCACAAAAGGGGGCTGAATATGCAGCACTCCCTTAACAAATGTCTGAACTTCAGGCAGTGAAGCCAGTTCTTTCTGGAAGAAAATCGACAGAGCCGAAATCTGGATCTTAATGGAAACCAATTTTAGGCTCATAGTCACCCCTGACTGTAGGAAGTGCAGAAAACGGCCCAGCTGAAATTCCTCCGCTGGGGCCTTCCTGGCCTCACACCACGCAACATATTTTCGCCATATGCGGTGATAATGGTTTGCGGTCACTTCTTTCCTAGCTTTAATCAGCGTAGGGATGACTTCCTCCGGAATGCCCTTTTCCTTCAGGATCCGGCGTTCAACCGCCATGCCGTCGAACGCAGCCGCGGTAAGTCTTGGAACAGACAGGGCCCCTGCTGCAGCAGGTCCTGTCTGAGCGGCAGAGGCCATGGGTCCTCTGAGATCAGTTCTTGAAGTTCCGGGTACCAAGCTCTTCTTGGCCAATCCGGAACAATGAGTATAGTTCTTACTCCTCTTTTTCTTATTATCCTCAGTACCTTGGGTATGAGAGGAAGAGGAGGGAACACATAACCGACTGGTACACCAACGGTGTCACCAGAGCGTCCACAGCTATCGCCTGAGGGTCCCTTGACCTGGCGCAATATCTTTTTAGATTTTTGTTGAGGCGGGACGCCATCATGTCCACCTGTGGCCTTTCCCAATGGTGTACAATCATTTGGAAGACTTTTGGATGAAATCCCCACTCTCCCGGGTGGAAGTCGTGCCAGCTGAGAAAGTCTGCTTCCCAGTTGTCCACTCCGGAAATGAACACTGCTGACAGTGCTAACACATGATTTTCCGCCCATCGGAAAATCCTTGTGGCTTCTGCCATCGCCATCCTGCTTCTTGTGCCGCCCTTTTGGTATACATGGGCGACCGCCGTGATGTTGTCTGACTGGATCAGCACCGGCTGGTGTTGAAGCAGGGGTCTAGCCTAACTTAGGGCATTGTAAATGGCCCTTAGTTCCAGAATATTTATGTGTAGGGAAGTCTCCTGACTCGACCATAGTCCTTGGAAGTTTCTTCCCTGTGTGACTGCCCCCCAGCCTCGAAGGCTGGCATCCGTGGTCACCAGGACCCAGTCCTGTATGCCGAATCTGCGGCCCTCTAGAAGATGAGCACTCTGCAGCCACCACAACAGCGACACCCTGGCCCTTGGAGACAGGGTTATCAGCCGATGCATCTGAAGATGCGACCCGGACCACTTGTCCAACAGATCCCACTGGAAGATCCTTGCATGGAACCTGCCGAATGGAATTTCTTCGTAAGAAGCTACCATCTTTCCCAGGACTCGCGTGCATTGATGCACCGACACCTGTATTTGTTTTAGGAGGTCTCTGACTAGAGATGACAACTCCTTGGCCTTCTCCTCCGGGAGAAACACTTTTTTCCTGTTCTGTGTCCAGAACCATACCCAGGAACAGTAGACGCGTCGTAGGAACCAGCTGCGACTTTGGAATATTCAGAATCCAGCCGTGCTGTTGTAGCACTTCCCGAGATAGTGCTACTCCGACCAACAACTGCTCCCTGGACCTCGCCTTTATAAGGAGATCGTCCAAGTAGGGATAATTATAACTCCCTTTTTTTTTTTTTTTTGAAGGAGTATCATCATTTCGGCCATTACCTTGGTAAATAACCTCGGTGCCGGGGACAGACCAACGGCAACGTCTGGAATTGGTAATGACAGTCCTGTACCACAATCCTGAGGTACTCCTGGTGAGGAGGGTAAATGGGGACATGCAGGTAAGCATCCTGGATGTCCAGTGATACCATGTAATCCCCTTCGTCCAGGCTTGCAATAACCGCCCTGAGCGATTCCATTTTGAACTTGAACCTTCGTATATAAGTGTTCAAGGATTTCAATTTTAGAATGGGTCTCACCGAACCGTCTGGTTTCGGTACCACAAACATTGTGGAATAGTAACCCCGGCCTTGTTGAAGGAGGGGTACCTTGATTATCACCAGCTGGAAGTACAGCTTGTGAATTGCCGCCAGTACTACCTCCCCTTTCTCCGAGGGCAGCAGGCAAGGCTGATTTGAGGAACGGCGAGGTGGAGTCGCCTCGAACTCCAGCTTGTATCCCTGTGATACTACTTGCAGAACCCAGGGATCCACCTGTGAGCGAGCCCACTGGTCGCTGAAGTTCCCGAAACGCGCCCCCACCGCACCTGGCTCCACCTGTGGAGCCCCAGCGTCATGCGGTGGACTCAGAGGAAGCGGGGGAAGATTTTTGATCCTGGGAACTGGCTGACTGGTGCAGCTTTTTTCCCTCTTCCCTTGACTCTGTGCAGAAAGGAAGCGCCTTTGACCCGCTTGCTTTTCTGAAGCCGAAAGGGCTGTACCTGATAATACAGTGCTTTCTTAGGCTGTGAGGAAACCTGAGGTAAAAAAATTTCTTCCCAGCTGTTGCTGTGGATACGAGGTCCCAGAGACCATCCCCAACAATTCCTCACCCTTATAAGGCAGATGTGCCTTTTAAAGTCAGCATCACCTGTCCACTGCCGGGTCCCTAATACCCTCCTGGCAGAATGGACATTGCATTAATTCTGGATGCCAGCCGGCAATATCCCTCTGTGCATCCCTCATATATAAGACTACGTCTTTAATATGCTCTATGGTTAGCAAAATAGTATCCCTGTCCTGACAGGGTAACAGACCCCGCTGCAGCAGCACTATCCATGCTGAGGCAATTGCAGGTCTCAGTATAGTACCTGAGTGTGTATATACAGACTTCAGGATAGCCTCCTGTTTTTTATCAGCAGGCTCCTTCAAAGTGGCCGTATCCTAAGACGGCAGTGCCACCTTTTTTTACAAACGTGTGAGCGCCTTATCCACCCTAGGGGATATCTCCCAACGTGACCTATCCTCTGGCGGGAAAGGGTACGCCATCAGTAACTTTTTAGAAATTACCAGTTTCTTATCGGGGGAACCCACGCCTCTTCACACACTTCATTCACTCATCTGATGGGGGAACAAAACACTGGCTGCTTTTTCTCCCCAAATATAAAACCCCTTTTTTGTGGTACTTGGGTTAATGTCAGAAATGTGTAAAACATTTTTCATTGCCGAGATCATGCAACGGATGTTCCTAGTGGATTGTGTATATGTCTCAACCTCGTCGGCACTGGAGTCAGACTCTGTGTCGACATCTGTGTCTGCCATCTGAGGTAGCGGGCGTTTTTTGAGCCCCTGATGGCCTTTGAGACGCCTGGGCAGGCGCGGGCTGAGAAGCCGGCTGTCCCACAGCTGTTACGTCATCTAGCCTTTTATGTAAGGAGTTGACACTGTCAGTTAATACCTTCCACCTATCCATCCACTCTGGTGTCGGCCCCACAGGGGGCGACATCACATTTATCGGCATCTGCTCCGCCTTCCACGTAACCTTCCTCATCAAACATGTCGACACAGCCGTACCGACACACCGCACACACACAGGGAATGCTCTGACTGAGGACAGGACCCCACAAAGTCCTTTGGGGAGACAGAGAGAGAGTATGCCAGCACACACCAAAGCGCTATATAATACAGGGATTCATACTTCCCACAGTGATTTTTCCCTTATAGCTGCTATAATACACAATTTTTCGCCTAAATTTAGTGCCCCCCCTCTCTTTTTAACCCTTTGAGCCTGAAAACTACAGGGGAGAGCCTGGGGAGCTGTCTTCCAGCTGCACTGTGAAGAGAAAATGGCACCAGTGTGCTGAGGGAGATAGCCCCGCCCCTTTTTCGGCGGACTTTTCTCCCGCTTTTTTATGGATTCTGGCAGGGGTATTTATCACATATACAGCCTCTGGGACTATATATTGTGATTTTTTTGCCAGCCAAGGTATGAATATTGCTGCTCAGGGCGCCCCCCCCCCCCCCCCCCCACAGCGCCCTGCACCCATCAGTGACCGGAGTGTGAGGTGTGCATGAGGAGCAATGGTGCACAGCTGCAGTGCTGTGCGCTACCTTGTTGAAGACCGAAGTCTTCTGCCGCCGATTTTCAGGACCATCTTCATGCTTCTGGCTCTGTAAGGGGGACGGCGGCGCGGCTCCGGGACCGAACGATCGAGGTCGGGTCCTGTGTTCGATCCCTCTGGAGCTAATGGTGTCCAGTAGCCTAAGAAGCCCAAACTAGCTCCAATCAGGTAGGTTCGCTTCTTCTCCCCTTAGTCCCTCGTAGCAGTGAGTCTGTTGCCAGCAGATCTCACTGAAAATAAAAAACCTAAAATATACTTTCTTTTCTAGGAGCTCAGGAGAGCCCCTAGTGTGCATCCAGCTCAGCCGGGCACAAGATTCTAACTGAGGTCTGGAGGAGGGTCATAGTGGGAGGAGCCAGTGCACACCAGGTAGTCCTAAAGCTTTCTTTAGTTGTGCCCAGTCTCCTGCGGAGCCGCTATTCCCCATGGTCCTTACGGAGTCCCAGCATCCACTTAGGATGTCAGAGAAATATGGGCAGTGCGCACCGTAGGCGCGCGGAAAAAAATTAGGGGCGTGGCTTCGTAGGGAAGGGGTGTAGTGACAAAATAATACCAATTCATACTACGGTGCACAGTAGTCTCCATTATTCAAATTACGCCGCACAGTAGCGCCACTACCCCAGGCAGAGCCCCTTTTACACATTACGGCAGACAGCGTCCCCTTTTTACACATTATGGCAGACAGCGTCCCCCTTTTTACAAATTACGGCAGACAGCGTCCCCTTTTTACACATTACGGCAGACAGCGTCCCCTTTTTACACATTGCGGAAGACAGCGTCCCCTTTTTACACATTACAGCAGACAGCATCCCCTTTTTACACATTACGGCAGACAGCGTCTACCTTTTTACACATTACGACAGACAGCGTCCCTCTTTTTACACATTACGGCAGACAGCGTCCCCTTATTACACATTACGGCAGACAGCGTCCCCTTTTTACACATTACGGCAGACAGGGTCCCCTTTTTACACATTGCGGAAGACAGCGTCCCCTTTTTACACATTACAGCAGACAGCATCCCCTTTTTACACATTACGGCAGACAGCGTCTCCCTTTTTACACATTATGACAGACAGCGTCCCTCTTTTTACACATTACGGCAGACAGCGTCCCCTTATTACACATTAGGGCAGACAGCGTTCCCTTTTTACACATTACGGCAGCCTGGATCCCCTTATTACACATTACAGCAGACAGCGCTCCCTTTTTACACATTACGGCAGACAGCGTTCCCTTTTTACACATTACGGCAGCCAGCGTCCCCTTATTACACATTACAGTAGACAGCGTTCCCTTTTTACACATTACGGCAGACAGTGTCCCAGTTATTACACATTACGGCAGACAGCCTCCCCTTTTTACACATTACAATAACATAGTCCCCCTTTTTTACACATTACAGTAACAGAATCCTCCTTTTTACACATTAAGTAGTCAGAGGTGATTGTGTGTGTGTGTGTGTGTGTGTGTGTGTGTGTGTGTGTGTGTGTGTGTGAGTGTGTGTGTGTGTGTGTGTGTGTGTGTGTGAGTGTGTGTGTGTGTGTGTGTGTGTGTGTGAGTGTGTGTGTGTGTGTGTGTGTGTGTGTGTGTGTGTGTGTGTGTGTGTGTGTGTGTGTCTATTCTCCTGGGGGGAGGCCACTATACACGATACAGCACCCACAGAACGCTCCTCGGGTCCGGCAGCTGCAGCCACGCTACGGGGTGGTATTCATGTGACCGCCGGTCAGCTGACCGACAGTCACATGACCTCCTCCACCAGCCCGACGGGTCACTGTCCCGATGGTCGGCATGCCAACCAACAGGGACTATTTCCACTCGTGGGTGTCCACGACACCCATAGAGTGGGAATAGAACCCGTGGCGACCGCAGGTCGCCACCGAGCCCGCAGCGTGGCGAGTGCAGCGAGCCCGCAAGGGGCTTGCTGCACTCGCCCCTCCCCGCCGGGATCCCGGCATCGGCATGCTGCCAGGATCCCGGCGTCGGTAAGCTGACCGGCGGTCAGGAGACCGCCGGTCAGCCGTACTACACCCACGCTACGGAGTCCTCAGCAGAAGACAGCCGGCGCAAGCAGCGCCGCCTCCACCCCCGCCCCTGCTGCTGCTGCGCCCCCCGCTGCTATGGCAACCGACCCGGTATATTGCCGTGTCGGAAAGCCAGCAACGGAGCGCAAATGCCGGATCCCAACCGGTAAGGACACGTTTCTCTTACCGGGTGGGATCCGGCATTTGCGATCTGAAAGCAGCATTAGAGAAATTACAAATGTTTGCAAAAAAGTGATACTTTAAAAGTGAACACAAAACGTACACTGCGTCTGTCCACGCTTCAAACTGAAGCTGAGAATTGTAAAACAAAATCTCTGTGCAAGACCAAGCCATTGCAAAATGACGATAACAATATTGCTAAAATTCAACAAAACAGTTTATAAACTTTGTAAAAAGTTTTAACAGCATCACAAAACAATGCAGACACAAAGTCACTAAGGGGGGTATCCAAATAGCCACGGTAACGCAGATTTGCAATAAATGATCGCATTTGCGATAACTTGGTATCCAATTAGCTGCGAAAAGTTATCGGTGATAAGTCTCCAAAGGGTTTATCGCAAACTTCTCATTACGATCTCTGAGCAGGTGATTTGGTTCAGAACTCCTGGGACACCCCCCATGAATGACTAATTACCACTTAGATGTTTTGAATTATTATTTTTAAATGCAAATTGCAATATTCAAATTGATGAAAACTGGGGTACAGGGTATGGGACAGGTATATTGGGTGCTTCTTGAGTGAAACAAGTGTTTTTAGACTTGCAGGTGGGAGTAATCGGTCCAGTTCCACTTTTTTTTTTTTAAAGTCCCCTAAATTGACCCATGTTTTCCTATATTAGTTTGGCTTTTTGGGGGGTACAGGCAGATTTCCCCATTTTTACCTATACTTATCTCTGGTATTGCCGGCTAGAATTATCGCATGAATCCCGTTATCGCCATTTTGGAATAGGATAGTTGCGAAAAACGAGAGTGTGCAGTCTGCAATAAGCTAATTTTTTTATGAGATAGGTGCGATAACTTTAGCCACGAATGCGAATTGCGTTATCGCGGCTATTTTGATACCCCCCTAAGGCATTTATTTATGAAGAGTTGGGTTGTTAAACCCGTCACTTTGGATCATGATTCTTCCCAAAATTTAACAGGGCAATGCTTCCACAGTAATAGCCATGTCTTACTAGTAGAAGCATTGCCATTTAAATACCGTATCGGGCGGGAACATGTTCCAAAGCAGTGCCGTAACTAGGCATTTTAGCGCTGTGTGCAAGAAACGGCATTGGTGCGCCCCCACCCCTTATGTAAAATCTGGGCAGTGCGCACCATAGGCGTGCGGAAAAAATTAGGGGCTTGGCTTCGTAGGGAAGGGGTGTGGTGAAAAAATAATACCAATTCATACTACGGTGCACAGTAGTCTCCATTATTCAAATTACGCCGCACAGTAGCGCCACTACACCAGGTAGAGCCCCTTTTACACATTATGGCAGACAGCGTCCCCCTTTTTACACATTACGCAGGCAGCGCCCCTTTTTACACATTATGGCAGACAGCGTCCCCCTTTTTACAAATTACGGCAGACAGCGTCCCCTTTTTACACATTACGGCAGACAGCGTCCCTTTTTACACATTGCGGAAGACAGCGTCTCCCTGTTTACACATTACGGCAGACAGCATCCCCTTTTTACACATTACGGCAGACAGCGTCTCCCTTTTTACACATTACGACAGACAGCGTCCCTCTTTTTACACATTACGGCAGACAGCGTCCCCTTATTACACATTACGGCAGACAGCGTTCCCTTTTTACACATTACGGCAGCCTGAATCCCCTTATTACACATTACAGCAGACAGCGTTCCCTTTTTACACATTACGGCAGACAGCGTTCCCTTTTTACACATTACGGCAGACAGCGTTCCCTTTTTACACATTACGGCAGACAACGTCCCCCTTATTACACATTACAGTAGACAGCGTTCCCTTTTTACACATTACGGCAGACAGCGTCCCCTTATTACACATTACGGCAGACAGCCTCCCCTTATTACACATTACAATAACATAGTCCCCCTTTTTTACACATTACAGTAACAGAATCCTCCTTTTTACACATTAAGTAGTCAGAGGTGATTGTGTGTGTGTGTGTGTGTGTGTGTGTGTGTGTGTGTGTGTGTGTGTGTGTGTGTGTCTACTCTCCTGGGGGGAGGCCACTATACACGATCCAGCACCCACAGAACGCTCCTCGGGTCCGGCAGCTGCAGCCACGCTACGGAGTCCTCAGCAGAAGACAGCCGGCGCAAGCAGGGCTCAGGGACGGAGTGTGTGTGGGGGGGCGGGGGGCGGCGACGCTCTGCAGCCCTTACCAGTGGGAGCGGGAGACAGCCTCCAGTGCCGGCGGGACTCAGCCATGGAGTGGGGGGATGGTGGCTGCGGCACACCGCCCAGTCCCTTGCTGACACATCGGGACTTAGAGACGGCGGCAGCGGTACAGGGGGAAGGTGTGCTGCCAGATGGTGCCTACAACAGCGCTCCCACTCCTTTTGGAGGCGGGACACAAGCGGCGGCGGTGGCAGGACTTCAAGTGGTAGTGAGTGACTGCCTGGCAAAAATGGCCGTGCGGGGGTGGGGTGTGCTGCCGATGGTGCGCTTTCAGTGCATTCGCGCTGTGGGCAATGCACCATCAGCACACACCTAGTTACGGCCCTGTTCCAAAGTGACAGGTTTTACAACCCGACACTTCATAAATAAACCCCCATGTGTGAGGCTATAGCCAGCCTTTGAATAACAAGAGCTAGAAATCACATCAGTGTAAAGGGCCCCATACACTAGAACGATATGTCTGAGGCTGAAGTCGGAGGCGATTTCCCTTGAACTCTCCCGGGAGCTTCCCGGGAGTGGTCCCATACGATTCCATACGATTTGGTAAATTTTGCATGCGATATATCGTATGCGATCCCAGCCATGCCTGCGGGAACCGACATATCACGAGTGCAGCACTAACGATCTAGGGGAGCCAATCCGACCCTAATGGGAACGCGGATCGGAAACACATCCAAAATGGCCGATTTCACTCGATATATCAGCCTGAACGCCCTAAATTGGCTGAAATCGGGTATTATCGTTCTAGCATATGGGGCCCTTAAAGTGCAGCACTAACGATCTAGGGGAGCCAATCCGATCCTCACGGGAACGCTCATCGGATCGGAAACACATCCAAAATGCACAATTTCACCCGGTATATCGGCCCGAATGCCCTAAATTGGCTGAAATCGGGCATTATCGTTCTAGTGTATGTGGCCCTTAAGATTATCACACAGACACCCATTAATTCCACCCTATGCTCCCCCGCATCATGTGAATGATTACTTGTTGTTCAGAGGTCAGACTCCTATAATTCATCCGCAATCCCTGACTCCTTAATGCTTATACTTGACCCATAAGATGGTATGCAGCATAAAATGAGAATGCTGTTGATAATATTGCATTTTAAAATGTTTGTATTATTATATTGAGTAACATATACAGGTTGAGTCTCCCTTATCCAAAATGCTTGGGACCAGAGGTATTTTGGATATGGGATTTTTCCGTATTTTGGAATAATTGCATACCATAATGAGATATCATGGTGATGGGACCTAAATCTAAGCACAGAATGCATTTATGTTACATATACACCTTATACACACAGCCAGAAGGTCATTTTAGCCAATATTTTTTATAACTTTGTGCATTAAACAAAGTGTGTCTACATTCACACAGTTCATATATGTTTCATATACACCTTATACACACAGCCTGAAGGTCATTTAATACAATATTTTTAATAACTTTGTGTATTAAACAAAGTTTGTGTACATTGAGCCATCAAAAAACAAAGGTTTCACTATCTCACTCTCACTCAAAAAAGTCCGTATTTCGGAATATTCCGTATTTCGGAATATTTGGATATGGGATACTCAACCTGTATAAACATATATATTCTTATATTGTTAAACTCAGACTTTCTCAATCATTCATGAAACATTGAGAATCTTTTTAGACAACAAATGACTCTGTAACCTAAGAGTTTCACTATCAGTTACAGTAATTTAAGGAGCAGGTGGATTATAATGCCAGATACTGACTGTTTCTTATTACTAATCAATAATTCTCTATTACTTTACATTTAAGTTCTACATACTGTATGTCAAATAAACCATGACGTACTTTTTATTTTCACTGCTTGTATAATTAGACATGATTCTACTGCCATCTAGTAAAATATTCATTCTATTTGTATGATGTTCAACAGGACCATCTTAACTGCCCAGGGCCCCACAATTCTAGGGACCTTCAGAGTGCTGACAGCCATTCACTGTATGGAAGCATGGAGAGATTGTGCGGGACCACAAGAGGGGCATGTTATGATTTGTTTTTTAATTGGTATCTGAAAATGGGTGTTTCGGGGGCCTTGGTACACTGCTTTGAACAGGGCCTATGATGCTATTAAGATGACCCTGTGCTGGGACACAGAGCATAGCTCCACCCCCTCCCCCACCCCTTGATACCCACAAATCCCCATCCCCATGCTCTGATTGGCCCGCAGTCGAGTGAATAGTAAACCAGGGATGACCATCGGGGGATGAAACCATTGATTGTTCCCTTGCAGGTGGTTTTATACCATCGCTTTTAACCTTCAACGGTACCATTGATGGTGACCATTGATGTTATCCACACCGATGGCCGTCCCTAAGCTGGAATTTGGAAGCATAGACACATGTCTTCAACTAATCTGCAAAACCCTGATGAATCGAAGGCACACATAGGGTGGAGTTCCAATCCTAACATAACAGCCATGGTTCTGGTGATCTGCTTTAGAATTGAATGATGTCTGTCTTACTTATCTTTTCTCCTTGTTTATATTTAATATATAACATGCTTATTCTTTTAGATCTTTCCCTCTGTAACAAAGGCTCGGCTTCAACAACAGCAACAGCCCAAACTCTCAATGATTCTTTTTGGGAAGACATTATTATTCTATTAGGGTCTAACTACAATTGCAACTTTGCTGTAGAATAATAAGAATGATGAGGATGGGTATAGAGAAAAAATAGTGAAATGGGTATTTGGAGGAAATAGCAGGAGGAGCGGTATTTAGAGAAAATAGCAGGTTTTTACTTTTTACCCATGCTGCTGGTAGCTGACGCTGGGCCACCTGGTTCATGAGTTTTATGCTTCCGAAAAATTCCAGGAATTAACTTGTTTTAAATGATGTAACACAGGGGTTTTGGTTTTATTCTACCTCTACAGATACCTTGGCACAAATTATGTTGTAGGGGTTAGTATTGATAAATTTCCAAGAGTCGGTTTGCCGTTTGGTCGGACATGTCAACTATCTACTATAGATATAAACCACAAACTCATACCTCCCTCCAGGAGGGACAGAATGCTCTGCTTCTGGACTTTTCTCTTAATTTAGGATTACCATGACCTGTTTTGAACAGGTTAATGGATAAGAAATGCGTTTCTGCACAGGTGATGGCAATCATACATTAAGAGGGAAGTCCAGGAGCAGAGCATTCTGTCCCTCCTGGAGATGGTCATGTTGGGAGGTATGGAACTGTGCTAATTACTAAAGCTGGGCATACACTATACCAGTAGTTCCCAAACTTTTTGGAATCACGGTGCCCTAGAGTATCAAACAAAATTTCACAGCACCCCTAGGATAAAAGTTTCTTATTGTGTTTATGTGTCATCCTTAGGCTCAATTATGTGGTGAGGGACAGGATTTACTTCATTTCTTTCACATAGTTTATGACTGGCAGCCACCAACTCTGGTTTTGCCTATTAAATTGACCATAAATAATTTGAATTGGTCCTGGACCAACAAACCGAGGCACCTCTGCAAGTGCACCGAGGCACCCCAGGGTGCCACGGCATACAGTTTGAGAACCACTGAACTTTACAATTATCTGGCAGATCTTCTGTCCAATCTGACTATTTGGAACGTAAATCTGGTAATGTATGGGAGCGAATGACAACCAACTATTTTCTCCCAAATATTGGAAAACAAACAAAAATGGTTGTTCAGACAAATTGGTTAAATTACTGATTTAACCAATTTGTCTGAACAACAGATTTCGTCCATTTTCCAGTGTTTGGAAGCAAATGGTAATTTGTCATTCGCTCCCATACACTGCCAAATTTTCATTCCAACCAGCCAGATTGGATAGATGGTTTGCCAGATAATTGTATAGTGTATTCCCAGCTTACATATGTAAATTGTCAGGTAAAAAAAAAGGCAGACAGAGAGAGGGATGCTTCCCCTACCCCCAGCACACTGACTATTACCTGTAACAATATTTGAAACTATCTGGTAATAGAATTTCACAGATATTGGTTACATGCAGTTGCAAAGACATGTTTAGCTGCTGAGCCACGTCAAGGCTTCTCTGATATCAGCAGTCCTAACACTACATAATAGCAGTGCCCACATGTGATTTGTCTACAGTAAGGCCTCATGAAAAAGGCTCATCCTAAAACGCACCCAGACAGAGGGCTAACTTACCTGAGAGCCACCCCTAAGATCTCCCATTAGTACTACAAGGACCAGCATGCCTTCCAAATGCTGCTCCCATTTAATGCCTTTTCACACATGCAGACAAACAGGGTGGTATCTGCTCAATCTTTCCTGGAGATAATTATATCAGGTGCTAGAAAAGGAGATAATTATATCAGGTGCTAGAAAAGGGGAGGGGTCTGCACTGAATGGTACCAATTCATATTACTTCGCACAGTAGTGTCTGTTATTCACATTACTTCTCACAGTAGTGTCTGTTATTCATATTATACCACACAGTAGTGTCTGTTATTCACATTACTCCGCACAGTAGTGTCTGTTATTCACATTACACCGCACCGTAGTGTCTGTTATTCACATTACTCCGCACAATAGTGTCTGTTATTCACATTACTTCGCACAGAAGTGTCTGTCATTCACATTACTTCTCACAGTAGTGTCTGTTATTCATATTATACCACACAGTAGTGTCTGTTATTCACATTACTCCGCACAGTAGTGTCTGTTATTCACATTACACCGCACCGTAGTGTCTGTTATTCACATTACTCCGCACAATAGTGTCTGTTATTCACATTACTTCGCACAGAAGTGTCTGTTATTCACATTACACTGCACAGTAGTGTCTGTTATTCACATTACACTGCACAGTAGTGTCTGTTATTCACATTACACCACACCGTAGTGTCTGTTATTCACATTACACCGCACCGTAGTGTCTGTTATTCACATTACTCCGCACAGTAGTGTCTGTTATTCACATTACTCCGCACAATAGTGTCTGTTATTCACATTACTTCGCACAGAAGTGTCTGTTATTCACATTACTTCGCACAGAAGTGTCTGTTATTCACATTACACTGCACAGTAGTGTCTGTTATTCACATTACTCTGCACAGTAGTGTCTGTTATTCACATTACTCCACACAGTAGTGTCTGTTATTCACATTACTCCGCACGGTAGTGTCTGTTATTCACATTACTCCGCACGGTAGTGTCTGTTATTCATATTATTTCACGATCCGGGTAATTTCTCATCTGTATTTAACTTCCAAATGCCTCCTGAGACTGTCCCAGTGTTCCAAGCCTGGATTCCATCTGCGCTGTCTGCGTGCAGCACGCTGCATTCCATTGCCTCAAGTCTCTTCACTGTGATCCAGGCAGCATTACTGTTAAAACCCACATGCAAGTTACAAACAGTCTTTCCCTCCAAATTCAAACATGGGCGCAGCCATTTTTGTTTACATCACATGTTGCTTTACAGCCTATCAGCTGCACTCTGGTATCTGCCTAATTACCCAGCAGCTGCAGTCTGGACTCTGCCTATTTACCCAGCCAATACCTGCTTCCCAGCTGGTATAAATATCCTGCATTAACGCTGCCTAATTGTCAGTGCTTTGGTTGTCTAACCCAGTGATACATGTCTCTCCTGTCTGTGGTTTATTCAGCTTGTTCTTCCAGGTATTCCAGCTAATGTGATCCAGCTCCACTAAGAGACCCGCACCAGCTACCTTCTTGCGGTGCAGCCTGACTCTGCAGTGTTCCAGCATTGCATCCTGCGATCGGCAGTGATCCGACACCGGCTTCCAGCTTTGCTTCCAGCGGTGCTCCAGTATAGCTTTCAGCTGCTTCCAGGTTACCTTGCTCCAAAAGATTCCATTCTGCCCTGAGACCTGAGTTCCATCCTGCTTGCAGTCCTGCCTGCCACCATCAGTGTTCCGCCATCGATCTCCAGCACCATCGGTCTTTCACCGTCGATACTCATCGCAATAGGTGTTCCGCCATCGATCTCCAGCTACATCGGTGTTCCGCCATCGATCTCCTGCTACATCGGTGTTCCAGCATCTTACCACAGTTCACCATCGGTGCTCCTAACATCGAACTTTTACATCATCAGTGAGTTCCGTAGCACCCTCACCACCTGGGCCGGTTCCACTTGGCATCCCCAGCAGTTCATAAGTGCTCACCTCATTTCAGTGCTTCATCATTATCTCCAGCTTCCAGTGTGTCATCTGCTGGTCAGTTTCTGTTCACTCCATCTATACAGCGGATAGCTGTTGGTTCTATGGACTTACCATCTCCGGGTCTTCCAAGACTGTATTAGATTGTGTTTATACCACTCCCAACAGCATCTGAACTACTGTTGCATTTAAGGAACTGTGTTACTACTTCTATGCTACAACTTCATATTGCTGAGCACTGCTATTTCTCCTGAACTGCCGATGTATAATTTGAACTGTGCTTAATAAACAACTTAACGTTTACATTGTTGTCTTGGTCACGCCTTCGGGCATCGGTGCTAAAAGGTTCCCTGCATGTCCAAGAATCCTATACTGCCTCCCAGGTTCAAGTACACATCAGCCCCTACAACTGAGACTTCCCCAGGTGAGCCTCAGCCCTCAGTTGTGACATATTACACCGCACAGTAGTGTATATTATTCACATTACTCCGCACAGTAGTGTCTGTTATTCACATTACACTGCACAGTAGTGTCTGTTATTCACATTACACCGCACAGTAGTGTCTGTTATTCACATTACACTGCACAGTAGTGTCTGTTATTCACATTACACTGCACAGTAGTGTCTGTTATTCACATTACACCGCACAGTAGTGTCTGTTATTCAGATTACACTGCACAGTAGTGTCTGTTATTCACATTACACTGCACAGTAGTGTCTGTTATTCACATTACACCACACCGTAGTGTCTGTTATTCACATTACACCGCACCGTAGTGTCTGTTATTCACATTACTCCGCACAGTAGTGTCTGTTATTCACATTACTCCGCACAATAGTGTCTGTTATTCACATTACTTCGCACAGAAGTGTCTGTTATTCACATTACTTCGCACAGAAGTGTCTGTTATTCACATTACACTGCACAGTAGTGTCTGTTATTCACATTACTCTGCACAGTAGTGTCTGTTATTCACATTACTCCACACAGTAGTGTCTGTTATTCACATTACTCCGCACGGTAGTGTCTGTTATTCACATTACTCCGCACGGTAGTGTCTGTTATTCATATTATTTCACGATCCGGGTAATTTCTCATCTGTATTTAACTTCCAAATGCCTCCTGAGACTGTCCCAGTGTTCCAAGCCTGGATTCCATCTGCGCTGTCTGCGTGCAGCACGCTGCATTCCATTGCCTCAAGTCTCTTCACTGTGATCCAGGCAGCATTACTGTTAAAACCCACATGCAAGTTACAAACAGTCTTTCCCTCCAAATTCAAACATGGGCGCAGCCATATTTGTTTACATCACATGTTGCTTTACAGCCTATCAGCTGCACTCTGGTATCTGCCTAATTACCCAGCAGCTGCAGTCTGGACTCTGCCTATTTACCCAGCCAATACCTGCTTCCCAGCTGGTATAAATATCCTGCATTAACGCTGCCTAATTGTCAGTGCTTTGGTTGTCTAACATGTTAATATATAATATTATATCTAACATCTAATACATGTCTCTCCTGTCTGTGGTTTATTCAGCTTGTTCTTCCAGGTATTCCAGCTAATGTGATCCAGCTCCACTAAGAGACCCGCACCAGCTACCTTCTTGCGGTGCAGCCTGACTCTGCAGTGTTCCAGCATTGCATCCTGCGATCGGCAGTGATCCGACACCGGCTTCCAGCTTTGCTTCCAGCGGTGCTCCAGTATAGCTTTCAGCTGCTTCCAGGTTACCTTGCTCCAAAAGATTCCATTCTGCCCTGAGACCTGAGTTCCATCCTGCTTGCAGTCCTGCCTGCCACCATCAGTGTTCCGCCATCGATCTCCAGCACCATCGGTCTTTCACCGTCGATACTCATCACCATAGGTGTTCCGCCATCGATCTCCAGCTACATCGGTGTTCCGCCATCGATCTCCTGCTACATCGGTGTTCCAGCATCTTACCACAGTTCACCATCGGTGCTCCTAACATCGAACTTTTACATCATCAGTGAGTTCCGTAGCACCCTCACCACCTGGGCCGGTTCCACTTGGCATCCCCAGCAGTTCATAAGTGCTCACCTCATTTCAGTGCTTCATCATTATCTCCAGCTTCCAGTGTGTCATCTGCTGGTCAGTTTCTGTTCACTCCATCTATACAGCGGATAGCTGTTGGTTCTATGGACTTACCATCTCCGGGTCTTCCAAGACTGTATTAGATTGTGTTTATACCACTCCCAACAGCATCTGAACTACTGTTGCATTTAAGGAACTGTGTTACTACTTCTATGCTACAGCTTCATATTGCTGAGCACTGCTATTTCTCCTGAACTGCCGATGTATAATTTGAACTGTGCTTAATAAACAACTTAACGTTTACATTGTTGTCTTGGTCACGCCTTCGGGCATCGGTGCTAAAAGGTTCCCTGCATGTCCAAGAATCCCATACTGCCTCCCAGGTTCAAGTACACATCAGCCCCTACAACTGAGACTTCCCCAGGTGAGCCTCAGCCCTCAGTTGTGACATATTACACCGCACAGTAGTGTATATTATTCACATTACTCCGCACAGTAGTGTCTGTTATTCACATTACACTGCACAGTAGTGTCTGTTATTCACATTACACCGCACAGTAGTGTCTGTTATTCACATTATACCGCACAGTAGTGTCTGTTATTCACATTACACCGCACAGTAGTGTCTGTTATTCACATTACTCCGCACAGTAGTGTCTGTTATTCACATTACACTGCACAGTAGTATCTGTTATTCACATTACACCGCACAGTAGTATCTGTTATTCACATTACTCCGCACAGTAGTGTGTGTTATTCACATTACTCTGTACAGTAGTGTCTGTTATTCACATTAATCTACACAGTAGTGTCTATTATTCACATTACACCACAGTAGTGTCTGTTATTCACAATACACCACACAGTAGTGTCTGTTATTCACATTACACCGCACAGTAGTGTCTGTTATTCACATTACACCGCACTGTAGTGTCTGTTATTCACATTACACCACACAGTAGTGTCTATTATTCACATTACACCTCACAGTAGTGTCTATTATTCACATTACTCCGCACAGTAGTGTCTATTATTCACATTACACCACACAGTAGTGTCTATTATTCACATTACACCTCACAGTAGTGTCTATTATTCACATTACTCCGCACAGTAGTGTCTATTATTCACATTACACCACACAGTAGTGTCTATTATTCACATTACACCACACAGTAGTGTGTTATTCATATTACACCGCACAGTAGTGACTGTTATTCACATTACACCACACAGTAGTGTCTGTTATTCACATTACTCTGTACAGTAGTGTCTGTTATTCACATTACTCTACACAGTAGTGTCTATTATTCACATTACACCACAGTAGTGTCTGTTATTCACATTACACCGCACAGTAGTGTCTGTTATTCACATTACACCGCACAGTAGTGTCTATTATTCATATTACACCGCACAGTAGTGTCTGTTATTCACATTACACCGCACAGTAGTGTCTGTTATTCACATTACACCGCACAGTAGTGTAGTATAGCTATCCCTGCTATAATCATCCAGAGAACAATTTTTAAATATAGTTGCTCTAGCTTATTATAGCAGATAGATGATATATAATAAATAGACCCCTCTTTATCTTAACACTCCTCTCACTTCCTTCCTAAGTACTTTGCTGTTCTTTAGATACCTCATAACGTTCAAACTCACAGTACAGAGGTGGACAGGACAAAGGTGAAAGACACAGCATAAAAGTGACAGGGCCAGGACAGCGATGAATAGGATAGGACCAGGACAGAGGGTCTAGGATAGAGGTGACATGACCATGGGGGACAGGGCCATGACAAGAGTGACAGGGCAATTACTAAGATGACAGGGACAATACAGTGAGTCCAGGATAGATGTGACAGGACTAAGACAGAGGGGACAGGAAAATAGAGGCGCTGGAATGGGAGGGACAAGGGTGCAGCTCTCCTATCCCCCCAAACATGAGAGGCGCCGATATCCAGGAGGCGCGATGTGCAGTCAGTTGAAAGACTGCACATCACAACCTCTGTGCAGTGCAGGGACTGAGAAGTGGTAACATGCTGTATTACACTAGGTGCAGCCCGTCCTGCTCCCTGGAGGTATCAGCTGCCAGCATCACTTACATGATGGTGCTTGCTGGCTGCCGTGTTACAGTCCCAGGCTCCTCCTTACCCAATCGCAACACCTCCATCAGTGGGACTCCCAGAATCAATTTACATGGTGCGTCCACATCCTCACCGTGATGCCGCCTCTATCTTATCTAATAAATGTTCTGACGACCCTGCAGGAAAAGGACAGGGGTGACAGAGCCAGGATAGAACATAGGGGACAGGAGAGATGTGCTACAGGACCAGGACAGAGGTGACAGGGCCAAGACAGAGATGACAGGGACAGTACAGTGAGGCCAGGACAGTAGTGACAGGACTAAGAAAGAGGGGACAGGAAAAGGACAGGGTGACAGGGCTGGGAGAGAGGGGTGTTAGGGCCAGGACAGAGGTAACAGGACCAGGACAGAGGAGACAGGGACAGTTCAGGGGTGACAGAACCAGGACAGAGGTGACAGGGAACGGACAGAGGTGACAGGAAAAGGACAGCGGTGACAGGGGTGACAGGGACAGGACAGAGGAGACAGGGAAATGGCAGGGGTGACAGGGACAGGACAGAGGAGACAGGGATAGTAGAGAGGGGTGTTAGGGCCAGGACAGAGGTAACAGGACCAGGACAGAGGAGACAGGGACAGTTCAGGGGTGACAGAACTAGGACAGAGGTGACAGGAAAAGGACAGAGGTGACAGGGCCAGGACAGAAGAGACAGGGAAATGACAGGGGTGACAGGGACAGGACAGAGGAGACAGGGACAGTTCAGGGGTGACAGAACCAGGACAGAGGTGACAGGGAACGGACAGAGGTGACAGGAAAAGGACAGCGGTGACAGGGACAGGACAGAGGAGACAGGGAAATGGCAGGGGTGACAGGGACAGGACAGAGGAGACAGGGATAGGACAGAGGTGACAGGACAGGACCAGGACAGAGGTGACAGGGAAAGGACAGCGGTGACAGGGAAAGGACAGGAGTGACAGGGCCAGGACAGAGGAGACAGGGAAATGGCAGGGGTGACAGGGACAGGACAGAGGAGACAGGGATAGGACAGAGGTGACAGGACAGGGCCAGGACAGAGGTGACAGGGAAAGGACAGAGGTGACAGGACAGGACCAGGACAGAGGTGACAGGGAAAGGACAGAGGTGACAGGACAGGACCAGGACAGAGGTGACAGGGAAAGGACAGCGGTGACAAGGAAAGGACAGGAGTGACAGGGACAGGACAGAGGAGACAGGGAAAGGACAGAGGTGACAGGACCAGGACAGAGGTGACAGGGAAAGGACAGAGGTGACAGGACCAGGACAGAGGTGACAGGGAAAGGACAGGAGTGACAGGGACAGGACAGAGGAGACAGGGAAATGGCAGGAGTGACAGGGCCAGGACAGAGGAGACAGGGAAAGGACAGGAGTGACAGGGCCAGGACAGAGGAGACAGGGATAGGACAGAGGAGACAGGGAAATGGCAGGAGTGACAGGGCCAGGACAGAGGAGACAGGGAAAGGACAGGAGTGACAGGGCCAGGACAGAGGAGACAGGGATAGGACAGAGGAGACAGGGAAATGGCAGGAGTGACAGGGACAGGACAGAGGAGACAGGGAAAGGACAGGAGTGACAGGGCCAGGACAGAGGAGACAGGGATAGGACAGAGGTGACAGGGACAGGACAGAGGAGACAGGGAAAGGACAGGAGTGACAGGGACAGGACAGAGGAGACAGGGATAGGACAGAGGAGACAGGGAAATGGCAGGAGTGACAGGGACAGGACAGAGGAGACAGGGATAGGACAGGGGTGACAGGACCAGAACAGGGGTGATAGGAAAAGAACAGAGGAGACAGGGAAAGGACAGGGGTGACAGGGCCAGGACAGGGGTGACAGGAAAAGAACAGAGGAGACAGGGAAAGGACAGGGGTGACAGGGCCAGGAGAGATGTGACAGGAACAGTACAGGGGTGACAGAGCCAGCACAGAAGTGACAGGAATAGTGACCTTGTGACCATTAGTTCAGATGATACCATGATGGCAGGCTCACGCATACTGTATATTACTGTTTAACAGGAAGAATCTCATAAATATAGCATTTAGACCAGGTCATTATGTATCCATAGCTAGATTACCCACAGACCGCAAACACCATGGGCGGATTGGTCATAGGGGTCACCAGGAGGATTCCTGGTAGGCTGTCGTGTCTGTTGGGCCTGTGTGTTGTCATGTGGCCCCACCCCCATCATGACATGCAGCCCACCGCACACATGGGCAAATGTATGAACAGTCGATGTGGGGGAGAAGCGGTATTAGCGCACGTTATTGTTAGGGTCTCCTGCCCTGTGCTGCCACGTCGTCATGGCAACCGGGAGACAAGTGCTAGCGGAGTAACCTGAGCGCAGCTGATACTCCGGTTCGGGTCTTTTGCTGTGCAGTGGTTACAGGCTCTGTGCACGGCAGGGAATCCGGTGCTGGTTTTTGTGCTCACAGTCTGTGAGGTCTGAGTGGGGCGTGGACAGCACCTGCTATATAAACCCTCTTCTCAGGTTAAGCAGATGCTGCTGAATCTTTGTTGGTTAGTCAGTTCCTGAAAGTTAGCCAGTACTGTGTAGCTTTGTATTTGTTGTTGCTTACTGCAAATAGGCCTGGGGATTTGGTACTACACTCTGCCAATCCAGACCTAGCAGTAAGACTGGAGTCAGTCGGTTAACTTGCTGGGGTTCTTTTACTACTCTGTGAACTTAGCAAGTTTGCGGCTGTATTCTAAGACTTGCCTGCCTAAATCCTGTCTCACTGTGCAAGGTGTCAGGTGTCAGTTTAGTGGCAGTAAGCTGAACCTGTGCACTGCAAGTGAGAATTAGGATTGTGGAGACTCTCCTTGTGTCTATCATTCCATCTCTGACCAAGGAGTTTACTGCCACACCCGTTGGTAACCCTTTAGGGTTTTGCTGTTGCCCTTAGCAACAGCATTTCGGGTTCTCTACGTATTAAAACACAACATCTTGCTTTTCCCATCTGAGCATTACTAATACTAGGGAGACACCCAGTTCCTTAGCCTCTGGGCTTCTCTGTTCACTTTGTGTGTATTTTGTTACCCTATCACCTTCTGTGTACGTAATGTCATATTCCCCAGTCTGTCTGTGAGTTCATTTGTTTTGCATACCTATCCGTTCTGACACCAGTACATTCCTGCAGGCACTGGTGTGCATAACATATTCAGCAGCCTAATACTCCTGTTGAAATTTTGTGGGAATATGGAACATACCCCTCAAAATACGTTGCAACAGGTGGTCGATCAGGTGCAGGTCCTGACTCGACAATTTAATGATTTGTCCATTAAAATGCACACCTCCCAGGCCGCTGGCGGAGCTCCCGCAGCAGCAGCACCTTCAGGGGTTAAGGAGCCGAAAGTAAATCTCCCGGATCGTTTTTCTGGAGATCGCTCGCAGTTCTTTTGTTTCAAGGAGAGCTGCAAGCTATACTTCTGGCTTAGGCCTCAGTCTTCTGGGTCGGAGATTCAGCGGGTGGGCATAGTGATTTCCTTGCTACAAGGAGACCCACAGGTCTGGGCATATGGGTTGCAGCCTGACTGTCCGTCGCTTAAAAGTGTTGATGCTTTTTTACGGCACTGGGCATGTTGTATGATGACCCTGACAAGACGGCCTCAGCCGAGGCTCAGATTTTGATCCTTAAGCAAGGGCGAAGGCCAGTTGAGGTTTACTGTACGGAGTTTCGGAGGTTGGCCCATGATACCCAGTGGAATGACCCAGCCCTGAGACACCAGTACCGAAGAGGTCTTTCTAACCAGATAAAGGACCAACTGGTACAATATCCCTTGCCTGATAGCTTGGATCAGCTCATGCAGTTATCCATCCGGGTGGATAGACGGCTGAGAGAGCGTAGGCTTGAAAGGGAGACTGAGGTTTCCTTCTTTCCCAAGGGAACCTCAGACTCTGAGGAATTTTCCGAGGAGCCTATGCAGATTGGGGCTACCCGCCTCTCCTCGCGTGAGAAGACGCGGAGGAGACAGCAGGGATTGTGTTTGTACTGTGGGAATAAAGGTCATGTGGTAGTATCATGCCCAGAAAGGCCGGAAAACTTCAGGGCCTGAGGGTGATGGGAAATATCCTGTCAGGCCAGAAGTCAGAATTTCCCAAGAAGACTTTTATCATTCCGGTGACCTTGAAGATCCTCGGTCAAACTGTAAAGACTGAGGCCTTTGTGGACAGTGGGGCCGACGGGGTTTTTATGGACCGCCAATTCGCCCTGAAACACTCTGTTCCCTTAGTACCCTTGGCATCGGAAATTGAGATTTGTGGGTTAAACGGGGAACCATTATCCCAAGGTAAAATTACCTCTTGCACTAGCCAGATTTCTTTGTTTATTGGAGCCACACACTCTGAAAAATTGTCCTTTTATGTGACTGTCTGTACTTTTGCCCCATTGGTGTTGGGGTTACCCTGGTTAAGGGCCCACAATCCTCAATTTGACTGGGTCTCTGGGGAGATTCTTAGTTGGGGTACTGATTGTTTCAGGAGTTGCTTGAGCCTTCCAGTCAGGCTCTCGCAGCTAAGTTTGCCAGAATTGCCAGGGTGTTATGCAGATTTTGCGGACGTGTTCTCCAAAAAAGTTGCAGAGGTACTACCTCCCCATCGCCCCTATGACTGTGCCATTGATTTGTTGCCAAATGCTAAGCTTCCCAAGAGCAGGTTGTACTCCCTGTCACGTCCTGAGACTCAGGCTATGGTAGAGTACATTCAGGAGAACTTGGCTAAGGGATTTATCAGACCTTCACAGTCTCCAGTTGGGTCGGGGTTCTTCTTCGTGGGTAAAAAGGACGGTTCGTTGCGACCCTGCATCGACTTCAGGGAATTGAACCGTATCACGATTAAAAACTCATACCCACTGCCCCTCCTTTCGGTCTTGTTTGACCAGCTTCGTACTGTCACCATTTTTTCTAAGATTGACCTACGCGGTGCGTACAATCTAATCCGAATAAGAGAGGGGGATGAATGGAAGACTGCCTTTAATACCCACTCAGGGCATTATGAATATTTGGTGATGCCTTTTGGGCTCTGTAATGCTCCGGCAGTCTTCCAGGATTTCATGAATGATGTGCTCAGGGAATATTTGGATAGATTCTTAGTTGTATACTTAGATGACATCCTAATCTTCTCCCATTCTCTGGAGGAACATCGGAAGCATGTACGCTTAGTCCTCCAGAAACTCAGAGACCACCGGCTTGGGGCGAAGCTGGAGAAGTGCGAATTTGAAGTTCAGCAAATCGCATTTCTAGGATATATTATCTCCAGGGCCGGATTAACAATGGGGCGGATGGAGCTGCAGCTCCAGGCCCTCCATTGAAAATAGGCCCACAGCCTGCCACAGTGAAGGGGCCGATAAACGCTGGCATTACAATGAGTCACACTGACTCATTGTATACCGTCACCGGCACTACAACCACGGCGACACAGTGCCCCTGCCCCAGGCCAGTCAGTGCATTCAAGTCCCGGCTGCCGGAGGAGGAGGGTCCGCTCTCCACCTCCTCCCCCCGGACTACTAGTGGTGTGATGTGCTGAGTGACATGCGGGGGGAGGAGCAATTCTCCCCTCTACTCTCAGCCCCCCCCTCCCCCAGTGCTAATGATGAGGACTTCCCGGCTGGAGGAGGAGGTAGCAGGCAGCACAGTGCACCGCGTGGCTTCGGCGGGGGTTGGTGGAGGGCAGGCTAACCAGAGGTATCTGGTATCCCACAGGACAGTACAGCATAGCAACAAGGCGGACTTCTGACCAATAGGAAGCCCAATCAGACTTGCCTGGAGGCTCCCGTATTTTGCCAGAGTCCCCCGCTACCAAGCAAACTGAAGTGTTTCTCCCGGATTCCCACTGCACGTGCCCTCCAGTCCCCCCTCCTTCCTTACCAGAATTACAGCATGCTTTTAGACAGCCCTCCGGCACCTGTCAGATTCCTGCACTGCAGTTTGGAGGAGTTTCTGTGCGACCTCCTCCAGTCACCAGTCCCCTGCATCCACTCAGCTGCTAGCCCAGGACCACAGTCATTGACAGGAACCAGAACCACTGGGGTCCAATCATCCAACCAGTTGTAAGACCCGCGAATCGCGGCATTGTGGGGGCGGAGCCTAATAGAATGGTGCCTTGTCCTGGACACAGCTGATCACCCGTGCTTGGTGAGTGGGGAGGTGGGTGTTTTATATGTATGTGTGCATGCATGAACTATATATATATATATATATATATATATATATATATATATATATATATATATGCGCCCCCCCCCCCTTCCTCGAATAAAAATACTGTATTTGCTACTGGGGTACCCATGAGAGAATCTGTATTACTGCCCCTATTACAGGCTGCTCCCATGTCAGTGAGTAGCTTTTTTCCTTAAGCCTACTCTTTGTCCCCTCACAGCTCCAACCCCCCCATCTGCAGCACCCCCAGTATCCCACACAGATTCCCCTCTCCAGCTCACACTCTCCCCTCACAGCTCCAACCCCCCCCCCCCTTCACCATCCACTTCAAAACAATGTGAGAGCATTAAACTTTAAAGTAGTAGTTGTTACCACCAAAGCTGGATTAATGTTTGTCACACGTGTATGTATGCAACATATACTGTATGTGTATAATTATGTAGGTGTGATGTCGGCGTGTAGCCCTGCTGTGTAACGTAGGTGTGATGTCGGCGTGGTGCCCTGCTGTGTAACGTAGGTGTGATGTCGCCGTGGTGCCCTGCTGTGTAACATAGGTGTGATGTCGCCGTGGTGCCCTGCTGTGTAACGTAGGTGTGATGTCGGCGTGTAGCCCTGCTGTGTAACGTAGGTGTGATGTTGGCGTGGTGCCCTGCTGTGTAACGTAGGTGTGATGTTGGCGTGGTGCCCTGCTGTGTAACGTAGGTGTGATGTCGGCGTGGTGCCCTGCTGTGTAACGTAGGTGTGATGTCGGCGTGGTGCCCTGCTGTGTAACGTAGGTGTGATGTCGCCGTGGTGCCCTGCTGTGTAACGTAGGTGTGATGTCGCCGTGGTGCCCTGCTGTGTAACGTAGGTGTGATGTCGCTGTGGTGCCCTGCTGTGTAACGTAGGTGTGATGTCGCCGTGGTGCCCTGCTGGGTAACGTAGGTGTGATGTCGGCGTGGTGCCCTGCTGTGTAACGTAGGTGTGATGTCGGCGTGGTGCCCTGCTGTGTAACGTAGGTGTGATGTCGCCGTGGTGCCCTGCTGTGTAACGTAGGTGTGATGTCGCCGTGGTGCCCTGCTGTGTAACGTAGGTGTGATGTCGCCGTGGTGCCCTGCTGTGTAACGTAGGTGTGATGTCGCCGTGGTGCCCTGCTGTGTAACGTAGGTGTGATGTCGCCGTGGTGCCCTGCTGTGTAACGTAGGTGTGATGTCGCCGTGGTGCCCTGCTGTGTAACGTAGGTGTGATGTCGCCGTGGTGCCCTGCTGTGTAACGTAGGTGTGATGTCGCCGTGGTGCCCTGCTGTGTAACGTAGGTGTGATGTCGGCGTGGTGCCCTGCTGGGTAACGTAGTTGCGATGTCGGTCTGTAGCCCTGATGTGTAATGTACATGTGTTGTCAGTATATAGACATGCTGTGTAACGTAGGTGTGATGTCGGCGTGGTGCCCTGCTGTGTAACGTAGGTGTGATGTTGGCGTGGTGCCCTGCTGTGTAACGTAGGTGTGATGTCGCCGTGGTGCCCTGCTGTGTAACGTAGGTGTGATGTTGGCGTGGTGCCCTGCTGTGTAACGTAGGTGTGATGTCGCCGTGGTGCCCTGCTGTGTAACGTAGGTGTGGTGTCGCCGTGGTGCCCTGCTGTGTAACGTAGGTGTGATGTCGGTGTGGTGCCCTGCCGTGTAACGTAGGTGTGATGTCAGTGTGGTGCCCTGCTGTGTAACGTAGGTGTGATGTCGGCGTGGTGCCCTGCTGGGTAACGTAGTTGTGATGTCGGTCTGTAGCCCTGATGTGTAATGTACATGTGTTGTCAGTATATAGACATGCTGTGTAATGTAGGTGTGATGTCGGAGTGTAGCCAGTACTGCGCTTTGTACTTTTAGTTTTCACCTGCCACTGCAGAACACACCCCTGTGTGACAATAGACACGCCCATAGGTGGATATAAACATGTCCCTTGGGTGGAATATGACACACCCTCAGCGGTGTTCCACACAGCGCATTAGAGTGCAATATATAATCTCCTTAAAACTACTTTTCAGTTTTCAAAAGTAGGCAAGTATGCCATAAGTGCAGAGTGAGTGACTTCTGCACTGTCTGTACAGACAGCACAGTGGCAGTGTAGATACGGGCTTCTCTTTTTCAATATAAGAGATAAGTGAAGTCTCTTCCGTCCCCGTCCCCCCCACCCCTCCTTCCCTGGCAGGACACATAAAACACTCTGTGACAAGGTATGTTAAACGTGCAACTAAATGACTGTATCATTCTGCATGAACAATTCAGCTTCATTTGGAGCCATCAACAAATTAACTCATGGTTATACATTGGTAGTAAAAGATTATTTTTAGTAATATCCTCAGGGGCCGGCAACAGAAATCTTTGGGCCCAGTACACGTGTTTGTGGGGCCGCCATCCCTCCCCAGTAGTTAGAGGTCGGTCGACTATTGGCTCACTGCGTCACTGTCATCCTTCACTCACCTATATCACTTCAGCCTCATCCTTTCCTGTGTCACTTAGCACCATTCTGTGTCCCCAGCCTCAAGATGCAATATGGGCGTGTTATTGCAGTAACATGGTTGTGTTGGTGAAAGTGACTGCGTGCAGAGACACCAAATTGCTCACATTGGAGCCAATACTGAGACGGATGATCTGCATACCCTCCAACTGTACCTTTTTAATAGGTACAGTACCTTTTTTTCATGGTCTGTACCTATTTTTGGCTCTCCAAACTTCCATTGAAAGTATAGGAAAAGGGGCGTGACCACGCCCCTTTACCTGTGACCACGCCCCTTTTTCTAATTTGTACCGATTTTTGTGTGTAAAATGTTGGAGGGTATGGATCTGCACATCGCATATGGCTGGTGAAAGTGGCATTGGTGACTAACGATGCACTAAGCATGATTGCGGCGTCTGTAGACACTGACAGTGGGCGTGTCAGCCCTTTCATAGTCACGTGCACAGATGTACACCAGAGAAGGGCTGTGTAACTGCATTAGCATTAAGGGGTCTATTCATGAAGCAGTGAAAAGTGTGGAGAAGTGAGCCAGTGGAGAAGCTGCCCATGGCAACCAATCAGCTGCTACGTATAATTTTATAGAATGCATTTTCTAAATGTTACCTTAACACTGATTGGTTGCCATGGGCAACTTCTCCACTGGCTCACTTCTCCACACTTTTCACTGCTTCATGAATAGACCCCTAAGTCACAGATGCAAAAGTGGCAAGGAAGGCTGCAACAGTGTCCAACTCAGAATAAGGCCCATGAGGAGTGAGTATCCTGCCCCCCTCCCTCCCCTCGACAGACCCCACCACCTCAAAAGACCCCACCCCTATCAGGGCTGCTTTTCCATCCCAATCCGCCCCTGAGCTGAGCTGCTGAAAGGTCCAAGCGATGAGAGCAGGTTAACACCTAAGGACCAGACTACAAATTTTAGGGAAAGTCAAGACACTTAATGTACAAAATGAGGAGCTACAATAATGCACATACAGTACAGACTAGGAGGAGAGTGGAGAACACTACAGCATATACAGGGATCACTATGAGATCCCAGCGAACAGGAGACCGATGCCAGGATCCCAACAGCCGGGATCCCGGTGGCGAGCACAGTGTGTCTCCTCTCGGGCTCGCTGCGCTAGCCACGCTTTGAGCCTGGTGGCAACCTTTGGTCGCCATAGGATTCTATTCCCTTCTCGGGTGGTGGAATGGACCACCACCCAAGTAGAGAATCCACCCGAAGGTCGGAACTCTGGCCGCCGGTATTTGAGCGTCGGTATCTTGAATGCTGGGATCCCAACTGGCAGTCAATTGACTGCCTCCCCATAAACAGACTAGGAGGGGAGGGAGGGGGCACACTGACGTATATACAGACCAGTAGGGGACGGAGGGGACACACTAATACAAAATACAGACTAGAGGGGGGGGGGCACACTAATACATATACACAGTAAGAGGGGATGGAGGGCACACTAATACATATACACAGTATTAGGCGAGGAGGAGGGCACACTGACGCATATGCAGACCTAAAAGGGGAGAGGGGCAACTGACGCATATACAGACCTAAGAGGGGAGAGGGGCAACTGACACACATACAGACCTAAGAGGGGAGAGGGGCAACTGACACACATACAGACCTAAGAGGGGAGAGGGGCAACTGACACACATAAAGTCTAAGAGGGGAGAGGGGCAACTGACACACATACAGACCTAAGAGGGGAGAGGGGCAACTGACACACATACAGACCTAAGAGGGGAGAGGGGCAACTGACACACATACGGACCTAAGAGGGGAGAGGGGCAACTGACACACATACAGACCTAAGAGGGGAGAGGGGCAACTGACACACATACAGACCTAAGAGGGGAGAGGGGCAACTGACACACATAAAGTCTAAGAGGGGAGAGGGGCAACTGACACACATACAGACCTAAGAGGGGAGAGGGGCAACTGACACACATACAGACCTAAGAGGGGAGAGGGGCAACTGACACACATACGGACCTAAGAGGGGAGAGGGGCAACTGACACACATACGGACCTAAGAGGGGAGAGGGGCAACTGACACACATACGGACCTAAGAGGGGAGAGGGGCAACTGACACACATACACGCTAAGAGGGGAGAGGGGCAACTGACACACATAAAGGCTAAGAGGGGAGAGGGGCAACTGACACGCATACAGGCTAAGAGGGGAGAGGGGCACACTGACACACATACAGGCTAAGAGGGGAGAGGGGTACACTAATACACATAGAGACTAGGAGGGGAGAGGGGCACACTGACACACATACAGGCTAAGAGGGGAGAGGGGCACACTGACACACATACAGACTAAGAGGGGAGAGGGGCAACTGACGCACATACAGGCTAAGAGGGGAGAGGGGCACACTGACACACATACAGGCTAAGAGGGGAGAGGGGCACACTGACACACATACAGACTAAGAGGGGAGAGGGGCACACTGACACACATACAGGCTAAGAGGGGAGAGGGGCAACTGACGCACATACAGACTAAGAGGGGAGAGGGGCAACTGACGCACATACAGGCTAAGAGGGGAGAGGGGTACACTGACACATATACAGACTAAGAGGGGCAACTGACACACATACAGGCTAAGAGGGGAGAGGGGTACACTGACACACATACACGCTAAGAGGGGCACACTGACACACATACAGGCTAAGAGGGGAGAGGGGCACACTAATACACATAGAGACTAGGAGGGGAGAGGGGCACACTGACAAACATACAGACTAGGAGGGGAGGGAGGCACACTGACACACATACAGACTAGGAGGGGAGGGGGGCACACACTAATGGGTAGCACCTAGATCCCCTTTGCCGAGAGGACCTTTCCTATAATGCACTGGGTCAATGTCACCATCTATTGGGAATAGTAACCTGTGGCGAGCAAAGTGAGACTTCAGTCCTGTTGTATGGCAAGCAAAGCAAGGCCGCGAGGGTACAATTAAGCCAAACAAGAACAGAAAATAACTTATAACAAATCTAGATTGGAGAAAAAAAAAATGCTTTAATGGCATAATACAACTTCTGCCCTCACCTGATGTCACATCCGGGTCCTTAAGGCGATGGGGATGTTGACTCTACCCACACTAGTGTATATACAGGCAAGGAGAGGAGAGGACACAATGATGCTCATACAGACCAGGAGGGGGCATACTAATGCATATACCTTTAAGGACACACTCTCTTTCAGTGGCCATGCCCCCTTTTTTGGCGCATGCAACAGTACTCGTGTTTAATTTCCCATACACGCACTTCACACTTTAATGACCACTGTATGTATGTGTGTATGTATGTGTGTGTATGGGTCGGTTGCTCTGTTCCTCTATTAAGTGGTTGAAGGTAGGCACTAGTTATGACCTCCATGGAGATAGCCACACCCATGACAGGGCCACACCCCCTATTTAGACCACCCCCACCACAGCGCTTGTCACACCTTCTGCCAAGGCACAAAATAGGCCCTTCATAAATTTCAGCTCCAGGCCCATGTGGACCTTAATCTGGCACTGATTATCTCCCCAGAAGGTTTCCAAATGGAGGGTTCCAAGGTACAGGCAGTCCTGGATTGGGTGCAGCCCACTAGTTTGAAGGCGCTTCAGCGTTTCCTGGGCTTTGCGAATTTTTATAGACGATTTATCGCTGGATTTTCGTCTATAGTGGCGCCCTTGGTGGCACTCACTAAGAAAGGGGCGGATGTTGCTCACTGGTCTTGTGAGGCTAAAGCGGCTTTTGCCCGTCTCAAAAGGGCATTTGTATCGGCCAAGGTGCTGCGACACCCAGATCCAGAGCGTCCTTTTGTGGTGGAGGTGGATGCCTCTGAGATGGGTATTGGGGCAGTGCTTTCTCAGATGGGAGTGTCTGATAATCGCCTTCATCCCTGTGCTTACTTTTCCCGTAAATTTTCGCCTGCGGAGATGAATTATGACGTGGGTAACCGGGAATTGTTGGCTATTAAGGATGCACTCGAGGAGTGGAGACACTGGCTTGAGGGGGCTAAGTTTGTGGTCTCAATTCTCACCGACCATAAGAATCTGGCATATTTAGAGTCAGCGAAGCGTCTCAATGCCAGGCAGGCACGATGGGCTTTGTTTTTTGCTCGCTTTAATTTTTTGATAACATATCGCCCTGGGTCAAAAAACATCAAGGCTGATGCGCTCTCGCGGAGTTTTGCTCCAATCCAGGAGACCACAGAGGAGCCGTTGCCCATTGTGTCCCCATCATGTATTAAAGTGGGCATTACCCAGGACCTCTTATCATTAGTCCTTAGAGCACAGGAGCAGGCTCCTCCAGACCTTCCGGTAGGTCTTTTGTTTGTGCCTCCTAGGTTAAGACAGCGAGTGTTCCTGGAATTCCATGCCAAGAAGTCGGCAGGTCACCCGGGTATTGCCAGAACTCGGGAGTTGCTATCTAGGGCGGTGTGGTGGCCCTCGGTGGCTAAGGATGTGGATCAGTGGGTTCGGGCATGTGACATCTGTGCCCGAAATAAGACTCCTAGAGGGGTTCCTGTTGGCCCATTACATCCACTCTCTATCCCATCTAAGCCATGGACCCACATTTCAATGGATTTTGTGGTGGACTTGCCCAAATCCTCGGGGATGACAGCCATCTGGGTTGTCGTTGACTGGTTTTCGAAGATGGCGCACTTCGTTCCACTGGTTGGGCTGCCATCGGCCAGACGCCTGTCTGAATTATTTATGCTGCATGTTGTGCGTCTCCACGGGTTGCCACTTGATGTGGTCTCTGACCGCGGATCCCAGTTTGTGGCCAAATTCTGGAGGGCATTTTGTTCCGATCTCCAGATTTCTGTCAGCTTGTCGTCAGGCTACCATCCGCAGTCTAATGGGCAGACTGAAAGGGTGAACCAGTCCTTGGAGCAGTTCCTCAGGTGTTATGTCTCCAAGTGTCAGACTGACTGGGTTGCTCATCTGTCCATGGCGGAGTTTGCCTATAACAACGCGGCTCACTCTGCTACAGGGATCTCTCCCTTCCTTTGTGTGTATGGGCATCATCCTAAGGCCAATTCTTTTGACCCCCTGGACTCCACGCCTGGTGGTTCCTCTGTGGTTTCGGTCCTTAGAGGTATTTGGCGGAAAGTGAAGAAAGCCCTTGTGTCTGTGTCATTAGTGACCAAAAGGGTTTTTGATAAGCGGAAAAGACCCTGCAGCTTCAAATTAGGAGACTTCGTCTGGTTGTCTACCAAGAATTTGAAGTTGAGACAGCCATCTCATAAGTTAGGCCCCCGGTTCATCGGCCCTTATAAGATTACCAGGGTTATCAATCCGGTGGCATTTCAGTTAGATCTGCCCCGTTCTTTGGGTATCAATAAAACATTTCATTGTTCCCTTTTAAAACGGGCGATTAGTAATCCTTCTTCCAGTGGAAGACCTTCCCCTCTTCTGATACGTGGCCAGAGGGAGTTTGTTGTTGAAAGGATTCTTGACTCCAAGATGGTTCGGGGTCGGCTGTCATTTTTGGTGCACTGGAAGGGGTATGGCCCGGAGGAGCGGTCGTGGGTGCGCAGTTGTGATCTTCATGCCCCCAGACTGATACGCTCTTTCTTCTCGCAGTTCCCCGATAAACCCGGAGGTAGGGGTTCTTTGACCCCTCGTCAGAGGGGGGTACTGTTAGGGTCTCCTGCCCTGTGCTGCCACGTCGTCATGGCAACCGGGAGACAAGTGCTAGCGGAGTAACCTGAGCGCAGCTGATACTCCGGTTCGGGTCTTTTGCTGTGCAGTGGTTACAGGCTCTGTGCACGGCAGGGGATCCGGTGCTGGTTTTTGTGCTCACAGTCTGTGAGGTCTGAGTGGGGCGTGGACAGCACCTGCTTTATAAGGCCTCTTCTCAGGTTAAGCAGATGCTGCTGAATCTTTGTTGGTTAGTCAGTTCCTGAAAGTTAGCCAGTACTGTGTAGCTTTGTATTTGTTGTTGCTTACTGCAAATAGGCCTGGGGATTTGGTACTACACTCTGCCAATCCAGACCTAGCAGTAAGACTGGAGTCAGTCGTTTAACTTGCTGGGGTTCTTTTACTACTCTGTGAACATAGCAAGTTTGCGGCTGTATTCTAAGACTTGCCTGCCTAAATCCTGTCTCACTGTGCAAGGTGTCAGGTGTCAGTTTAGTGGCAGTAAGCTGAACCTGTGCACTGCAAGTGAGAATTAGGATTGTGGAGACTCTCCTTGTGTCTATCATTCCATCTCTGACCAAGGAGTTTACTGCCACACCCGTTGGTAACCCTTTAGGGTTTTGCTGTTGCCCTTAGCAACAGCATTTCGGGTTCTCTACGTATTAAAACACAACATCTTGCTTTTCCCATCTGAGCATTACTAATACTAGGGAGACACCCAGTTCCTTAGCCTCTGGGCTTCTCTGTTCACTTTGTGTGTATTTTGTTACCCTATCACCTTCTGTGTACGTAATGTCATATTCCCCAGTCTGTCTGTGAGTTCATTTGTTTTGCATACCTATCCGTTCTGACACCAGTACATTCCTGCAGGCACTGGTGTGCATAACAGTTATATGCCCATGTATGATGGCTGCTGAGTCTGCACACTGACAGGGGCGCTATGTGCCCCTGTCCATATCAGCGCTGCTATCTATAAGATAGCATTCCAATATGCGCGGGCAATGTATGAACGGTCAGCATCGCCGATTTTTCCGTCACCTGCAGCTGTCGGTTTCGACAGCTGCAGGTGGCGATGCCCATTCACCACAGCAGGGACAGAGCTGTCCCTGCCTGTGGCGGGTGCCGGCTTCTGACAGTGCTGGGGATCTCGTGTGAGTAGGCCGGGAAGGAGACACAGCGCGTCAGCTCCGAAGGACATCGCCGGAGGGCGGAGCTTTCACTCCCCCGTTTTGGCAGACAAGATGTTAATACATCTTGTCAATGTCTCTTCATGTTTCGCCTCGGTAGTGAGGCGAAGCAGGAAGTGTTATAGCGGCACTATGCCATCCAGTGATGCTGCCGCCAAGGTTACACGGTATGTTACGTCTCTGGCGCTGCCCATGTAAGGATACTTCTACAAAACTGATTTTAAGCAGGGACCTACATCTGACTGCACATCAATGATGAAAGTAAGTCCTACTATTTTCATACAGTGTCAGTCTATTTGGGGGTAAGCATTGGGACGTGGGGTCCCCTGAACTGTTCTGTCTGGGCCACTCCAGGGCATCACACCCTAACACTTATAGTCACTATTTTTTCACTACCTCCTAAGTGTGTCATTTTATCCATGTATTTTTTTCACCCACTTTATATCTAATTTTAAAACACTTTCTACACTCCGTAACTACCTATGCTTCTCTTATACTTTATTACACCTCACGATTTTCCACTAGTGTGATGCCTTGGGGGGGTTCATGGCTGGGCTGATTTGGGGGTGCCCTGCGTCCCAGTGTGAACCCCAAAAGTGTTAGGGACTTGCTCGATAGAGGTGACCTCGACGCGGTGAGCAAGCCCGTATCATTGGCCAATTATATGCTAACAACCTCTTAGTATATCATATACTGTAATTTATAGTAATGATTGTATAGTGCATCTGCACCCATTTCTTCCCCTGTACTCCCCCGTTTTGGCAGACAAGATGTTAATACATCTTGTCAATGTCTCTTCCTGTTTCGCCTCGGTAGTGAGGCGAAGCAGGAAGTGTTATAGCGGCACTATGCCATCCGGTGATGCTGCCGCCAAGGTTACACGGTATGTTACGTCTCTGGCGCTGCCCATGTAAGGATACTTCTACAAAATTTTACAGGGCCACTGGTCTCAGGCACCACAACTACTGCAAAACATGCAAGGACGGCCTGCTATAATCGTCAGGAGGCAGACTGGGGCGCATACACTGACTGAAGGGGTAGCAAAATGGGCCGGGGCCTGTCTGCTACAATTGGTGGGGGGCACACTGAGGAAGGGGGCCCCAAATCGGAGTCTTGCTTAGGGCTCCATGAGGTCACATCTATGGACAGAGAGAAAGAGGCTAAGCAGCTGGTGATGTTTTTTAAATTTAGTGCCGGACGCTAACCAATCAGAGCTCCAAACCGGCAGCCAATCAGGAACAGCCACATGCTCGTCATGCTTTGGGCCATGTTGATGATATGCTAGTTGGCCATATTGTTTCAACCTATTGACTGTGGACCTGTCATCTGGACACCGCCTTGGAAAGTGATAAAGTACCAGCCAATTAGCTCCCAACTGCCATGTTACAGGCTGTGTTTGAAAAATGATAGTTAGGAGCTGATTGGTTGGTAGTTTATCGCGCTCTCTGTTTTATGACCCTCCAAGGCTTAGTACATCTGCCCCAAAGTGCATTATTTTAGCAATAAGCATGTTGCCTGGACTGCACCAGCAAAATATCTCACTCACTGCTCTTTTGTTTCCATGAATTATAAAGTTATTGTTGTAATAATAATAATAATAATTTTATTTATATAGCACTCTTTCTCCAATAGGACTCAAGGCGCTTAACAGATACACAGCATAATATAGTACAGAAAAATAATGAAGTACATTTTTCATAAAATACAGAAGCATGAAGATACTAAAAGAGATACTATGGAAATGCTTGAGTAAACAGGAAAGTCTTGAGTCTACTTTTGAAGGATTCTATAGTTGGGGCCTCTCGCACTGTGCTGGGAAGTGAGTTCCATAGAGTCGGAGCCGCATGACTAAAAGCTCGACCCCCAGATGAATTACGGTAGATTCTAGGTACTGCTAAAAGTCCTTCATCTACAGATCGCAGTAATCGAGTGGGGCAGTATGGGATCAGAAGCTGTTTCAGGTACCTTGGGCCTTGGTCATGTAATGCTTTGAAACTCAGTAAGCCAATCTTGAAGAGGATTCGCCATCTTACAGGCAGCCAGTGAAGGGAGTAGAGGATGGGTGTTATGTGGCTGGAACGGGGCTGGTTGGTTAACAGCCTGGCAGCTGTGTTTTGCACCAGCTGTAAGCGTTGCAATTCTTTTGCTGGTAGACCAAGGTAGCACCGCCCCATCCCCCCTCAACAAACACACACACCCTGGTGCAGAAAGGGGGGGGAGTACTAATTACCCATGCCCGGCCTTCCTGGAGGGGCCCGTCCCCGCCGCCCCACCCCCCTCCTGAGTATATTTACCTTGATCCGGGTAGCAGGTCCCTCCTACTCCACAGCGCCAACTTCCCAATGACTGCTTTGGGAATATGGCTCCGCACAATGAGTAAAAGCAAAGACTATGACACTGCGCTCTCAAGTGCACATGCGCCATCTTTCTGAATATCACTACCGCTGCGATCCCGCCCACAATGAGGATTTCATGGCAAAGTGACTGACAGAAAGTGACCGTTTGGAGGTGGTAACGTTGGGTGGTTGCAAAAACCCAGGCGTGTCATGGCCGTTTTCGGGTTGTGTGTCTGCCGACAGCTGCAAGCTGGTACGTACAAAAACATGGCGCCTGTAACCAGGGCCGGATTAAGCCTTAGGGGTGCCGGTGGAAGGGGGGGGGGGTATATATTTCCTCTTAATGGGGGTAATTCCAAGTTGATCGCAGCAGGAATTTTGTTAGCAGTTGGGCAAAACCATGTGCACTGCAGGGGAGGCAGATATGACATGTGCAGAAAGAGTTAGATTTGGGTGGGTTATTTTGTTTCTGTGCAGGGTAAATACTGGCTGCTTTATTTTTACACTGCAAATTAGATTGCAGATTGAACACACCACACCCAAATCTAATCACTCTCTGCACATGTTATATTTGCCTCCCCTGCAGTGCACATGGGGGGTCATTCCGAGTTGTTCGCTCGCAAGCTGCTTTTAGCAGCTTTGCACACGCTAAGCCGCCGCCTACTGGGAGTGAATCTTAGCTTATCAAAATTGCGAACGAAAGATTCGCAATATTGCGAAAAGACTTCTCTGTGCAGTTTCTGAGTAGCTCGAGACTTACTCTGCCAGTGCGATCAGTTCAGTGCTTGTCGTTCCTGGTTTGACGTCACAAACACACCCAGCGTTCGCCCAGACACTCCTCCGTTTCTCCAGCCACTCCCGCGTTTTTCCCAGAAACGGTAGCGTTTTTTCGCACACACCCATAAAACGGCCAGTTTCCGCCCAGAAACACCCACTTCCTGTCAATCACATTACGATCACCAGAACGAAGAAAAAACCTCGTAATACCGTGAGTAAAATTCCTAACTGCATAGCAAATTTACTTGGCGCAGTCGCACTGCGGACATTGCGCATGCGCATTAGCGACTAATCGCTCCGTTGCGACAAAAAAATAACGAGCGAACAACTCGGAATGACCCCCATGGTTTTGCCCAACTGCTAACAAAATTCCTGCTGCGATCAACTTGGAATTACCCCCAATATACGATAGGTGTCACCTGTGTTGAATTATTTCATTGATACAAAAGGTATTTCAATACAGATGATTGCAATCAAAAATTAAGAAAAAAGTCCAGGTAGAGGGAATGTTATCCCTCATGGAATGGGTCATGTTGGGATGTATGGATTGTGTATATCAAATTTAAAGCAATGATGTATACAGGTTGAGTATCCCATATCCATATATTCCGAAATACGGAATATTCCGAAATACGGAATTTTTTGAGTGAGAGTGAGATAGTGAAACTTTGTTTTCTGACGGCTCAATGTACACAAACTTTGTTTAATACACAGAGTTATTAAAAATATTGTATTAAATGACCTTCAGGCTGTGTGTATAAGGTGTATATGAAACATAAATGAATTGTGTGAATGTACACACACTTTGTTTAATGCACAAAGTTATTAAAAATAATGGCTAAAATGACCTTCAGGCTGTGTGTATAAGGTGTATATGTAACATAAATGCATTCTGTGCTTAGATTTAGGTCCCATCACCATGATATCTCAGTATGGTATGCAATTATTCCAAAATACGGAAAAATCCGATATCCAAAATACCTCTGGTCCCAAGCATTTTGGATAAGGGAGACTCAACCTGTATTAGATTTGCCTGGGTACTCTTTATAGCTCCACGTAATTAAGAGACAACTATTTATAGATGTTCTTGTAGTGATACAAAGACAATTTAAACAACCTTAAAATACACATAGAAAAATAAAATCTATAATTAATCTGGTCACATGCAAAATAGCAGCAGCCTCTGTACTACTTACACACTGGGACAGGACTCAGGGTCTCTCGCTAGGGGAGGTGGTAGATAGAGAGAGAGTTAAAAGGTCAACACCATAAGGTCGACAGGGTCAAAAGGTCGACAGATGGTCGACACATTATTTTTTTTAGGTTTTTTTTTCACATTTTTACAACTTTTGCTGCATTTACTATACTTATCACAAACTATTACCTTTAGTACTCTTGTGGCGAGTGAAGCGGAGCGAGGTGGAGCGAACCACTGAGCACGAAGCATACGCATTTCAACAAATTTACTTTCCATGTCACAAACTAGTACCATTAGTAAGCTTGTGGCGAGCAAGCCACCGAGCCCAAAGTGCGGCGAGTGGACGCACTTCAACAAATTGGGGTAAAAAATGTTTAAAAACACAAAATAACACCCTTAAATTTTTTTTTCCAATTGTGTCGACCTTTTGACTGTCGACCTTTTGACCCTGTCGACCTTTTGACTTTCAACCTTTTGACCCTGTTGACCAAATGCCTGTCTATCTTTTTAATGTGTATCTTCTGTATCACACCCCTTTCTAGACCGTAATTAGATAACAGGTTAGACACAGGACCCAGACACTCAGGCGGGGAGGAGGAAAGGCTGGGATCGCTGGGTCACTTACAGCTCTCTCCACCCTCCTATCTCTTCTCTGGACAGAAAGCTCTGTCAGTAGCTCATAAAACCTTACACCCCTGTGTCTCTGTCTGCACTGCATACTGTCATGCTGGCATTTTGGTTGCCTGGTTTTGCTGCTGCATAAGAGGGAAAGCTAGTGACGTCAGTGTCCTCTGGCCAGGGGGCCCCCTGACAAACCATGTGCGTAATTGCAGTAGCAATTGTAGCAGGGGGTGGATAATACAGTAATGTAAGGCAGGAGGGATGTCAGTGGTAATTGCAGCGGGGGGGGGGGGGGGGGTAATACAGTAATGTAGGGGCAGGAGGGGTGTCAGTGGTAACTGCAGCATGGAGGGTCAAAACAGTAATGTAGGGACAGGAGGGGTGTCACTGGTAATTGCAGCAGGGGGGCTAATACAGTAATGTAGGGGCAGGAGGAGTGTCAGTGGTAATTGAAGCAAAGGGGGGTAATACAGTAATGTAGGGGCAGGAGGGATGTCAGTGGTAATTGCAGCGGGGGATAATAAAGTAATGTAGGGTCAGGAGGAGTGTCAGTGGTAATTGAAGCAAAGGGTGGTAATACAGTAATGTAGGGGCAGGAGCGATGTCAGTGGTAATTGCAGCGGGGGATAATAAAGTAATGTAGGGTCAGGAGGAGTGTCAGTGGTAATTGAAGCAAAGGGTGGTAATACAGTAATGTAGGGGCAGGAGCGATGTCAGTGGTAATTGCAGCGGGGGGGGGGGTAATACAGTAATGAAGGGGCAGGAGGGATGTCAGTGGTAATTGCAGCGGGGGGGGGGGTAATACAGTAATGTAGGGGCAGGAGGGATGTCAGTGGTAATTGCAGCGGGGGCGGGGTAATACAGTAATGTAGGAGCAGAAGGGGTGTCAGTGGTAATTGCAGCCCGGGAGGGGTTCAATAAAGTAATGTAGGGGCAGGAGGAGTGTCAGTGGTAATTGCAGCACAGGGGAGGGGTAATACAGTAATGTAGGGGCAGGAGGGATGTCAGTGGTAATTGCAGCGGGGGCGGGGTAATACAGTAATGTAGGAGCAGAAGGGGTGTCAGTGGTAATTGCAGCCCGGGAGGGGTTCAATAAAGTAATGTAGGGGCAGGAGGAGTGTCAGTGGTAATTGCAGCACAGGGGAGGGGTAATACAGTAATGTAGGGGCAGGAGGGATGTCAGTGGTAATTGCAGCGGGGGATAATAAAGTAATGTGGGGGCAGGAGGAGTGTCAGTGGTAATTGAAGCAAAGGGGGGTAATACAGTAATGTAGGGGCAGGAGCGATGTCAGTGGTAATTGCAGTGGGGGGGGTACTACAGTAATGTAGGGGCAGGAGGGATGTCAGTGGTAATTGCAGCGGGGGGGGGGGGGTAATACAGTAAAGTAGAGGCAGGATGGATGTCAGTGGCAATTGCAGCGGGTGGGGGGGGGATTATACAGTAATGTAGGGGCAGGAGGGATGTCAGTGGAAATTGCAGCCCGGGAGGGGGGGCAATAAAGTAATGTAGGGGCAGGAGGAGTGTCAGTGGTAATTGCAGCACAGGGGGGTAATACAGTAATGTAGGGCAGGAGGGATGTCAGTGGTAATTGCAGCGGGGGCGGGGTAATACAGTAATGTAGGAGCAGAAGGGGTGTCAGTGGTAATTGCAGCCCGGGAGGGGTTCAATAAAGTAATGTAGGGGCAGGAGGAGTGTCAGTGGTAATTGCAGCACAGGGGAGGGGTAATACAGTAATGTAGGGGCAGGAGGGATGTCAGTGGTAATTGCAGCGGGGGATAATAAAGTAATGTGGGGGCAAGAGGAGTGTCACTCAGTGGTAATTGCAGCACAGGGGGGTAATACAGTAATGCAGGGGCAGGAGGAGTGTCAGTGGTAATTGCAGCACAGGGGGGGTAATACAGTAATGTAGGGGCAGGAGGGATGTCAGTGGTAATTGCAGCGGGGGAGTAATAAAGTAATGTGGGGGCAGGAGGAGTGTCAGTGGTAATTGCAGCACAAGGGGGTAATACAGTAATGTAGGAGCAGGAGGGGTGTAAGTGGTAATTGCAGCAAGGAGGGTTAAAACAGTAATGTAGGGGCAGGAGGGGTGTCAGTGGTAATTGCAGCAGGTGGGGGTAATACAGCAATCTAGGGGGAGAAGGGGTGTCAGTGATAATTGCAGCGGCGGGAAGTAATACAGTAAAGTAGGGCAGGAGGGGTGTCAATGGTAACTGCAGCACGGAGGATTAAAACTGTAATGTAGGGGCAGGAGGGGTGTCAGTGGTAATTGCAGCAGGGGGGATAATACAGTAATGTAGGGGCAGGAGTGTCAGTGGTAATTGCAGCACAGGGGGGTAATACAGTAATGTAGGGGCAGGAGTGTCAGTGGTAATTGCAGCATAGGGGGGTAATACAGTAATGTAGGGGCAGGAGTGTCAGTGGTAATTGCAGCAGGGGGGATAATACAGTAATGTAGGGGCAGGAGTGTCAGTGGTAATTGCAGCACAGGGGGGTAATACAGTAATGTAGGGTCAGGAGGGATGTCAGTGGTAATTGCAGCGGGGTGGGAATGGGGGGGGGGTTAATATAATAATGCTGGGGCATGAGGATTGTCAGTGGTAATTGCAGAACAGGGGGGTAATGCAGTAATGTAGGGGCAGGAGGAGTGTCAGTGGTGATTGTGGGGGGGGGGGGATATAGTAATACAGGGGCAGTAGGGATTGTCAGTGGTGATTGCGGGGGGGTAATATAGTAATGAAGGGCAGGAGGGGTGTCAGTTGTATAGTAACCAAGAGCAGGAAGTGTTAGTGCCTCCTCGGGATGCAGGAGGAGGTGTGAGGCACACAGGGGCACGCAGACCCCAGACCACCCGGGCTGTGACGTCTCCCGAGGGCGGAGCCTCCAGTGCGGCTGGAGCTGGGGCTGGAGATGCTCCTCACACCGGAGACCCCGGGAGTCCGAGAGCGGCTGACAGCAGCACAGAGACCCCCGGAGACCGGATCCCAGGAAGGTGATGGCTCTCTGATGACGGACAGAGGATGTGGGTTCCGCTGATGTGTGCGGCGTGCTGCGGGCTCCTGGGCGCAGGTACGGTGCATAGAGTGAGAGCGAGTATGTCCCCTCCTGTCCTGTGACACCTCACTCCCCACCTGTGTCCGGCGTCTGCCCAGCTCCTGCCCGGTGCCCACCATCACCCCAGTGTGTGTGTAAACTGTATGCAGATTATATATATATATATATATATATATATATATATATATATATATATATATATACACACTGTGCTGTCTCGGCTCCTGTGTCATTTCTCCTTCTCTGCTGTCCCTGCAGCTGCCTTCTTACTTCTAGCACTTATTACTTTTCTCTGTTACCCCTCTTGTCTTCTCCCTGTGTTCCTCCTTCACTATTTACCCATTGCCATTTCTGTCTTTCCCCCTCGTCCCATCTGTCTGTCTGTTCCCCTAATCACTGTCTGTACCTCTTGTCTGTTTTACCCCTAATGTTTCTATATTTAATCTCTATTGCTCTCTATTCTGGCTTCAGCCCTCATCCCATCTCTCTCTTTAACCCTGTTTTTTCCCTCTCTTTGTCTGTACCCCTCACCCCGTCTCTGTCTGTACCCCTCACCCCATCCCTGTCTGTACCCCTCACCCCGTCCCTGTCTGTACCCCTCACCCCGTCCCTGTCTGTACCCCTCACCCCATCCCTGTCTGTACCCCTCACCCCGTCTCTGTCTGTACCCCTCACCCCGTCTCTGTCTGTACCCCTCACCCCGTCCCTGTCTGTACCCCTCACCCCGTCTGTCTGTATCCCTCACCCCGTCTGTCTGTACCCTCGCCTCGTCTCTGTCTGTACCCTCGCCTCGTCTCTGTCTGTACCCCTCGCCCCGTCTCTGTCTGTACCCCTCGCCCCGTCTGCATTTAACTCTCGCCCCGTCTCTGTCTGTAACTCTTCCCCTCTCTCTGTTTCTACCCCTCATCCCGTCTCTGTCTGTACCCCTCGCCCCGTCTGCATTTAACTCGCCCCGTCTCTGTCTGTACCCCTTCCCCTCTCTCTGTTTCTACCCCTCACCCCGTCTCTGTCTGTACCCCTTGCCCCATCTCACTCTGTACCCCTTGCCCATCTGACTCTGTCCCCCTTGCACTGTCTCTGTCTTTACCCCATCTCTATCTTTACCCCTTGCCCCATCCCTGTTTGTACCGCTTGCATCATCTGTCTGTACCCCTTCCCCTCTCTCTGCTTTTACCCCTGTCTAATCTCTCTTGTCTTTACCCTTTGCCCTGTCTCTGTCTGTACCCCTTCCCCCTGCCCCTTTCTCTGTCTTTACCCCTTGCCCCATCTCTCGACCTGTACCCCTTGCTCCTTCCCTCTGCCCTGTCTCTCTGTCGTTACCCCTAGACTCCCCTCTCTCTGTCTTTACCCCTCATCCCTCTGTCTTTACCCTTAGACTCCCCTCCCTGTCTTTACCCTTAGACTCCCCCCTCTGTCTTTACCCCGTTTCTCTGTCGTTACCCCTAGACTCCCCTCTCTCTCTTTACCCATATACTCCCCTCTCTCTGTCGTTACCCCTAGACTCCCCTCTCTGTCTTTACCCTTATACTCCCCTCTCTCTGTCGTTACCCCTAGACTCCCCTCTCTCTGTCGTTACCCCTAGACTCCCCTCTCTCTGTCGTTACCCCTAGACTCCCCTCTCTCTGTCGTTACCCCTAGACTCCCCTCTCTCTGTCTTTACCCTTATACTCCCCTCTCTCTGTCTTTACCCTTATACTCCCCTCTCTCTGTCATTATCCCTAGACTCCCCTCTCTGTCTTTACCCCTAGACTCCCCTCTCTCTGTCTTTACCCTTATACTCCCCTCTCTCTGTCGTTACCCCTAGACTCCCCGTCTCTCTGTCTTTACCCCTCATCCCTCTGTCTTTACCCTTAGACTCCCCGTCTCTCTGTCGTTACCCCTAGACTCCCCGTCTCTCTGTCTTTACCCCTAGACTCCCCGTCTCTCTGTCTTTACCCCTAGACTCCCCGTCTCTCTGTCGTTACCCCTAGACTCCCCGTCTCTCTGTCGTTACCCCTAGACTCCCCATCTCTCTGTCGTTACCCCTAGACTCCCCGTCTCTCTGTCTTTACCCCTAGACTCCCCGTCTCTCTGTCGTTACCCCTAGACTCCCCGTCTCTCTGTCTTTACCCCTCATCCCTCTGTCTTTACCCCTAGACTCCCCGTCTCTCTGTCGTTACCCCTAGACTCCCCGTCTCTCTGTCGTTACCCCTAGACTCCCCGTCTCTCTGTCTTTACCCCTAGACTCCCCGTCTCTCTGTCTTTACCCCTAGACTCCCCGTCTCTCTGTCTTTACCCCTAGACTCCCCGTCTCTCTGTCTTTACCCTTAGACTCCCCGTCTCTCTGTCGTTACCCCTAGACTCCCCGTCTCTCTGTCTTTACCCCTAGACTCCCCGTCTCTCTGTCTTTACCCTTAGACTCCCCGTCTCTCTGTCGTTACCCCTAGACTCCCCGTCTCTCTGTCTTTACACCTCGTCTCCCATCCGTCTTCTCTATTCCTCTGTCTCTCCAATGTCTCAATCTCCCCCGTTCCCATGTCTGTTCCTCTGTCATGTGCACTGTGTCTGTCTCGCTGTCTTATTATCAGCCTCGGCTCTCTATTTCTCTGGGGTTTTTGGACTGTTTATCAGTTGCTGGTCAGTGTCTATCTCCCCTCCATCTGTCAGTGACCAGTCTCTCTATTCATAGTCTCTCACATATATTCAGCTATAATCAACTTTACTGCTGCGCCCGTACTAATGTCTCGCTGTATTTCCACCTGTCTCCTTCTCTGCCCTCGTCCTCTTCCCACATTGCATCCTATTGATGTGTTCTCCCTGGTCTCTCCCCCTGCTGTACCACTTGTTTCGCTATGTATTGTCAGCTCTATATTCTTCTCTATGCACCCCAATCTCACTGCTGTATCCCTGAAATACCGAGCCCCCAATATACCCCCACTGTGCATCCTCCTCCTCCTCCTCCTCTCAATCACCATTTGCTCCTTTTGTAATTTGTGTTTATTTCTGCTGCTCCTGGCGGATTCCCGTTCTGTCCCTGATCTTTCCACCTCATCCTTGGGTCCCCGTTCTGCCTTTCCCTGCCCACTTTGTCGTTTGTGAATTCCTCTTTTGTGCCGCTTCCCTTCTCTTCCTCTTCATCTCTCTCTATATTTACACTGTGTCCCAATCTCTCCCTCTGCTGTTCCCCCATCTCTCCGTGCTGCACTCCTTCTGTTTCTGTCTCATTGTGACCCCGATGCTCACGTCCAGCACTCGGTCATCTGGTTGCATGTCACCTGCGTAGTGCGAGCTACAGACCATCTTATTAGGATTCCATTAGTACTTGTTTGCTGTGAACGATCCCAGGCACGGGATCAGGGAGGAAGGATGGGTGGCTGCGATTAGCGTTCGCTGTGTGTTTCATGTACTGCTTTGGCGTTTACTTTGAGCTCTCTATTCCCCGGGCAGAATCTTGTGTCTCGCTGTGCTGTGTGTTTTACTCTGCTCTGATGCCTCCGTTACTGTATGGATTGAACGTACAATTCCATTATCGGAGACAGACAGCTCAGAACAGATGAATAACATCAGCTAGTCCGAGTAAGGGTTTGTGCACCCTTGTGTTGTTTATGGTGTGACGTCTGCGCTGCTTTCAGAGGACTGTAGTATGCCATTATCCGC